>NW_020664498.1:3640014-3695214 GCF_002925995.2 Terrapene triunguis
GGGGGGGGGGGCGGCAAAAATTGTTTTTGCCTTGGGCGGCAAAAATCCTAGAGCCGGCCCTGCTTCTGACCCAAAAGGCCAGCCATATTGCCAGGTCAGTATTAGGTTGGATCTTACCCAATATCCCACACTGCCAGCCAATCCTTTAGCATCTAAAACTAAAGGTTTATTACAAAGAAAAAAGAAAGAACAAGAAGAGAGTTGTTAAATGGTAAAGCAATCACATCCATACAAAGACTTCAAAGTCCACATATTAGGTTCTTAGTAGTATTGGTGAGTTTGCTGACTCGAAAGTCCCTCTGGAACACATCCACAGCTTGGATGGGTCATTCAGTCCTTTGTTCAGAGCTTCAGTTTGTAGCAAAGTTCCTCCAGCCTGGTAAGAAGCAAGATTGAAGACAAGAAGCAGGATTGAAGACAAAATGGAGAAGATGCACATGCCCTTTATAGTCCTTTTGCCATGTGTCTGGTACTTCCTTTGTTCCAAACACAAGATTCCCAACACACAGCATGGAAATGCTTTAGAGTTCTGTGTCCATAGGCGTACCACATGCCTTGCTGACTTGACTCATCAGGTGTAGTCCCTGGTCTTTCAATGGGGTTCATTGTACAGTTGATATACCCTACATATCTATAACTCATAATACAAAGGTGATACAAACATATAAATAAGATTATCATACTTTGCAAATCATAACATTTTCACAGATACCTTTCATGGCATATCTGGTCAGATTCCTTGCAATTTTACAATATTGGTATCACTAATATTATAATGGTCTCCCATATTCCATATTGCATCACCATACACCCTTTATCCCTGCACACAGTCACTCAAGCCTCCCCGATGGGCACCACTGAGGGGAAAACATCTCTGACAATCATGCACTGGGCATGCACTCAGGTACAATGGAATGGACATGTGCAACATATCTCAGAGAGCAACAGTTACGTTCTTACACTGTATATAAGAAGGAGATTACCTTTTCAACAGTGTGAAGAAGCTGCAGCCCAAATGTATGGCAAAACCCCCCAATTAATTAAGGAAAACTGTATAGTGTTGTTAATTTAATTTGAACCATACAATATCCAAAATTATTATAATTTTCATTTGGTGGGGTCTTGTTCAGACTATATTAAATCTAAATGGCTCCTGGCTGCACCAGAACAAAAAAGCGTTTGATGCCAATGGCTTTTCAGTCATTTGAGTTTGGGAGGAGATTTATGAGTCCTTCATTTTCCTCCTAAGGAATGGAGCACAGCTCACCTAGTGTGAGGCTGGCAAACAGCAACTAGCTGAAAGCTGCACAGCCATCTGTTATTAGGCATAAGATTTACTGCTCCCTTTCACTGTGGAGCCTGGATTCAAGACATCCAGTGATTCTACCTTAAATCTGTGCTTGTGTCTTGTTTAGACCGCTTAAATATGCCATGTATAATTGATAGAGTGTGGGAAAAATCATACTGAACTGTTTTTTAAGGTACTTTGTAGGCATCGGATGATACTTTGGGTCCTATTTTTGTCAAATAAAAAAAGCATAGAAAAGAAGCAAGCATTTTGGCTAGATTAAGACAGAAAAACTTCAAGTAAGAATAGCTTAGTTAAGGGCAAAATCCACAAGATGCAGAAAAAGATCCCTCATCCCTCCCCCAACTCTCTGCAGGAAACCCACAATAATTACTCCTTTAGGGAGAGGGTTTAGCAGTTACATGGAGGTGCAGGGGCACGCGTTCTCATTTGCAGGAAACCCTGATGATCTGTGGATATTGACGTCAAACCCTGTGGATTCAGCAGCATCCATGGTGTCAGGGCCGGCTCTAGGCACCAGCGCTCCAAGCATGTGCTTGGGGCGGCACTTTCCAAGGGGTGGCACTCTGCCGCCCCCCCCCCCTTTTTTTTTTTTTGCTTGGGACGGCAAAAAGCCGGGAGCCGGCCCTGGCCAGAGCCCTGCCGCTGAGGAGCCAGAGCATCATCCCCTGGAGCCGAGCCCAGGCTGCGGTGGTGAGAGGGGCTCCCGGAATGTGTGAGGAGCCGGGGAGGGAGGGAAGTGGGGCCCAGGATGCAGGGAGGGAGGAGGGGACCTGCTGCCACCACCACTGCTGCTCTGAGTCTCCCCAGGGTGGCATGGCGTTTCCCCGCCCAAGTGGGCTGAGCAGGGCACCGCCAGGCTGGGCAGAGGGCACAGATCCCGGCTCGCACACTGATGGGGCAAGTGGCTGGGCAGCCTGAGCTGCCAGGGAGCTGCCCCTGGACCCAGCCCGCTAAGCACCTCCCCCACCTCAGCCCTGAGCTCTTGCCCCGGGCCCCCACAGCGCCAGGGGAGGGGAGAGGCAGAGCCCGGCTCCGAGCTGGGCAGCGAGGGATACTGCCCCACCAGGGGACCCCCGCGGCTCGGGCACCTGGGGGTCAGTGTCCGTCCTCTCGGCTTTGCCTGCACGGGGCTGGGGAAGCAGCTGTCAGTGCCTGCTGCTCGCAGCCTCTTCACTTGTACCTCCCCCCATCGCTCCTTCGCCGCACCCCTTCCCCTTGTACTCTCCCTTCACCCGCACCTCCCCTCTTGTACCCTCCCGCACCTCCCCCTTCCCCTACACCTCTTCTCCCGCAACCCTCCTGATACCCCCTCTCCTCCTCCACCCTCCTCCGCGAGTACATCACACCCCACTTCTCTGCCAGTGTAGAGCCCCCAAGCACCCCCACACCCGCTTCTCTGCCTGAACCCTCTTTACTAGATCCCCATCCCTTTCCAGGTACAAGGTTTGAGGGTTAGTCCCTATGCCTTCCATGTGCATTTGGAGCACTAAAGATGGGGTGATGGGGGGGGGGGAATTTATACTAAAGTGAAATAAAAATAGGAGAAACAGTTTGATCCCCACTGAAAGTGTAAACGGGGCTTGCTGTGGTGAACGAGGCGGTCACATTTTCGGGGGGGAGCCCAGGGCTGGGGCGGCAGGGGGTGTGGGTGGGGAGAGAGCCCAGGGCTGGGGTGGGGGGCAGCCACAAATGTTTTTGCTTGGGGCGGCAAAAAACCTGCATAGTGTGTATCTTCCCCTCCAGACTTCTCCCAGCAACCAAACCATTTTATCAGTATGAGGTGTATAGTACAACTCACGCCAGCCCTTTGCCCCACTGGTGTGCTCCTACTCTTAGGGAAGAAGGAGGCATGGAGAGGCATTCAAACTAGAGTGTTCTCCCAAATATGTGGGTTCCTTCATTGAGCATATTATGGAGAGCTGCACCCATGCTTCCACTTGAAAATGTTCCCCAGTATCCAACAAATCTCCAATCATTCTTTGATCTTGTGGAAGGCTTCCACAAGTTTGGGGAAAGATAGTACCCTAGATACTACTCCCCTCCATTTATGTTCTTGCTCCTTTGCTCTCTTCTGCCCTGCACAAGAGATGGGAGCATGTGGCCCAAAAAAGGTTACACAAGCCATAGTACTCCTACATCCACGTTGTCCTCTTGGACCCTGTTTGATTTCCTGGTAGGAGTTGTTAATAGCCAATGTTATTGTGCTCGTGCTGATAGACTATTATCGGGGACCATGCTGAAGTTATAAACTGTAACTTAATATATCTGATTTTCAGAGGTGCTGGCACTTGTAGCTCCTGTTGATATCAGTTGGCTTTTGTAACTACTCAGCACCTCTGAAAATCTGGCCCTGTGTTATTTAGGTTCTTTTAATTGACATTTTCTTACTCAGACTGACAGGATAGGAAATCTAGGCAAGTTGCCTGGGTTACAAAACTCTTAGAACATTTCTATAATGTCTAGATGAAAATAGTAATTGTTAACTGTGCCTCATTTTTACCATGGATGTGATTTTTGTGAATAAAATTCATTTTCTTAGCTGGATCAATATTTGTCAAATAGAAAAGGAAAGAGATATTAGATATCTATTTTCAGACATGTAAGACAGTATCACCTACAATGCAAAATGTTACATATATAATATGTATGTATAGATTATATCATTTGTATAGTGTATATTAAGTATATTGTAATTTATATTATGGATATATAGAATGAACCTCAACTATTTGGCTGGCATTCCTTATAAATTCACAAGTTTTATGGCCCCTCAGCTATTTGCCTTGCACAACTTAAAAAGGCTGCTGGTTTTGGTAGCAGAGTTTATAAATTTCTTTAATCAACAAGTGCCCACCTAATTAACTGTGTGTGCATGTGCAGTGCATATATGTGTAAGTGTGCATCTGTATGCCTAAGAAAATGTTCTTCTGACTCCCAGTCCATAATTTTGAATTGAACAGCTATATCTTTGTTAAATTAAAACCAATATTTTCCAACCCCCCCCCCCCCAAAAGATACTAGTGATGGTTACAGATTCTGTGTCAAGTTTCAGGTTTGAAATTTTAAGGTGAAAACTTCATTCACATTTTCCTTGTCTAAATGTAGTATGGTTAGAGTTTTTAATCACCCTTGCCAACCTCAGAAGCTGCTGAAGGGAGTTTGCTCAAACCTTATGAAAGAATTCAGCAGTTTGTAGAAATAAGAGGTTCAATTCTGCTCTCAGTTAAACTAGTTTCAGTTGTCTTTAGAATTTGGCCACAAGTATGGAAAAGAGAAGTCCAAATTGAATACTTTAATTTCACATCCTCAGAACTTTCTAGAGACTTTAAAGGCAATTGTTTTGCAACATTAACTAGAATGAGTTCTACTAGGTACTGTAAATGTATGAGATGTTAGGTTTGTGTATCAGTGAAACTGTTTTTGGTGTTCTCTGAAATGCTCATTTATACTATTAGGTAATATTATAGAATCATAGAATATCAGGGTTAGAAGGGACCTCAGGAGGTCATCTAGTCCAACCCCCTGCTCAAAGCAGGACCAATCCCCAACAGTATGTTTGGGAATTACAGTACACACCTACTGTGATCACCTACATTTCAAGCAAGTAAAGGACAGTTGCTTAAAAAATAATTGACAACTAATAAAAATTATGGGACAAAGCTCACTTGTAATAGAGCAGCATCACACAATATTTCATTCTTGATACAAAATCGTACATTTTTGTCACACAGTATGATCCTTTGCATGAGTATTACTTGAAACAAACTGTATCTGATCAAATGAATTGTAATAGCAGCTAGTTGCATTTGGGCTGTGAGATATTGGGTGCCAAATATTGGATGTCCCTTAAAACATAGGATATGTGCCACCCTATTTTCCAGGATATATTTTTATATTCATGATAGCCATGAAGGTGAATAAAACTAAAGGCTATTCAGAGTTAGTGCTGTT
Source organism: Terrapene triunguis (assembly GCF_002925995.2). NCBI lineage: Eukaryota > Metazoa > Chordata > Testudines > Emydidae > Terrapene > Terrapene triunguis. Next base: position 3,645,278 of record NW_020664498.1, read on the forward strand.
TGTGCAATGTAGTATCTTGTTCAGAGAAAACAACGTGGCTTACCAGTTAAGGAGCAGAATCATTGCTGAGTAAACCCTTCACACCTAATAGTTTTCTTACATTATCAATATTCATGCAATGAAATATATTATGCATTCAGATCAGTGGAAGTTGTGTGATTTAAATCCTGTGTGCCTCTTTGAAAATTCAGTGCTGCTATATGTTTGTGTATTTACTAGATCCAATTATTCCCCAATTACTGAATCTTGTAGGCATTTTGAAATTACAGTGTATATCATTATAATCTGTGCCTTGTTTTTTCGGAATTTTCAAAACATCTTGAAAATTAAGGTTTGGTTTGAAAGCTCTAATAAGGTTACTTTTTTAAATGACATACCAAAATGCATAGAAAAACATAGATTGAATTTCAAGCTAATTAATCTTTCTCCTTCAGAGAGCTTCCTTTTCTAGTGTGTAAAGCTGGTGCTATGTACAGTATTTTTGTTTATAGTAGTATAAACATTTTCAGCCTGTGTCTTCATTGCTGAAATAACCCACCTCTTTCATATCAACTCTTACCTAGGAGCCGCACTGCAGACTCATTGATGTAGGTTTTTTCTGCATGGCAGCCAAGGCTAAACTGTGATTTCATTGCATGATGCAACTTCACCTTTTTGGTTGTCTATGGGATTAATTATATTTTATTCTTGTACTGCCTGTGCATGTCAACGTGCTTATCCTAATGGCCTATACACTGAATGCAGTCTAAGCATTAAGTGCATGCACCAGAATTTAAAACAAGAAAGTTTGAACAAATATAAATTATGGTTATCAGTATCTGGAGTTACACTCTTATAGAACTAAATTAGTCCCAATATGTATCAGGTCTGTCAATTTAAAATGTCTGGCATCATATGGTAGCTAACCAAATGGATAAGCGCTAACAGATGGGTGAGGTCAGCAGGAGAGAGTGAGAGAGAACATACTACCTACTTGCTATTATTCTTAGATGAGGGCTGAGTGAATGCTAAAAGCATTCAAAAGTCAGGTAAGCCTCCCATTGACCGCAAAGCCTCTTCACAGTAGGCTATGCTGGCAATAGTTAGGATTAAAATACCAGTTCTTATCAGATATAAAGCTTTGGGAAGAAACTTAAAGTACTATAATCTGCTATATTTAACCTGCAAAATAATTTAAAATTAATTCCGTTAACGAATACCACCAAAAGTATTGATTGAGATTTGACATGAAGAATCACAGTCCTGTTCTAAACTCCTTTTGCAAACTGTTTGGACCGTCCAAAATAGCACTTCATTAATATTTGTTCTTAGATGTATTTGACAGAAACCTTTAATCTAAAGTGGCAAGAGATGTGTGATTAGTACTAATTCTAAAGGTTGGGTCTTGATGGAATAATGACATATCACCGCTGGGAAACTTACTACCAAAATATACGGTATTTTGAGCATCTTCTCTAAACTTAGTTTGGTGTTATTATTGATTAGCAGATGTAATCACGCGAATCTTGTGTTCAGTATGTGTCCAAATGTTATGCACTATATATTTTCCTTTCAGGATTGATTAAATATTCTCTAGCAATCTGTAATGCATGGAGGCTATGCATTGCCCACTTTCCGCCCCCCCCCCCCCCCCCCCCCCACACACACACATACACCCACACTTTGCATTAGTATTCATTTTAATGGTATTTTAAGCATGAAAAATTATGTAGATAAGTGGAACTGTAAATGTGAAAAAAATACTTAAAAATTTGCTATTAAAAAATCCAATGAATACACACAAATATATTCAGAATGGAACAGAAATAATGAACATTGCTGAAAGAACATCATTTTACAACAGCTGTAGTGTGATGTCCAGCGATGTCTTGCATCTCTGAGGATTCTCTACTATTTTTCGCCTTTATTTTTTTACATACTTAGGATCCCATATAATACTGGTTACCCTTCTGCTGAAGAGAGATGGAGGATCTTGCCAGTGCTGTTTCTGAATTGACCAGAAGTGTTTTTGTAGAATAAAGGAGGTACTTCCTTCCAATGTGGAAGCGGTGTGAGCAGAGTTCTGTTTCTGACTCTGCCACTGTGTGGTATTGAGCAAGGCACTTAACCTTGCTATTCATCAGTTTTCCCCATCAGCTGGGATAAAAATACTTCCCTCCCTCAGTTATAAGGATGTTATAAGGCTTAACAAATGTTTGTAAAGCATTTTGATATATTGTCAGAGAAGAGCTGTACATTTTTTATTCTATCAATATAATTCCTCATATTGTCTCCCACCTTGGGCATGAAGTGGTTTTGCATCCTCCCAATTCTGCAAATGATGGAGCTCAAGTCTCGCCCTTGGAGCCCTTTTGTGATAGCTTGTTACACTACTGCAAGCTGCCAGCCCTTAACTCCATTTTGAAAGGGAGATAAAGTGACTAGTTAAAAGCAAATGTGGTGGTGGAGTTAATCTACTTCAGGGGTTTTCAAACTGGGGGTTGTGACCCCTCAGGGGGTCACAATGTTATTACATGTGGGGTCGCGAGCTCTCAGCCTCCACCCCCAAACACCGCGTTGCCTCCAGCATTTATAACAGTGTTAAATTTTTAAAAAAGTGTTTTTAATTTATAAGGGGGGTCGCACTCATAGGATTGCTGTGTGAAAGGGGGCACCAATACAAAAGTCTGAGAAATACTGATCTACTTTTGCAAACCAGGCTTTGGCTTTAACAGATCACCAGGAGTCAGTATTTGTCATTCGGATTTAAAACAACTTTCTTGTCTGAAAAGTTGAAGTAGGAATATTAAGTTATATACTTCTAAAATTACTTTTCTGTTTTATTTCTGTTTGCCATATTTTATTTTCAGGAGCTCATAGTGTTCAATAGATATAGACATAAAAATGTGACTTCCCTTATATTGTTATTCATTACATTTAAACAAATAGGACAGTCTCTCATGCAAGGTAAATGTGACTTCTGTGAATGTTTAACAGGATCTGCATTTTGTTACTGTATCTTGCCATAACAGACCAGTGTTACATTCTAATAGGATGTAATCTGGTCCCCCGGTTGGAGCAACTCTGATGTCAAGACTTCCAGGAAGAAAGGTTTACTACTATGCTTGTAATATGCATAGGGAAAGAGGGTCACATAAGATGATTACAGGGATTTAGTGTGGGAGGGAGGGGGAGTGCTAAAAGTGACAAAGACTAGCTGGGCTCAAAGGGAAGAGCCAGGGAAACAGGCGTCAGTAAAGATGAGACAGTCACAAATGTTTATATGAGCTGGGGGTAAATGCTGCCTGGATTTCCTAGCCCAGATTTGGTGTAGGAAGTTTATGCTATGCTGCGATGCCCAGGATATTGCCAGAGTGCCCGATGAGGACCCTTGAGAGTAGGGAGGATGTTGCATCAGGATAAGTAGTCAGGGAACTTATCTCTGCCTGTGTGTCAGTGAAGCAGAATAAGAATAAACCAGCAGGGCTTCCCTGTCGTGATTTATAAAAACACTAGCCTGGTAATAGCTAGGGCTTGTAGTAGCTGAGTCACACAGATGGTGTTTCCGAAAAATTCCAAAAAGAGCTAGGACACTAGTTTAAAGAAGGGACCAGCAGCTCATCTAGTCGGATCTCCAGCATAGCACAGGCCACCAACACCACCCAGCCCTCACACACGAAGTCCAATCACCAAAGTTTTACAGCCCATGGGAGCCTAAACAATTATGTGTCACAGGCAAAAAATAGGAGGGACTGAGCTGTACCAGCGCCCGAAGCTCCTGCAGTGGTAGGGGATTGATTAAATGTGATATACCCAGATAATACCAGCAAGTGACCCACATGCTGCAGAGGTGAAAACCCCCAAGGTCATTGCCAATCTTACCATCTGGAATTCCTTCCCAACCCCCATATGCTCATCAGTTAGACACTGAGCATGCTGACCAAGAACCAGCCAGCCAAGCACCTAAGAGAGAGAATGCTTGATGCCACCTCAGAGCACTGGTCTACCCTGTCTAATGTCCTGTCTCCAGCAGTCCCATCTCTGATGCTTTAGAGGAAGGAGACAAAAAAACCCAGAATACATTGGGGGGGGGGGGAGGAAGTCCTTCCTTATCCCTGCAGGTGACCAGCTGAAGCCCTGAACCATAAGCTTTAGAATTGTAAGATCAGTAGGGGCCCCCAGGGCTGCTGAGCCCCCCGCCCACCATCACAAGCAACCCCATCATACAATCTCACGCCTAAATTTGTCTAGCCCTCTCATAAAATTAAATTGTTTGTCCCCACAACTTGTATTTGGAAACTGTTCCAGAACCTCACTCCTCAGATGGTTAAGAATAAAACAACATTGGGTGCTGGAAGACCCCTGACATTGGTGAGGAGCACAGAGCGACACGGTTTCCTACAAGGAATGAGAGCGATAGGACTATGATTGTTAAAGATTGTTTGCGTCAAGTGTGCTTTGTAGTTTCATACAGAGTCATTTCCTAGTTTAAAGTATGAGACTGCATCATCTCAGGAGTGGCTACTTATTCACTATGGGAATTGCTTTCAGAAGGTATAATTAATGCAATATGAATCGTTTGTGTTTCTGTAGATAGTAGAAAGCCTGGAGCTATGCTAAAGAGATTAGAGACCCAGGACACCACAGTTTGGGTTAATGCAAGATTGTCTTTATTTTCTGCTTACACAGACTCTTACCACCTTACAATATTTCCCCAGTTGACACCCTGAGTAGTGGCTGTAAATGTTAACCATACAGCAAAAGAGAATGGCAGAAGGTCTGATCAGGCTGTGTAACTACCCATTCCCACCACTCAGTCAGTGCGTTTAGCTTTCATAGCTCACTTGCATTTTCTTCTGCACTAGACACAACTACTTAACTTTAGGCTCTGATTTATTACTGCTTTGTACAAATTAGTTACATTAAGCAGATGTCTCCCTTAGACCTGTGACACAATATTACCTAATTGGATAATTCAGAAAAGACGTACAACAGAATGAGGTGGAAATCTTTAACTTTCCCACTCTGTCATTTTCATGTGTGATAGATCTAAGTTAGGTTGTAAGATCCTTAGGGCAGAAACCTGAATTTTTATTTGCTATATAAATAATTATATGTTGATGGGGAACAATTTGATCATTGGCAAACTTCTTTCAAAGAAAACCATGTGATAAGAACAACGAGGAGTACTTATGGCACCTTAGAGACTAACAAATTTATTTGGGCATAAATAAATTTGTTAGTCTCTAAGGTGCCAAAAGTACTCCTCATTGTTTTTGCTGATACAGACTAACACAGCTACCACTCTGAAACCTGTAACCATATGGTAAAAGACACCAAGATGGAAGGCTTGTAGATGTTCTGAAAGGGTCCCCACTCCAGAAGTGGAAGGCATTCTGAGGAAAATTGACAGAACAGTGGATTGTCTACTTAGGGTGAGACAGGGCAGTTACTTATACCCATATGTCATCAGGCAAGGCATTGAGGAGAAGAGGTCTTGTAGCAGCTTAGGAAGTGGAAACAGAATCCATAGTGGAGAATAGTCAAAGATGGAGGGGTGGATGATCAAAAGGAAAAGGCAACTCTGCCATATTCAATAATTAGTGTATAAAAGAGAATATTCTTTTGCTAAATCTATGTCAGTTCATTAGATGGTGCATGAACATTCACCACTGGCCTGTTAACTATGGTTTGTTTTTACATGTGCATATTAATGATTCTCACAATGAAAAACTAAAGGTAGATTTCTGCAGATCAGCTAAAATTTCCACATTTTGGATGTTCTGACTTTTCTAAACAGGTGTGGTAAAAAGTCCAGTGCCAATCTTCATAACATTTCTAGGATAAAAGACAAATCATTGTAAGACAGAGAGAGAATGTATTTATCCTTGCAGTGCAAGCCATTGAGATCTATATCCTTTCTAAGGTAATTCTAGTTGAAGAGCTTTGTTGAGAATCTGACTGCCTCATTTCTGAGTGTGGGGAATATACTGTTTAACCTTGCTATGGACTTTCTGCTTGCTGTCATAATTCAGTTTCATGCTATTTCTTAGTGGCCTATAGGCTGGGGACAATAGCGATTGCAAGTAGCATTAAATTATTTATTTTTTTTAAATTAAAAATAATCTGAGTGATGGCAATACAATTTTAGAAGAATGGTGCTACGATAACCCCCAGGGTTATGGCATTTTTTATAATTCTCTCCTGCAAAATTGCCATGTGAAATTACTCTTTAATTTCGTATTACTGCAATTAGCGCTATGTAGCCTCTTCTTTCTGTGTGACAACCACTGAATATTAATCCACACTAGTTATAATTATTTTGGCACCTTACATGAAATTTGCTATTCTCCAAAGTGATGTCCCTATCTATTAATTTACGCAATTGCTATTTTGCATTTTTTTGAGTTGCCAGATATTTGCAAATTCAGTACTGAGTCCAGAAGGGATGTTGCATGTTTATCAGAATTGTATACAGTTGAATAATTTGTGTGTGCTGAGAGGGAGATACATAATATGGTGTTTTGGGATTTTGTTTGCAGCAGCATTGTAGCTTTTGTTTGGATTTTCAGAAGGATGGTGTTACAGCTCAAGGAAAACTTGTATTAGGGAAAGACGAGGGCTTGACTCCCTCATACTAGGGGAAAGTTTCCAATAAAGAAAGATGTATCAAGCGGGGTCACAGAATATCCTGGACATATTAAGCCAAATGCATGCATGAGATTTAAACTGATGTAACTCATCCGACTTCAGTTGTTGTTCCTGATTTACAGCATTTTTAGTGACAGAACAATCAGTGTGTAGCTGTGTAACTTATACCATCACTTCACTGCTGAGTTTAGCCAAATTGCACTGGTTTAGCTAAGTGAAGTTAGCAGCTAGCACCTGATTGTTCTGTCACTAAAAATGGTATAAATCAGGAATAAGTCAGTTAAAATCCTAGCAGTTACAACCAGTGGCGCTGGAACAGTTTTTGGAGTGGGGGCGCTGAGAGCCATTGAATCGAACAGTAAACCCTGTATATGATGGAAACCACTTCAAGCCAGGGGGTGCTGCCCCTCTTACCCCTGTCCGTGCCCCTCACCGCCCCCTAGAGGCTAGATCTGGGGCCAGGAGCAGGGCTGTGGCTCCGGGAGGGGGGGACACGCACGGGGGTAAGGTGGCAGAGGCTGGGGCCACAGCTAGGGGCGGGTGCAGAGCCACAGGCATGGGACCAGCAGCTGAGACCCCGGGCCAGCGGCTGGGACCCTGGGCTTGGTGGCTGGGACCCTGGTCTGGCAGCGGAGTCCCCAGGTGTGGGGCCAGCAGCCGTACGGGACTCTCTGGCAGGTGGACGAGCAGGACCTGAGGCCAGCGGCAGAGCCCGTGGGCAGCAGTGGGGCCAGGGGCCGGGACACCAGGTGCAAAACCTGGGGGTGCTGCAGCACCCACTACACCCCTACTTCCCACGCCTATGGGTACACCAATGGAAAACTCGTGCATGTGAGAGGAGAATCAGGCACCTAGTATAAGATGGTTAGAAAATAGGTGTAAGTGACTTTGTACTGTAGTGTATGTTACACTGAAAACACACCAGCTTAATTTGGCTGTATGGATTTTGGTGCAACATAAAGTTTGGGAGCCTGTTTTTTCACACTGGAGCCGCTTCATCCCCCTTGATGTATAATCTGCATTAATGTCACACACTTCCAGAATGATGAATCGGTCTGAGTTACACCACTTTGCCACTTATATCTGTTTTCTGACACCCAACATACAGTGGAGTGCAATGTGGTTCTTCCTGTTTTACATGTGGGAGAGGGCTACAGTAACAGGAATAACCTTTCAAAGAGCATGAGGACAGGAATGATTATTAATGTACTTACCCTGCAGGATAAGAGCGACTCTATCAAAATACTAACCATGGTGATATGTATGTAGGTAGAGGACCTAAATAACGCCCCCACACTCACAAGCCCTGTAATAGACAGGGCCGGCTCTAGGCACCAGCAAAACAAGCGCCGTGGCCACTCGAAGTCTCCCCCTCCCTCCCAGGCTCTCAAACCTGGGAGGGCGGGGGAGATCCCGAGCGGCCGTTTCGCGTGCCGCTGCTCCCCCTCCCTCCCAGACTTGAGAGCCTGGGAGGGAGGGGGAGAAGCGGCGCCCACGCCACGGCCACTCGGAGTTTCCCCCTCCCTCCCTCCCAGGCTCTCAAACCTGGGAGGGAGGGGGAGACTCCGAGTGGCCGCGGCGCGGGCGCCGCTTCTCCCCCTCCCTCCTAGGCTTGAGAGCCTGGGGGGAGGAGGCAGGGAAGGGGCGGAGTTGAGGCGGGGCCGGGGGTGGGGTAATTAAAAAACGGGGGGGGAGGGCGGCCAAAATTGTTTTTGCCTTGGGCGGCAAAAATCCTAGAGCCGGCCCTGGTAATAGACCAGACAGAATTGTGGGGAGGGCAACTGTACAGGGGCAGAGAGTCTCTACGTCCCTTGCCCACCTTGCCCTTTGCCAGCCTCATAATGGTCAGGTTTGGTTTGAGTGGGGTGTGCTTCTGAATCTATGCTTGTGCAGATTTAGTAGCTCAAAACAGGATGTGCAGCGCAGTTGTCTTTGGAATAGGTCCCCAATTTCCATCCTCCCCAGTACAACTGAATTCTCTACTCAGTTGCTCAGGCTGTGTGCATTTTACCCTAGTAACCATTCAGCTAAAGTGTGGCCCATCAGCATTAATGTATTTGGAGATTATGGTAGGATATTAGTCACAAGGTGCTGCTAGTATGCATTCGTTTGGATTTATCCACAGCATTATCTAAAGGATCCCATCATTATTTCTTTACGGGATTTGATGTTCATTAGTATACCTGGGTGTTCCACATTGCGCACACACAGAACAAGATGTGGCCCCTGCCTCAGCAAGATGACAACTGAATAGATAGTGGCTCTGGTAGGGAATGCTGGCTGCTGCATTGTATCTGCCCTCTCCATAAAAGGGAAAAAGGACAAGAGTCTGTCTGCAGTCTCCTCTCCTCTCTACTGTACCCACGGTGGAGTCATAATTTGCCCATTCATGTTTTGATTTATTTTTTAAGTGCCAAATTTGTGTCTCATTTACTCAACTCAGCTGAAATAAATTTATAGTGGGCAGAATTTAACCACTAAAACCTAAAAACTGATAGTTTTGTTAGTCTGTTTGCTGATAAAACACTGTTTTGTTATCGACACTCAAGTCCACCAGATAAACTAATTCTATGCATACCGGTTTAGCATAAGAATGGCCTCCTGGAGTGATATGGGTGAAAGAACATGAAGCAAAGATGTGTGGTTTTGGCCTTGATTTCAAGAAGACGACCAGAGGTACACTCAGTAATATGGATTTATTTATAAACAATCATCTTTGGTTTTGTTTTTTTCCTGATGACATTATTGTTTTCTACATCTTTATTTGTTATATTAAGGTGAAAACACAATGTTTGTTTCACCTAGAAGAAACTGTCACAAGTCAATCAAGCTTTCCCAGTGCCCTGAGAACTTAGTAACATATTGTAATAGTTCTGCAGAGGAGATGAGTCGAGATGTATTTTTTAATCAGGTTAGAACTAGAAGGATATTTTTCTAGTGCCAGTTTGTACTGTGCCAGACTGTAAATGGTAGAAGGGAATGTTATGTTAGGAAAAGGAAATAAAGACAGTTTCTTGCTTTGTTTTCGTGGGGAGTGGGGCTGTCTCAAGAAGCTTGCAATTTACATGAAGTCAATTGTAGATGTAGTCAAAAACACACTGGAGACCCAAAAGATGTTTGTTGATTTTTTTTTTTAATTGGGTGAGTAAAGGCATCAAATGATGGTGTAATGCTGAAGTGTGGATTAGTATTTGAGCCTCCTGGCATTAATGGATTTTTAAGAGGAATTTGAATCACGTGAGGGAGGAATGAGATAAGGTAGGCCATTCCAGTTGTGGGGAAGCAGGCTGGAGAAGATAAAAGCAGAAATGTTGGTATGGGGCAGAACTGTGTAGTCTTTAAGGTGGGGAAGAGAAACTTAAACGTTATTCATTAGGCAATGAGGAGTCAGTGGAGAGATTCAAAGAGGAGAGTGAGAAGGTCCAAGTGATAGGCATGAAATATGATTTCAGCTGAAACACTCTGAAAGGACGGGAGTGAAGAGAGATGGGAAATATATTTCTCCAGAGAGGAGGAAGTTGCATAACCCAGGTGGGAGAGAGACATCAAGGCCATGGCCAGTGTCTTAGCTGTGGGGGCAAAAATCTGTTGTGTAAAAAAGAAACAGCAGGGTTTGGCAATAGCAAGAAACAGAAGGGAGGAGGATTCAAAAATGTAGCCTAGGGATTCGAGCCTTGGGGAAGTGAGAATGTTAGTGTCTCAACATGAGTGGCAAGGGATGAGGGAAGGATAAAGAGGGTGGGTGTCAAAACCCCCCTAGAATTCAGCAGGACCATAATTGGGGCCTCTTTTACTAACTGGGTTAAATTTTAGCTCCCTGCATTGAATCATATTTTAGAAAATACTGTAACCATAGAAATAAACACATCCATTTACCACAGTCCTAAATGCATTTCTGTTCAACCCAGGGCCAGATTCTGCTCTCTGCTAGGACAGAGTGGAGAATGGAGTTTTCCCATTATCTTTAGTGGACTTACTCCAGATTTACACTGGAATGAATGAGATGAGAATCTGACCATGAGTTTGTAAATTAAAAACAGTAATAATTGGTTCTTAGGATAAAAGGTTGTGTCACAGCAAGAGTGTGTTTCATTTATGGTTAATCTCAGAGGATGAACAAGAGGAAGATAACGCTTGTAAATGTTGAGCCCTGAGCTTTTTATCATGCGAATATTTTGTTCAATGGATCCCAGTCCTAGGGGCTGTTACATTGCTCTTAGATACCAGTATGTATCATTCCTGGTATGGTGGGTCCTCTCTTTCCTCTTTTTAAAATATTGTTCTGATCCAAATGGCAAGTGTTCCTTTTGACAGAAAACAACCCCTTCCTACATATTCTTTGTAGTGCTATCTAAAAGCATCATCAATAAGGAGACATTCCCAGTTGTTTGGCCATATCATGTTGGTCCATCAGAGAAATAATTAAAAGCCTTTTGGCGCTGGAGAAATTATAGATGTCAGGCTTTAAAGTGAGGCTCTCCAAATGTAGCCACTTAACTAACTGGCTTGCATTTAGAACAGATCAATGTATGTGTTGCAGGAAAGCAATGTTTGCGTTTCAATTAAGGAACTTTGCTTGGTCCAGAAAACATGGTTAATAAATCAAAGGCATTTGAATTAAAAACAAACAAACAAACAAACAAAAAAACCTGTCATGTCCCTTATTACTCTCTATGGCTGTCCGACACTTTACATTCTTACTGAGAGTCTCACTCTGATTTGTTTTAATTATGGTATTAATTCACCAGGATGTAAAATTTGCTTGCTAGGAGTCCATTTTTATAACTGCACAGTGGGTTCTTGTCTTTTGTTATTTGCCTGTCTTTGCTAGGTAGTCATTCTTGTCCAGGGTAAGTGAAGCTATCCAGGGTAAGAGTAAGAGAAGACACACTTCTTCAGATGAACTTCAGCATAATAGAGCCAGGCTTTTTGGGAGCAGATAAATGTTGCAATTAGAATGACAAAATTAGTTCAGATTTGATGCGGTTACATTCTGCCATTGAGCCTGAATCTCAAGTTCTGCCAGTCTCTTGATTTACACCTGTGTCAGTGAGTAGAAAATTAAGTATGCCGTTCTTCAATTCCACTATATTAAAATATTCTGTATGGTTTTTAATATTCCTAAAAAATAACTCCAGTGTAATAGATATAACATGATCTAATGCCTCCTGGAAATATGAATCCCACCCAGGTACAGAGGGGAGAATGGAGCCTTTAGTATGAGCTGACCAAAATGTTTTGTTTCTAAACAAAATGTAGCAGAAACTCTGGGGTTATATTTTCCACTTGGAGTACAGGGAGATAAGCGCAGCTCCCATATTGTTAATGGGAGTTCAAGTCTCTGATACTTTCTGCATATTACACTGAAAAGATACGCCTTCATGTTTTATTGGCTGAAGAGAAACAGAAAGAGTGGTTATCCCTGGTTCCTTTAGGATCTCCATGCCGAGCTGTTGGACATATTCTCCTAGACTGACCCTTTGCAGGATGTCATGGTGAATTCTTTTGTACAGTTTTTTTTTCTTTTTCATGGAATATATACTGTTTGTAGACTTGGGGGAGAAAAAAGGAACCTGTGGTAACATTGTATTTTCTATAGCATGGGGAAGGAAATTGGTTATGGTTAGGAGTGGTATCATCAGCAACATAGCAAAGTGTCATGGCCAAAGGTAAGGCATCATGGATGACAAAGACCCAACCCTACATCATTCATTCAGGAAAGTCAAATTACCGTGGAATTAATCTTTTTGGTGTAAATAGCTTTCCTTCCTTTCCATGATCCTGCATTTCTGATACAAATAATTTTCAACAATAAAAGTGAAAGGACACCACATTTGTGTGCAATGGAAGTAATCTGGGGACTAAAAATGATGGACTTGAAATAAGGGACACTTGTAATAGTAGTGGTATTTATATTTTGATAGCACCCAGAGTCCTGAATCTGGATCGGAGGCTTATTTTGCTAAGCGCTGTAGAAACACAAGAAGCCATGGTCAGCATTAGCTAACCTGTAAAAATCTTATGGATTTCTGGAAAGGACAGTGGTACACAGATGCAGGCATTAACTGCAACCCAGGCTGACTCCTTCCAACAGCAAGCATATTGACCACTACATGGCAGTGGAAGGGAAGATAATATGCCTGGTTATTCTTGTCTGGTGTTACACCTGTGTAATTCCATTGATTTCAGTGGAGTTACTGCTGCTTTTGCAATGGTGTAATTGAGAGCTAGAAGTCTTCAGACCCTGTGTTGGTGCAGCATAGTTTTTCCTGTTTCTATTGTACTTCCTTTGATTTTTGTTGCTATGGTACATAGCGACTGAAATGTGTATCCTGCCTTGTTATAACAAGATCCTTTGCTCTCAAAAATGCCCTCACACAAGGTGTATTTACTGGTTCTCCGCTTATATCCTCCCCCTTTTTGTAGCTAAATCTGTATGAGTAGTGTCAGATGCAAATTTCAATACCATGAGTTAATTTTTGGCTGTTTCTTTCTGCCTGCCTGCTTTTGTAAATCAGTTTTTCAGCTATAATATAGATAGTATGTTTCGTAATGTTCACATCTTAGCAAAACAGTATTTCTTTATAAACATTTTGAATACAGTTTCCTACAGCACAGAGGTTTCTTAAAACACTAGGCTATTGTATGTCAGGGAGACTTTTGCCATATTTTTATGCATCTAAAGTCAAGAGAAGGCATGCCATACTTAACTTGTTTGACCTGTAATGTATACAAGAAATGGAGAGAACTTGACTGCATGTTAAAATGACCTAGTAGCCCAGCTAATTTCTTTTATGCCTTAAATTAGGTTACTGACATTCATAATGCATAGAACCTTGCTTGTTGAGCAATTCAGCATCATATTTGCAGAGGTACAACTATACCAACTGGTATTACACTCAGTGATTTATTTGCACTGGGGAAGCCAAGAAAATTCTGCATCTCTATCTTAAAAGTGTATTTTCCATGGTTCTAAATGATCAAGAACTTTCCAGCTAGAAGTATATTTTCCCCTTCCTCTTTATATAACTATGATGATTAAATGATCATTTGCTATATATATTGGGACATGCTGTTTACCTTGGTCTGCAACTTGAAGACCTTTCTGTGGCTTCCCTAATCTGATCTAGGAATTTCAAAAATAAATCACTAATTATATTCATAGAAAAGGTCTCCTTCCTTAGCTCCCCGAGCCTGTAGATCTAAGTATGCCATAAAGTACCAGTTTGTATAGAGTATGCTTTGGAGTTGGACCTACCTTACTCTTAATATAATATGCTAGAATGTGCAATGTCTGCTTGCACACACAAAGGTAATTAATTAACCTGCATGCAAAAATTAACCCTTAGAGTACTGCTTCAAATTCCACAATTTTGTTGTTTAATTTTTACTTGTGGGCTATACTGCTTTCCTACTCAGGTCATAGTACTGTACATAAAGTATGTGTCTAGACATGTAAAAAAAATCTCTTTATGAAAACAAGGAATCCTATCAATACAAACTCCCCCAGGTTGCTAATGGGTGATGTATTCATAAGCAACTACAGTTTTTAAGGTTTTACATTATGACATTAATTTAAAATGTTTAATGTTTCAGTGTAATTGTGTGCCTGTTAGATTTAGTTCCTAAACTTTATAGTTGTGTATCCAATAAAAAGTCAGTTCTTTAAGGGTTAATGTGGAGTTAGGGGATCCCAAGGTATTCTCCTGCTTGTCTTTCCTTAAGATGTCTGCATGTTTCTTTTCAGGTAGTTACCTGAACATGTGAACACTGGGAATGAATGAATGAGTGACTAACTGAATGAATTAAATGTTCTTTTTGGAAATGCCTGCTTGTACTTTGCGGGGGGTGGAAAAACAAAATGGTAGCTCCTAAATTCAGGCCTTTATCAAAACAAAGTGGGGGGAAAAGAAAAAAAAAAAGTATTTTTGACATTTTCCACGCACTCTGATGCCACCAGTTTATTCGATTTCTTTTTCTTTCAAATAGCCCAATAGAATCCTGCCAGAATTTCTACAAAGATTTCACGTTACAGATAGACATGGCTTTTAACGTGTTCTTCCTACTCTACTTCGGCTTGCGTGTAAGTACCTTGAATTATGTCGTGTGGTTCAGGGGAGGGAATGCAATGATTGTACTCAGAGTTTATTTGACAGCTGCCTCACTGTTCATTTGCCATTGATGCAAGAAATTAACGTGGTTTCTGAGACCTGTAAGTAAAGATTTTGGCTGAGGGCTGAGAGCCTCTAAGTAACAGTGGTGAGGGGACTGGGTAAGGGGATTGCAATTGACAACCTAGACTATTGCCAATCTACCATCATCTGATACTGCTCAGTGGCCTGTGTGGAATTTGGTCTCAGTCCAATTCGCAATGGACTGATGTCTACATCACAAAAATGCCACAATAACTGGCATTAAACACCCACCCTTGGCAATCTCAGGCTGATTGAACTACCCTTTTGCTCCTCAATGTGTTTGCTCCAGTTCAAGTTTCAGGTCAGTGAGGTAGCATGGGGAAGTTCACTGCTGCATCCTGTGTCTGCAAGGCTGTCAAGCTAGCACCAGTCTGAAGTGCTAAGTTCTTAGAGAAAATTTTATTTTGAAAATGTATCATTGGTCTCTTCTCCCCACTTTCTTCAAACCAGGTCTCTTTAATGGGAATCAGGTTTGGCATCCAAAAATCAAAGTACCTAAAATCACTAGTCATTTAAATAAATATTTGGGTCAATTGTACCCATAATGCATGTTGGTTTTTTTGGCTAAATTGAGGGGAATGGGCTATGCACTAGAAATTAACGTTACTGTTGCTAGCTGGGAGAGCAGGAGCAGTG
This sequence comes from Terrapene triunguis, assembly GCF_002925995.2. NCBI lineage: Eukaryota > Metazoa > Chordata > Testudines > Emydidae > Terrapene > Terrapene triunguis. The sequence continues at coordinate 3,660,739 of NW_020664498.1, forward strand.
GAAGTTTTCAAGGACCACATGGCCACTAATGCTGATGGGAGAACCTGAAAAGGTTAGAAGGTCTGCAAAATGGCTGGAAATCTTTTAAACATGCTGTGATGAGCTTTCCTCTATATCCTGTTTGTGGTTCACACAGTGTTTTGGTATTTTGGCACTTCTGCTTTTGTTTCTTCTCAGAACCTGGAAGTGCAGCACTGTTTGAGAATAAAAAGTTAAGAAAAAGTTTACCAACATTTTAGGAACCAGTAAAAAATGTGGTTTGTGATTTGAACAAAAGGTCTGGGTTGGTTGTTATTTTATCTGATCAGTTTGACCTGGGCTAGATACAGTCATTAGCCCTTTGATAAATAGATTAGATCATCTCAGTATTTGCAGTATTATCTATGCTTCCCATATTCTGTATCACAAATACATAATATAATGTATTCCAAATACTAAGATATGGTTATTTTAGGTTTTTAAACGTGACCACTATGCCATCGAGATATTCTGACTCCTTGTCAGAACAGATTCAATACACAGTACCTGTAATTTGCCAGCAACTACAAATTCAGAGGTGTCCTAATCTCTTTTTAGGTCTGTGACACATTTTGCACACAGAGAATCATTTATGCATGTATTACCCATGCTGATTTACACTGAGTATGGAATAAGTTTTTACTCAACTTGAGTAAGGTGGCAGAATTGGCTCAGTAGTGAATTTGCTAGATATATAACAATTATTTCCTACCTGAAGTTCTTTCAGTATAGTCTGACAGACTAAAGTGCTTTTGTGAAGACTTACTGGCAAGTTAAGTTATTTGAAGAAACATTATTTAACTGTACCCTTCTCCATCTCTTTCCCCTGAAATAATGAAATGCAACTCACAATCATATAAATATTCCTATATCTGCAGCTCTAGAAGATGTGTGTCCAACCACATGCATGTATCCTATGTAAATTCTTAGTCAGCTAGCATCCAAGTTTGCTGCAACAGAGAAATAGAAGCTCTCAAACTACTAATGAAGACAAAACACAAATTAAATGAATTACCAGATAGTCAGGCAATAAGGCATGATAGAGCTATGGTTTTCAAGAGCTAATCACGGCTTTGGGAGGCACAAAATATTGCCAAGTACCTCACTGATGGCATGCAAACACTTGAAGCATGATAAGGATTACCCCCAGGAGTTTATCCTGCTGCATTTATGGAATTTGTTTGAGAGTTATTAATTATTTAAATGAATTACCTTCACCATACTTTCACAGCATTTGTATTCAATACCATTATAGTAAAACCAGGGACTTTTGCAAACAGCAAACTGAATTTGAATGAAGTCTCATTTACAGTTTGACATGATTTCTGAAAGCAAGGGATTTCTGAGTTATGGGAGGCTAAAATTCTGAGAAGAACCAACTCCGTTGTGCCTAAATATTTCTGTGTATATCTTCCTAAAATCTCCCTGTGTCTGGGACACCCCTGCCCAACAGAGTTATGTTGAGTTTTAGCCTAAACTCAGTATCTCCTTGTTATATTTTCATGCCAGACCTTTGATGTTAATTAAGGAATCAGGTGTCTGTTTAATTATTTTAATGTGAGTTCATGAGTATAGAAATATTTTTCATGTTATAAACATGAGGGGCCTTTTTTATGGGTGGGACCTTAATCATATTGTTATTACTACTTGCCCTTTTCTAATAATCTCTCTGGAGTTATAATGCAGTTAGTACACAGCATGTATTACTTTATGTAAAACAAAGTTCTGAAGTGGTCCTGGCAGGTAGTAGTCTTGGGCTTAAGAAATAATTATATGGTAAGGTGTAATATCAGTGATGGTTGGTGGACACTGCTTTTAGCTGAAGTATTAAAGGTACTGCTTTTGTAACTGATAGTCCAGCGTTCAAGAGCTAGCTGGGGTTGATTCCTGATTTCTCTAACTAAATGAAAGAATGTCTTTGATGTACATCTGAGCTTGGTGTCTACCCTTAAACCAATTTTTGCATGGCAGTTCCTAAAAGGGAACATTAAAATAGCCCACATAACACATATGATTCCGCTGAGATCATAAAAATGCCAGGAAAAATTGGGTACCAAACACATGGGTGTGCCAGCTGTCAAATACTCAGAATACTTGAGTGTAGGTGATGGTGGAAATCTGATTCTTTCCCCCCACCTCCCAGTGACATTTTATAAAAAAAAGATTACCTGAAATAGTCTTGCTAAATGCTAAAAGAATGATTTGTTGAATCTGTCTCCTTGCAACAAGTCTGAGAACTCAATGCATAAATGTTCTTCATTTCTCTACTTGATATATGGCCCTCCCATTGTTAATTTAGTGTTGCCAAGTAATGTTGTCAGGTAATAGTTTTATCCTCCAGATAAAACCACTGTCTAGTTATGATTGATCTGAGGACACCAAATGTTGCTCCACTAACTCCTAAAGTAAAACTGGAACTTAATCTTCAGAAAGGAGAATATTGCACACAGATGTATCGACATGCTTATAAATTGATTCTTTCCCCTTTTCTTTTTCTAGTTCATTGCAGCCAATGACAAGCTGTGGTTTTGGCTGGAAGTTAACTCGGTAGTAGATTTCTTCACAGTCCCTCCAGTGTTTGTGTCAGTGTATTTAAACAGAAGTTGGCTTGGTAAGTAAATTGCTTTTCATTTTAATCGCTGATATCAAAACACACACACCGGGCCCAGTTTGACAGAGCAGTTCTTCGTCCTGCACCCCACGTAAGTGAAGAAATGTAACAGATGTTGTCTTTGTGAGCTGTCCATTTCAGCTGACAGGTGGGTTATATTGCATGGGACATTTACCATGTCCATTTTGCTCTTGATACATAAGTGCAATTCTCTAAGAGAGGTTGCGAGAGGTACGGTGTGACTTTTGCATGGCAGTGAACACCAACTTGAAAGGAGAAGCGTCTGAAATTAGGCTGCTTTTTTAAAAGGTAAGTTTGATTTAATTGTCACTGCTCCCAACCTGGGTAGATAATCCAAAGCATTCATTTATAGATCTTCATTGCCATGAATAATCATGGACCTATACAACAATGAAATAAAAAACAGTTAAAACTTGAACTGATCTGGCCCAACTCAGTTGAACAATGGGAAAGATTCCAATGTTATTGGTCTCACCTTTTGCTTAGGAACGACCGTTGGGGGTTGAGGGTGTGGAGAGAATAATAAGGTGTTGAGTGAAAACAGAGGGCACAAAATGAAGCTGAGAAGTTAGGGTTAAAAAGAAATACAGAGAGAGAATGTGGAAAAAAGCAGAGATGGCGAGAGAGAAATATTAATGGAATTAATGTGTGCCAACATACTATTTGGAAGCTCTTCTATCCTTAATACAAAATACAGGTTTCCCCTTTAGTTCAAATCCTGAAGTACTTATTCAGGCAAAGCTCCCAGTGAAGTTAATGCAGTTATGATTACCATTACTTTTAACAAAGGGACCCCCCCACACACTTAATTCCCACTTTGCTCTGTGATAAACCACATGCATCAGGAGTGCATGTGTTTATAGAGAAGCTGAGTGAAATATACCCCATTGTTTTGGGTCATGGATGAGAACAAGGTAGTTGTTTGAGGCCCACTCCACCAGTTGTTCGTCGTCTGCATCTGGCTCTGAGTAACCCCAGTGAGTGTGTTGGCTGTTGAATTCATCCACATAAACAGCTGTGTGAGTGAGAGTGAGTAAGACTGGCTGTTCCCAGTTCGCACTTGGTGGTTTATAGACATTTGCAACCTGGAAGCCAGCAACCTGAATGACATCACAGTAGTTGGTCAATGACAGTGGGGCAGCATCAGAGATGTCTGAGAGAATATATGTTGCTCGAACATATTTAGCATATGCAGTGTGACACAGCAGATCAAATTCATTGATGGCATCTTTATATATATGTGTGGTCTCTTGTAAATAGACAATGTCAACGCTGTGATGATGAGTGATTTAGCTGATTATGTTGTGCTTGGATGCCAACGTTGAGTTGGAGAACTCTTAAAGCTGGACCAATGACTAGAAAGCCTGGGGATGGCACCACATCAGGGGTGATGGCTGGAAAATGACCAGGATTCAGTGAATTCATTGAATTTGGTCTGGTAGGTTGTATCATTAGCTTCCCCGGGGTTAGCCAGGTACTGAGGGGGGATGTAACGTGAATGTTGAGCCAATGCCCCCCACTACAAAGGGATGATTGTTTGAACTATATGTTCTTGGGGGCAAGAACAGCTTGATTTACTTGGGGTGGTACCACAGTCTAAATAATAAATAGTAATATTAGAGAGCTCATACACTTTCTACAGTTTTTATAAACTAGTTTTGCTACAGCAGATGTCATTTTACAGGAAAAGTAAGTTAAATACTGTACATGACTCCTTCCCATTAGGTAGGGAGAATCGTCCCTGATCCAGGCAAAAGCGTTCTCTCCCTGATTGTTGTTTGTAGTCTCATTTTTGCCTGTTGCCTGGCTACATCTTTTTGAAGGCTCTCCTTCCCTGTTGAGTGACAGAACTTGTCTGTGAAGTCAGCCTAGGGTTTGTGTATAATGTGCGATACTCTAATCCTTCACCCTGTCTCCTTGTGTCTTTTTTTTTTTTTTTACTTTAGAGCAGAAGGGTCCTTAGTGAAAGAATTCACTGTGATTCATCAAAGTTTCCTGCCAGAGCTATCATTTACAGCCATAACCTCAGCTCCTTAAATGTTGTTCCTAGATGCTGTGATAAACGAATAATGTGCAAATCCAGTAATATGTGTTAATGATGAATTTTTGTTACCTTCCATCCTTTAGATAGTTGGTTCTGCCTAAGGAACCCAATTATGGTATAAACATTTTTTTTTTCCTTTTGCCACAACAAAGCACTATTCCAATAGCCCTTTGCAACTCCTTGGCAGTGTAAAGGGACTATGATGCTGACATAAGCAGGCAGTGGAAGTATTCCCCCAGCACAGGAGAATTCCCAAGCCATAGGTATAAAGGGTAGGATGTGGTAGAAGGGGAAGTATCCAGAATGCACTGTACACCGGTGTTTCCTGAACTGATCCCTGGCTTCCTTCAGGTTTGAATGCACAAAGGATGGCTTCAAGCCATCTTTGCCCTTCTTCATTCTACTCCAGCTGTACTGAATGGACCTCTGGCACAGCTGAGGATCTTAGTTACCTGGTTAGCAGATAAACTCAGTGAGAACATCTGTATTATTTAAAAGTTAATTCACGTAATACAAATGGAATGACATTCAGCATTTTATCACACCCTGATGTTTATCCGAACAATCGAAACATGTGTTTTTCCTCAGAGTGATGTTTCCATGGGCTGTAGGATTTTCATATACAGATTAACAGGAATCCCTTATGTATAGGAGGTATACAGTAGGGGAGATTAATGTGGTCTGTTTCATTATTAATACATCAGGTATTTCCAGTGGATTTCACTGCACTTTCATGTCATTCAGCTAAGGTGAGTTCACCTAAGGTAAAGATACTGGAGGGATCAGATGTGACTTCCTGCAAATTTATGGTGCCATCTCCTTAATATCACAAGAACTGGCCCAACTGGTTAAACAGGTTAATAGATGTCTAAGTGTCTGTGAATGAGGCAAAGGGAAATAGATAGACGGACAGTATAATCCAATTAAAACAAAACTATAGAAACCAAACCCCTCTTAACCCTGGATTAAACTCTGTCTCCGGAGAACTAAACGTTCATTGCAAGAACTGAAATATAGCCCCTTACATCATGCATTGCCACAGTCATCAAGATAAAAAAGGGACTCACATGATCTTAATGATCAGTAGCTTATTGTTCAGTTATAGTGGGAAGCCAGTTTAGTTTCTTTCCTTCCCTCCTTTGGTCTAGAAATGCCAGATTAATGGAGAAGCATCAATAATAAAGGCTTTACTTTAAAAAAAATAATCTCTGGAAAATATTTCTAAAATACTTTTACTATGGATGTGGCATCGTCTATGGAAAATACTTGCTGGTGTGGGGTAGTGCACAAAAGATTTATCAACACTCATTTGGGATGAACTGCATGACTCATGCAAAGTCATTTGTGAGCACTGCTGTCCCAAATGTATGTCAATAAAACCTTTATCCTCACCACATCATCATGGATTCCTTCTCACTCTAGTTCTCTTTCTGTCTGTCTTTCATGCTAGTTTGTTTGCATTTCATTTCCTGGTTGTTATTTTTGAAAGGAAAATTGGAGTAAGGTGAAACAGCTAAGAAAACGTGTTAGTATATCTGGAGCCAATCAATTTGAACACTGTATAGGTTGGGTTTATTTTGTCAGTCAGTGGAGTTGTACCAGTTTTCACTAGGGGTTGATTTAAAGACAATAAGATCACAAATATTCCTGTGTTTTCTTTAGGGAGGTTCACTTCTAGTTTTCACCTTGGAAAAGAGACTCCCTTGCCATTTCTTTTATCCACAGTTTTAGAAGCAGTCATTCGTGTGCTAGCACATTCATGTGAACTGAGGTCATGCTTCATAAAATCCTCAATATTTCTAGCATAACACTATACAAAAAAATTGATGATGGTAATAAAAGGGAAATTCTCCAGTCTAAGCACACACTTCTGTGGAGAGGAGAGTTTTGCCAAGGAAACAATGCCAACAAAAAGAACAGACTTTCAGGTTTAAAAAGTCATTTTACAGATTATTTCAACCAAATGACTACAGTGCATTGTAGTGTGTGTATTTCCAGTTGTAGTGAAGCTAGGTTAAGAATGAAATTGTTCTGTGAAAACAGTGACATCAGTTGTAGAGGCTGAGTCTTCTGTAATAATTTACTCTCATTTTGTAACACACACGAGTTGTGCTTTAGCCAACACAGCTAAATTTTCAACCCTGAAATCCTCATTGCTTTGGATGGGCTTGCAATATGCTGAATTAAATAACATTGTAAAAAATGAATATCTTCCTGTAATATGTTCAGCAGTGGTTTACAAATATACCACACAGCATTTTAATACTGTTACTTTATCCTCTGTGATAGCAAAACCACGTTAAATGTCTGAAATTGCCTTTCAATCATAAAACTATAGACATTAGAAAAAAGGAAGGTATTGATTCTAGTTGAAGCTTTGTGTCAGAATTAATTGCCTAGACAGGATAGTATTGATAGAGGTGGAGTAAGCAGATAAAAAGGAATCCAGACTGCCCCTTGCCACCGGCTGTGGCAGCATCCGTGTCTGAAGAACAGCCGCAGTGAGACACCATTAGGACTGCCATCATTTTAAATAAAGCCTAAACATTTTATTGCTTGGATTTCTTCTCTGGTATTCTAGAATCATAGAAGTTAGAGATAACCATTAAATCATCCACTCTTTCTGCCTCCCAGTGTGGGAGTGTTTTCTACAATGTCCCTTCCGGTAGTAAAAGTTCCAAGTGCTGGAGACTATTTCACAACTTTAATATATTCTATTATTTTTCTTCCTAGTCAACCTAAATTTCCCTTTCCCTAACTTAATGAAATTATTCCTAGCTATGTACATTACCCCTTTGGCCCATCCATTGAATTGTCTTTCCTTCTTTGGTGTTTAGACGCCCTTTAGACATTCATAGATTGTTGTTATTGTCCCCCTTAGCAGTAGTTTCTTAGGTTTTTACATCTTTTTTAATAAATCTAGTCAATCACTTGCTGCTGTTGACTGAATTCACCCAGAATTCAATACAGCCAAATTTTCTGCTATTGTAAATTAAAACTCCACTGAAGAAAATGTCTCAAGTGGAGCATTGCCAGTTGTGTGCAGGTATATCAGAGCCGTATGGAGGGACTGTAACTTCCTTACTTCAAAAAGGGAAACATTTGCCTGAGTAGCCCAAAATTGCATTTTTGCTCCCATACTGAATGGGAAAAATCTGTCTCTGGAACTGGGCAAACGATTTTCAATGAACGATTTAAGTAGCAGATTTACCCCTTTTTCTGTTTATGAATTATCCACAAACAGACTTCAGTTGTTACTAATTTGTCCATTAGTTGCAATTATGGAATATGTTTCATGCAAACAAATTTCAGCCTGTGGCTTGCTCACAGATTATTGGCTGTGAACTATTGCTTTGAGTATTTGCTATTTGTGCCACTTAAGTGGTCACAAAAGCCATGTGGTTTTGCCTTTGCTCCTTGATTGCATCATTGAACCATTTATAAACAGTAGGAGGCCTTGGATAAATCACTCTGACTGTTTGTGTGATCACAAAAGTGAGATGATTTGTGAAACTTTTTTTCTGGCAAAAAAAAATCGCTTCTGTGACTGTGGCAAGAAAGAGATCAAGAGTGTGTGTAAAGCAAGCCTTAACAGGAAGATGTAAAATAGGGGGTGAAATTGTGATCAGACTTTGCACAGGGGATTCAACGGAGGCATGCAAGAAGCCTCCACTCTTTCACCTGTGCCAGGGCTGACCACGATAACAGTTCCTGCAAGCAGTTCCTCCAGTGAACAAGTTGCCATGTCCCTGGACCAGCCCACAGAGCACTGGGGGTAGTAGCCTGCATTAGAAAACTCCAGGGGAGATTGTGCTGGGGGGGAGGGAGGAGCCACAGCTTTGCACCACTCCCTACATAAGGTTGTATGTAAATTGCACCATTTAGCCCAAAATGACTATGTATTGGGTGATCTGCAACAGGTGTAAGCACAATATGGTACGGATAGTGACTTGGTGACTTTTAAATAAAATAACTTCTTGAAGAATTGCTTTTCAGACCATTGATGTGATAGGTTTGAAAGAGAGGTTACATTGTATATACACAGCCACCTTTGAAAAATGAAATAACTGTTGTTTTGTTTTCCCAAATACCAAAAGTTACTTTACACCAGGGACTTATCTGCCTGCAACATTTCACTTAAAATAAATAAAACAAACATTAACTTGCTTTTGAGTTAGCAATGGGGAGAAAAAAAGCAGTTAGAATAATTGTTCTGGGTGGTTTTGGTTTTTTTGGGGTTTTTTTTTTGGAGAGGGGAGTGGTTTAGTTTTTGTGTATACCATAGTACCATCATCTTTTTTTTTAATTAGCTAAATTTCTAAATGAAATGTTGTTTTGAAACAATAGTTTTGAAAATACCAAAACAAAACTGATTTTTCCTAAAAAAAAAAATCGTTTTTCACCAAAACTATTCACTGAATTCAACCCAAATTTACAAATTATTTCAGTTGATGTGAAACTGCATTTTTTGACAAGCTATTAGTCAAAAAAAAAATTCACTCAGCTCGATGTGTATTTGTTTCTGTGTAAACTTTGCAAAGCAACAAGAGCCCCATGTTTTATATTTCCTTCCTGAGCACATTTTTATAAATCTCAGAAAATATTGTTTTACATGGGACTGTGACAGCACCTGAAATATTAGTGCTAAATACAATTGCTGTGATAATAGGTGAAGAACTATGAGCTCCAAAATGTTTATTTTTGATCCGCTGACCTAATAATCAGTTTCCTCCAGCTCCTGTTTCTGTAGCCTTACAAAAACTCACTTTCTTTTCATCATAAATTTGCTCTCATTTTTTAGTGCTTTTGTTGGTTAAGTATTGTGCATTTCTGCCATCTAGTGACCAAGAGGAGGATTGAAAACACTTCTGAAAATCATTGGTTCATGTTTTCCAAATAGATTCTACAACATTTGTAACAAGTAACTCTAGAGAGCAATTGTAATGTATCCAGTTTATTTGTTTTTATTTTTAAAAGCATACTGCCAAGATATTTAGACTCTCAAATTTAATTTCCTTAAGGGAAGTCCCATGTATTAGCCTTGAAGGACCATACATCATATCTATGTACTATACCTTTCTCTCTTATATAGGCACAGCTGTTTGTGTACCTCAGACAGTTTCAAATTGCTACTGAGACTTCTATTGAAAGTCTTTCTGAATACCCTCCATATGCTGCTACTTGGAAATAATATGGCATTGAAAGGAGTAATATCTCCATATTATATTGCCGACCATACTTTTCAGCTTTCCTCATTTTTTCAATAGAAAGAGATAATTCTGTTCCTTTAGAAAATATGTGGATGTGACTAGACAACACAGCTACAAATTAAAAATTGTAGGAATTAAAAATACAGATGCTTTCAGTTCTCTACCACTTCAACTTGTCTTAAAAGAACAAATGCTCTACTTAAAAATGTACTAATGCCCAAATTCTTACATGTGCAATAAGAAAAAAATCTAACAAGGCACTAACTGAATTTGTAAAATTGAAATTGCAATTATATATCTAAATATGCAAATTATATTAAAATAATATATTGTGATGGTCAAAAAGTGATTGGAAAGAGGAGACTTGAGGAAATGAAGCAGGCAGTATGTATTGCAAAGTAGTTCAACAGCATCTTTCATGTCTGTTTCTTTTTATGTCTTGGATATCTTTACATAGTGTGTGGTTTTAAGATGGAAGATATTTTGACATAATTAAAGTTTGAACTGATTTTTGCCATCTAACATAAAATTAAGTGAAAGAGGTGTTTGAATAGAATAATTGTCCAGATATGAGCTGGAACTGAAGCATCAATAATTAACTCTATTTTAGTGCCAAAATCTGTTATGCAACAAAGGAGCAGGCATATGAAATGCAACCGAAGGATTTAAATCATGAAGTTGCTCTTTATTAGCCTTGTAAGTATTGTTATTTCCCCATGTCTCCAGGGAAATAAGTTAGCATATTATTACAAATTTGTAAGCCCAAAAGACAAGTGTTACAATTTGTCATAATGCTATTAAGGAACACTTTAAAATTCTTCACAAAAGTAGAACAATAATAAGACCAAAACATTTTCTGCCTGTAAATACTGGTGCATATTATCATTGTCTTGTAACATCTTTCTCCTCCTCATTCTCAAGTCTCTGTCCCTCGGGTGCATATTCTAATAGTTACAGCAGGAGACTGGAAGAAGGGACTCCTAGGTTCTGTTTTCCTAGTACTAAAATTGAATCCCTGTGAGAATTTTTGCAAGTAATTTAATTGCTTATGCCTCAGTTTCTGCATTTCTAAAATAATGCTACCCTGCTATATGATTGGCAGGACCAGATTCTGTACCTTCACTCAAATTGAGTAGTACCTTACTCAGGAGTATTTCCGATGAAATCAAAAGGACTTCTCTAGTACTGCTTGAAATAAGTAACAGTATAAGAAACTGGCCTTTAATATCTGCTTCATCAGCTGGGGTCTGATCCTCAGATGAAAAGTGTACAAGTGTATATTGCCTTCTGTCTCTTCTCAAGAGTGTCTCTGTCTCTCTCATTGTAGTCTCACATCTGCAAAGCACCTACACAGTACAATGTAGCTGGCTAATACAGATACACAGGTTAATAAGGACCTTGGGTCAAACTCTGGAAAACAGAGCAAAGCCAAAATACATTGGCTTTGATCAAGAAAAATGCACTTGAATATCACAGGACTAGGAAGCTGAATCTACAAGTAGTATGTCCACTTATCCAACTTATTGGGAGTCTGCTACTGTCTCTTTATACAGGATTTTGGTTCTTATTAGCCCTGCTGTGTGCAAAAACAGAGGTCACACACTACTGCTACCCAACCTGACCAATATTTAGCCACACACAGACTTGTATGCAGGGTTGGCTCCAGCATTTTTGCCGCCCCAAGCGGCGAAACGAAAAAAAAATAAAATAAAGCCGCGATCAGCGGCACTTTGGTGGCAGCTCTACCACGCAGCTTCATTCTTCGGCGGCGGGTCCTTTGCTCCGAGAGGGACTGAGGGACCCGCTGCCGAATTGCTGAATTGCCGCCAAAGACCCAGATGTGCCACCCCTTTCCTTGGGCTGCCCCAAGCACGTGCTTCCTTCGCTGTTGCCTGGAGCCGGGCCTGCTTGTATGAAGACCTGCCACATATTGCTGAACTGTAGATACAAGGGAATGTGGAGTCTGCTTATGCAATTGCTCTGCTACATTGTCTGCCAGTGCAGTAGCAATGTAAGTCTCTTGCAGCATTTTGCCTTTATGGACTTACTCGAGTGTGTTCCAGGTAGAGCTGTATTTGCAGGCTTTAAAACTCATTGCAGAGAAGTTTTCAATTATTATTACAGTATTAATGGCAAAACATTAATATTACCATGCTAGTTTGCTTTAGCTCTTAAAAGCATCAAACTTTTTGCACACACTAGTACACACAAAACATACTTGCTTAGATTTTTCCATCTGGTTTGGGGGTGTTTTGGATGCAAAATTTTGCCACAATAATCTTTATTCAAACATGTAAAATGCGTGTATTTAGCCACAAGAGTGATGGCTTTATCCTGGCTCTTGCCATAACAACTGAGCATGGGAATGATTTATTTCAGAATAGTTACAAGCAGGGCCGGCTCTAGGCAACAGCGCTCCAAGCATGTGCTTGGGGCGGCACTTTCCAAGGGGCGGCACTCTGCCCCCCCCCCCCCCCCCCACACACTTTTTTTTTTTTTTTGCTTGGGACGGCAAAAAGCCGGGAGCCGGCCCTGGCGAGAGCCCTGCCGCTGAGGAGCCAGAGCATCATCCCCTGAGCTGCCAGGGAGCTGCCCCCGGACCCAGCCTGCTACGCACCTCCCCCACCTCAGCCCTGCGCTGCTTACCCCGGGCCCCCACAGCGCCAGGGGTGGGGAGAGGCAGAGCCCAGCTCCAAGCAGGGCAGTGGGGGATACTGCCCCCCAGGAGACCCCCCACGGCTTGGGCACCTGGGGGTCAGTATCCGTCCTCTCGGCTCTGCCTGCACGGGGCTGGGGAAGTAGCTGTCAGCGCCTGCCGCTCGCAGCCTCTTCACTTGTACCTCCCCCCATCGCTCCTTCGCCACAGCCCTTCCCCTTGTACTCTCCCTTCACCCGCACCTCCCCCTTCACCTCTTCTCCCGCAACCCTCCTGATACCCCCCTCTCCTCCTCCACCCTCCTCCGCAAGTACATCACACTCCGCTTCTCTGCCAGTGTAGAGCCCCCACACCCGCTCCTCTGCCTGAACCCTCTTTACTAGATCCCCATCCCTTTCTGGGTACAAGGTTTGAGGGTTAGTCCCTATGCCTTCCATGTGCATTTGGAGCACTAAAGATGGGGTGATGGGGGGGGGGAATTTATACTAAAGTGAAATAAAAATAGGAGAAATGGTTTGAACCCCACTGAAAGTGTAAACGGAGCTTGCTGTGGTGAATGAGGCGATCACGTTTTCGGGGGGGAGCCCAGGGCTGGGGCGGCAGGGGGTGCGGGTGGGGGAGGGTACTGATGGGGGGGGGAGAGAGCCCAGGGCTGGGGTGGGAGGCAGCCACAAATGTTTTTGCTTGGGGTGGCAAAAAACCTAGAGCCGACCCTGGTTACAAGGAAAGAAGTCTAGAGAATTAAAAATTCATTAAAAATACCTGCAAATATTTGTGACTCACATCATATTTAATCCCAATTTGCCAAAATGTGGAATTCCTCCTAAATGTTCATGATACAGCATAATTGTTTGCCAAAAAGAAAAAAAATGGAAGCATTGATTTTTGCCAGTAACAGCAAATTCAAAAAGCCTAGATTGCTATGTATTTATATGGCTTCACTTCCACACCATGCACATCCAGGCTCTTTTCAGTTTAGAGTGAAGGAGACAACAAATACGTGTGCTGCAGACACTATTAGGAGTGGTTTTGGGGGCAAGAATCCTGGTTCTAGAGCTCCTACAGCTACTGGGATAGCAGCTATAGTAGCTTCAGTGACCCGCTACTGGTAGTAGCAGGTCCATTATCTACCCTGTGGATCAGCCACACAAGTGCATAATAATTCATTCATAAACCCAAAGCCAGTATACTACACAGGACGAAGACCCTAAGGAAGCATTTTTTAAAGGGGAACTAGGGATGGAACAATATTTGGGTGGGACTGGGGTGAGGACAATAACTACAGGTTCTGCTGCCTGAATTTGTAGCATCCAGCTCCTTGTGGGTGTGAGGAGGATTAGGGACAGTGCCAAGCTGATGTTGAGGCTGAGGAAGTTGTCATTGTTTTAATTATAAGCTGATGTTTACAATGATGCAGCACTATCTGTTTTTTAACCTTGAAGGCACAACAATAAGTATCAGTTTTAACCAAAAAACAGAAGTCTTTAGGCCTTAAAATCTGACAGCTTATGCTTCAATAATTTTTATTCGTGGAAATGACTTTCAGCTGCCATTTGAACTCATCAACCTTAGCTCTTTACATATTTCCCAGTGTGTAACTTCGCAGCCTAGAGATCCTCCTCCTCACTTCTAAGCCCTGGAACAAATGCTTGCTGACGTAAGTGGATCTCTCATTAATTCAGCAGCAGTTACCTATGGAATTCTCAAGAGTGCTTTGTGTTGTAGGGATTTGGTTTATGTGGCATTAAGAAGGGATGCAGAATGCAGCTGAGTCATTTAAAGAAATAATTTTGAATTTGTGAGAATGAATTAATCATAAAGCAATCCCTGGTGAGAATTAAAAGGCTATAAAACCATACACAGAGAGCTTGGCACTGCCTAGAGAAGAGCTTTAGTAGATCCCAGTATTCCTGAGAGGAGGCTTAGTAAGATTGCACCTAGAGGCGATTGCTAAGTAAACCTCAGATGGTTCTGAGCTTGTATTTAGCTAAGCTCGGATGCTTATAGGAATCCAGTCACTCCTTCCCTCTCAGTGACCTTTTGGCATTTCCTCAGTTCAGCCCTTTCTAGATACAAGCTCCCAAATGCAACAGTTTCCTGCTGTCCTGCCTCCAGAACAAATTCCTGTAATCCTCTCTTCTCACATGTACACACCTGGCAATCTAACAACACTTTTATGACCCTCTCTCCCTAGTGAGTAGGTTCTGCAATGACTCCTTTTCTTCATCCTGGCTCTGTGATCCCACCTGACAGGCTCCTTCCAGCTTTCCCTATCTCTGCAATAAAGAGATTATTTCCTGGCATCCCAGAGCCCTCCTTCCCATGCCCCTAAAGAGGCTCTCTGCAATCCTCTCTGCCTTACTCTTGTCACCACTCCCCCTTGAAACCCAACAGCAGGTTTTCAGGTTTACATGAAACTCTTGCTCACTGCCCTATACATACCCACTCATAAGCATTGATTTTTCCTCTTAAAGGTTAATAAAGTTTCTGGGACCATGAGTTGTGGTAGCCTTTCTACTGGAGCTTGACAAGTACATTCAAATTTTGCACACTGTAGAGTTTCCTCAGTAAGTGTTAGGGTCTCAAAGGGTATGTTGTGATAATTGGACCTTCGAATTTACCCAAATTGTGAGCTCAACTGTGAAAAGTACATGAAGGTTCATAACCTATAATAACAAATGTTGATGGCAAAAGGTATAAAAGGGAGACAGGCTGAATTAGTCCAAGCAAAAAGGCCTACTGATGTAACTCAAGGACTGTGTTAAAATCATTCTTGGTCAACAAGAAAAATGTGGAACTGGAAAGATAGGAAGTATAGCAAGAGACCACCCTGGCTTAACCAGGAGATCTTCAATACTCTGAAACTCAAAAAAGATTCCTACAAAAAGTGGAAACTAGGTCAAATTACAAAGGATGAATATAAACAAATAACACAGGTATGTAGGGACATAATTAGAAAGGTCACGGCACAAAACAAGATCAAACTAGCTAGAGACATAAAGGGTAGCAAGAAAACATTCTACAAATACATTAGCAGCAAGAGGAAGACCAAGGACAGGGAGGTGTGTTACTCAATGAGTGGGGAAAAACGATAACAGAAAATGTGGAAATGGCAAAGGTGCTTAATGACTTCTTTGTTTCGGTTTTCACCAAGAAAGTTGGTGGTGATTGGATGTCTAACCTAGTGAATGCCAGTGAAAATGAGGTAGGATCAGAGGCTAAAATAGGGAAAGAACAAGTTAAAAATTACTTAGACGACATGTTAGATGTCTTCAAGTCACCAGGGCCTGACGAAATGCATCTTAGAATACTCAAGGAGCTGACTGAGAAGATATCTGAGCCATTAGCGATTATCTTTGAAAAGTCATGGAAGACTGGAAAAGGGCAAATATAGTGCCAATCTATAAAAAGGGAAATAAGGGCAACCCGGGGAATTACAGATCAGTCAGCTTAACTTCTGTACCCAGAAAGATAATGGAGCAAATAATGAAGTAATCAGTTTGCAAACATCTAGAAGATAATAAGGGGATAAGTAACAGTAAGCAAAGATTTGTCAAGAACAAATCATATCAAACCAACCTGATAGCTTTCTTTGACAGGGTAACAAGCCTTGTGGATGGAGGGAAGCAGTAGACGTGGTATATCCTGACTTTAGAAAAGCTTTTGATACTGTCTCGCATGACCTTCTCATAAACAAACTAGGGAAATGCAACCTAGATGGAGCTACTATAAAGTGGGTGCATAACTGGTTGGAAAACCATTCCCAGAGAATAGTTATCAGTAGTTCACAGTCATGTTGGTAGGGCATAATGAGTGGGGTCTCATAGGGATTAGTTCTGGGTTCAGTTCTGTTCAATATCTTTATCAATGATTTAGATAATGGCATAGAGAATATAAAGTTTGCAGACGATACTAAGCTGGGTTGCATGTGCTTTGGAGGATAGGATTGTAATGCAAAATCATCTGGACAAACTGGAGAAATGGTCTGAAGTAAATAGGATGAAATTCAATAAGAACAAATGCAAAGTACTCCACTTAGGAAGGAACAATCAGTTGAACACATACAAAATGAGAAATGACTGCCTAGGAAGGAGTACTGCGGAAAGGGATCTGGGGGTCATAGTGGACCACAGGCTAAATATGAGTCAACCGTGTAACACTGTTGCAAAAAAACAAAACAAAACAAAACAAAACAAAAACCAACAACATCATTGTGGGATGTATTAGCACAGGGGTTCTCAAACTGGGAGTCGGGACCCCTCAGGGGGTCACGAGGTTATTACATGGGGGGGGGGTCATAAGCTGTCAGCCTCAACCCCAAGCCCTGCTTTGCATCCAGCATTTATAATGGTGTTAAATATATAAAAAAGTGTTTTTAATTTATAAGGGGGGGGGTCGCACTCAGAGACTTGCTATGTGAAAGGGGTCACCAGTACAAAGGTTTGAGAACCACTGTATTAGCAGGAGTGTTGTAAGCAAGACACAAGAAATAATTCTACTCTACTCTGCTCTGATTAGGCCTCAACTGGAGTATAGTGTCCAGTTCTGGGTGCCATATTTCAGGAAGGATGTGGACAAATTGGAGAGAGTCCAGAGAAGAGAGACAAAAATGATTAAAGGTCTAGAAAACATGATCTATGAGGGAAGATTGAAAAAAATGGGTTTGTTTAGCCTGGAAAAGAGAAGACTGAGGGGGACATGGTAACAGTTTTCAAGTATGTAAAAGGTTGTTACAAGGAGGAGGAAGAAAAATTGTTTTTCTTAACCTCTGAGGATAGGACAAGAAGCAATGGGCTTAAATTGTAGCAAGGGCAGTTTAGGTTGGACATTAGGAAAAAACTTCCTAACTGTCAGAGTGGTTAAGCACTGGAACAAATTGCTCAGGGAACTGTGGATCTCCATCATTAGAGATTTTAAAGAGCAAGTTAGGCAAACACCTTTCAGGGATGGTCTAGATCAGTGCTTCTCAAAGTGGTGGTCCGCGGACCGGTGCCGGACCGTGAGCCATCGGCTGCCGGTCCATGGCGAGTTTCCTCATAAGAGTGTCGAATAGGATAATAATATGGCACCGGTCCCTGGCACATTGGGGAAAAAAATTGCCGGTCCCCCACATCAGATAGCACTGGTCTAGATAATACTTAGTCCTACCATGAGTACAGGGGACTGGACTAGATGACCTCGAGGTCCCTTCCAGTCCTATGATTCTATGATCAGTGAACCAAAACTGGTGTTTCGGAAAGTAGACCTACTTAGTGGACAAAATAAGGATGATGGGCTATTCTGCCCATTGCTTCTTCTGTGGCTCCTTAAAGAAAGAGACTTTGGGAAGAAAAATTAGCTACTGGAGCAAACTTCACCATCATGACTTCCACCCGCACCATCTCCTGGGACCCTTGGCCTTCATCATCTTGATCTTGAAAGATGTCCTCACTAGACCAAGCCAGAAAGAGGGACACAGATGACATTACCACCTTTACCAGCTCCAGCTACATCCCAAACGTCACCTGGGATGAAATGAGATCAGACTTTAACAGCAACAGCAGCAGCAACAACAGCTCCAAACCCATCTCAACTAACTTATTTTCTTTTCCCCAAAGGACAGTTATTACCATCTGAGAGATTGTCAAACCATGGGGATTTTCCTTCTAAAAACTCTCTGCAACTAAAGGGAACAAAGGATTTGGTTAGAATAACAGCCTTATTTAATACTTTACATTTCAAAAGCTTCAACTATTTTTCTTTCTTTTCTTTATCTTTAATAAAAAGTTAAAAGGATTTCTAATGGTGTGTGTTGCATGGTAAGAAGCAGGCTGAGATCTCTGTATAGCAAACCCTGAATCTTATTTTACACTGTTTGATGTTGGACAGTGACTGGGTTATGTTAACAGCTTTGGCCTATATAGTCCAACTAAATTAATACAATAGGTACCACAACATCTGAATTTTGCATTGAGAAGTACCAGGGAAAGGTGTTGGGTTAGCCATCATTACTGGGCCCTGTAACCAAAGTTTCAAAGGCAGGGGCCTGTACAGGCTTGCCATTTAATTTAACCAGACTCGCCCTGGAAAATGTTCCAATTTATTCAAAAATTGATCAGAAATTATTCTTGTATTGGCTAATCAATTTTTCTTAGTACTCCCTGAGAATCTCTTCTACTGGAAAATTTTAACAGGGGCATGTGTCTAAATCTGGAATGGCTTATCAGTTTGACCACATCCATGTGCCTTTTTATTTGCTATCTATGACCAGCTGTGAAGTTTGTATTGTTTAGTTTTTTGTTTTTCATGTGACTATGGAGAGTGGTTGTACTTCATGACAACCCCCATTTTCACATGGGCACATGTGTGAACAAGAATATTTGCTATTCTTTATTCTTTGTGCCTCATTCATCACTTTGTTGTTTAAACATTTTCTGTCACTCAGTCATTGAGCGTAAACAAAGCAATGTGACTTTGGTGACTAAACATGCACCACAAATAGCTCACAACACCTCAGAGGTTGAAAATTGTTTGCCTAAAGTATTCAGTGCATACTTAGGAATTACATTCATAGAGATCATATTTGATTCACATAGAGAAAAAAGGGCTACATTTACGTAATACATTCACAATAAATAATTCAACCAGCTCTCCTCCTGATGAAGGCCTTACTAGTCTTTCAGTCCTTACATGAGGGTGTTCCTTGCACACTGTTCTAAGTGTACTATCCTTGAGGGGGTTGGGAAGTGGTATATGGGACTGGCACAGCTCTCTATGTCTGCTGGAACTGCTGTAGTTAGTGGTTTCAGTTGAGGTAAGTCTTTAAACTGTCTTGGAGAAGGGCTCAGTGTACAGTTCTGTTCTAACCTCATTGGATCTTGAAGACTTCACCTAATTGTCTGGTGCTCTGTGTACAGAGAAGGTTTTTTTTCACATAGAATTCACATTATTATTTCTGTGAACCATTTATATCACTGGCCTTGGGAGATTATTAATAGAAATAAATACAAGACAAGATTAGAGTGTATTTAGTGATTTTTTTTTAAATGTTATATAATGATGTAAGCCATTAAAGTGAAGGCAATAGATACATATTGTTATGAAACAGATGAACAACCCATATGAATCCTTTTAGTGATTCTTTAACAAAAAGCTTTTTTCAAGCTTTTTTCTTAAAATACAGCTCAAACATTCTGCTTTGGCAGAAGCCAAAAAGCAAAACAGCTACAGGTCCACAACTTCGTGGTCTCAGGATATCTTTGGTTGCCATCAAGAGTATGAATCACCTGGTAATAGGAGTGGGGCAGCATATATATTTCGGTAGAAGTTCTGACCATATTTTATTTGAAAATAAATAAGAAATAAAATGGACTAGTCAGCATTGAACAGCAAGGGTAAAATGTTACATAGGGGCTTCTGGCAACATCAGAATTCACTAGCGCTTTGCTCAAATGGTTTATGATGGCACCAGAAATCTTTTGATGGAATTATAGCCCTGCAATTCAGTTGTGTTACATTTATTCTGCAGAACTGTATAATTTTATGTACCAAGCCAGTCGGTTTAAAAAAGACTTTTTTAAATCAGAAAGGCTGTAAAAGTGTATGGCTTTTTGAAAATCTCATCCGTGGTAATATATGCAGAAAGAGGCCCGGCTGAGTGAAGGCCAGGCCAAAAGAAAATGAATGTGGGGAGAGGCTCTGGTTTGGATTACTTGAAAGAGTTGTTGCTTGTGACTCAAGGAGAATATCGGTTTGAGATTCTCACTCACATGACAAGTCCAAACTGAGAACAGGATAATTTAATACATTTAGTTAGCTCCATTGTTCAGCTATCCACTTGCAGGCCAACAATCCCATCAGGGTTGGGTGAGCAAGGACGATTTTTCTTATTCCTGTCAACTCAGATGTCAGTCTGAGCAAAAATTTGACCCTTCCTATGCAGCTGTGGAGTATGCCAGAAGCAGCAAGAATGGTGTAATTTACAGTGCTTCAGTGGGGGTGAGATACAGGATTTCTGGAGCCTATCAGGCTGTAACCCCTTGCCTGTAGGTTTGGAGGTGGTGCAGAGGGGGGATTGGAAAGGAATTGTGGTGCTGGTTAGTACTATGTGGATCTGTTGGTCATTGCCTTCTGTGAAAGAAGGGCACAGCTGCCGTGGGGCTTATTGCAATAGTGATTGCACAGCAACTCTGATGTTGCTCCATTTCTGGGGGATTCCTTCCCGCTCTTTCCTGTGAAACTATTTTGAATCAAGCCTGGCTTGGGGTAGGACTCAGACCTTCTGCACTATGAAGTCTTTAAAATGTCTGGGCCCAATAAAATACCTTTGTTTCTAGCTTGTGTTTTCCAGCACTTCCCCCACCATTTTTTCCCCATGATCTATCATAACTCCTTTCTTCATCCTCTCAAGCTTGCAGTGAGGACATATTGCTGAGTTTGTAGCACCTCAGTTCTTGCTGTCAGCAACAGTCTGTGATGCCACAGACCTAGAATGATGATCTGCCTTCTAGAGAAGCAAAAGTCAGTGCATAGTGGAGAGGTTTCATTCCAACTAAAGTCTCTTAAAACTGAACAGGGAATCAGGTAGTTACCAACAAAGTCACTCTTGAATAAACTTGCTTTTCTCACTTTTGCCCCAGTATGGCAATTGCTTCTAAGAAGTGATGATCACAGTACAGCAAATACCAATTTATCACCTTCTGGGATGCAATCCAGACTAGTGAGGGACTGAGTCACCACCAGCCCTGCAACCTTGGGTGTCTCACAATCTCTAGCTGATGTAGGTTTCAACCTGGACTGTTCACAAACAGACAAAGAGGATGCAGATCACTCCCTGAGTGTCTGTGTGTAGCTGCAGCCTGCCAGCAATACTCCAGTCAACACTCTGGCTTCCACCAGCTTTGGTGACCACTTGCAGGGTGACCCCAACATACTCCCAAACCTGGACTTTCCCCACAAAGTGTGGTCTGCATTGTCCAGCCCTCTCCTGGACAGTTCAGATATTATAGGTCCATTGCCCCTGTAATGGGTCAATATGCAACAGTTCACTACTTTAATGGGAGTTACCAAACAATTCAGTTTAACCACAGCACTGGATTAGTTTTGATTAAAGAATAAAACAAGTTTATTTAACTACAAAGAGATTTTAAGTGATGTGACAAAGTTCCTCCTCTATCTTGGTGGGTCCTGTGCTTACTGGTGGATTTTCTTGCCTCAGAGATTCACCATGTGGGTTGGGGAACAGCCCAGAGACCTTCCCATCTGGAAGAACCCACAGTCCAGGTCAATTGGGAGGTTTGGGGGGAACCCAGGCCCGCCCTCTACTCCGGGTTCCAGCCCAGGGCCCTGTGGACTGCAGCTGTCTATAGTGCCTCCTGTAACAGCTGCATGACAGCTACAACTCCCTGGGCTACTTCCCCATGGCCTCCTCCAAACACCTTCCTTATTCTCACTACAGGACCTTCCTCCTGGTGTCTGATAACGCTTGTGCTCCTCAGTCCTCCAGTAGCACACCCTCTCACTCTCAGCTCCTTGCGCCTCTTGCTCCCAGCTCCTCACACTCACCCCACAAACTGAAGTGAGCTCCTTTTAAAACCCAGGTGCCCTGATTAGCCTGCCTTAATTGATTCTAGCAGCTTCTTCTTAATTGGCTCCAAGTGTCCTAATTAGCCTGCCTGCCTTAACTGGTTCTAGCAGGTTCCTGATTACTCTAGTGCAGCCCCTGCTCTGGTCACTCAGGGAACAGAAAACTACTCATCCAGTGACCAGTATATTTGCCCTCTACCAGACTCCTGTACCCCACTGGTCTGGGTCTGTCACAGTGAGTACAAGTGCAAAGTATTAAAGTCAGAACTGATTACAAGAGAAATAAAGATAAAACCCTTTCTAGTAGCTAAAATTTAAAACCTTCGTTTTTTTAGGTGAAAGAGATAGAGATTGACTGAGATTTTTGCCCCTCACTTTTAGAGTCCAGTCCCCCTTTGAAGTGGATTCTTCTGAGGATTACCCCTCAAATCAAAGTTTATTCAATCAGTAAAGATGGCAATGTGGAGTCTAGGGGTGAAGGTACCACCATATGCTTTCTTCTCCCCTGTGTATGCTGAAATGCAGATTTGCCTTTTCTCCCTCTGGCTGTCTCAAGGACCTTGTTTACTACTTATATGCAAATTGAGGTAAATGCACATTCCTTTGTTTAAGATACACCTGCTTAACCACTCCTGCCTAATAAGGGCTACATTTCACCAGGATATTATTGACCAGTGAGTTACTAGTTTTCAAATGATAAGTCACAAGACATATTTTGTACAAAAATTATTACAATAATGTATGGGGTGTGAATACAGGAGTGCATTCAGTCACACAACTTTACTGTGACTTACAGATGCAGCGCACCTCTCAGGATCAGGCCCCGAGGCTGTGTATTCTCCTTCTAAGAAACCCTCTTTCTCCACCAAATAGTGATTTATTCATAGTTCTTTGAGCTGACTCAAGCAAACAGAGTTTTTGTTTCCTCCTTATATGATCTGCCACTTGTTTCATCATGAGTACTTTGAGCCACCTAGGACTTAAAGTACTTCTCTTTTAAAATATCCAGATTCACTCCCATTATGCAGGCTTGGTACTCCTGATTCAAAGTTGGCCTATGGGCATGCAGCATTCATTAACCCTGGCATCACCTTCAGTTCAGTGTCTGGTTTAATACTGTCTGAAGTTTTAAATAATAAAACAAAAACACAGTGGAGAAACTATGTATGTCAAATCCACAAATGAGAGGACAGTTCTCTGCTTCACAGAGGCTTCTTTGAAGTTATTGGCTTTTTGGAAACAGTTTATACTGCACCAGACAGGTTGCCAGGAAGCCACTACCATTAAAGCTGCTAATGCTTAGAGAGCAGTGTTTGCTTGCTCTTTATGTTTCCATGCTCTTGGATCTTCCCACTGCCTTCCTGTCTTTCCAAGCCTCTTCTGTGAAGGGAGCTCTTTAATATGGAGCTCTGTTAAATCCGCTGCAGTGAAGTTTCAGAATTCATTCTTTTCAGTCATGCGTTTGATGCTTTCTTTTGATCGAGTCAGTGCAGTTTCTTAGCAGATTCTAAGTAAAAAGATATTAATAATTAAATTAATGTTTTCCATTCTGTAAGTCTCTTTGACCTGCTGGTTATGCAGGGGTGAAAATCAAAAGGTTTGGCATTCATGGTGAGTTCAGATTCAAACTCTTCAAACCTGTCTTGTCTGCAAAATTGGACAGGAAATTGCCCACACATAGGCTTCCTTATGAAATCTCTCTAGCTTCCACTACAGTTCAGGCCAGAAGTATTGCAAGGGCAGCCTCCTTAACGATTTCAGCTGCTCCATCCGTTGCCAGCCAGAATGTAGAAGTCAATAGGGGCTGGTCAAAATGGATTGACCCTGCTAATAATAAGAAGTTAACTAAACATTTCAAGAATGTTTGTTTCTAAATGAGCAAAAATTCCAGAGTGGGCCTGGTTTTTATTTTTCTAATCCAGTTTGCCCTCTCTGGCAGCTGGTCTTTCATATTGTGTTGCTCTCAGCTGTCTTAAGGTGTCTTTGTAAACCAACTATGAGAAGAAAATTGCAAATGGAAATATTTGGGTACAGGTTTGACATTCCAAACAGTAGAGGGCAGTTTGCGCAACATTTGCCTCCAAGAGGCAACAGTACTGGTGGCAGTAATATTTCAGCACCACTCTATCAGTCTGTCTTAGGTCATCTCCAGGGTTTCTGCATTCATGAAGGTGGTACCTCCGAAAATGATGATCTGCATACTCAAGAATATAGGGATGCTCCTCACAAACAAATAGGGTGGGGTGCAATTCATTTGCTGTGCTATAGTTTGAATCCAGGAGATCCTGAAATATTCCAGCAGTTATGTCTGACATCTGGAGTGACCTCCCAATTATGTTGTTGCTTGGCATACTTAACATCATGGAGGCAGATTATCTCCTTGTTTTCCCAATTGCTGGTGATGGTTTTCTGATCTGCTCCTGGAGACTGCCTGGAATGTTTCCCCTCAAGGACTTGTGTGCGTACATGCACATATGTGTGCTCCACTTCAGAGATGTTCCAGTTCCTCTTTTCTGGATGTGCTGCCCTGTCATGTCTCTCACCTATCATCACTGCAGGCCAACACAAAGTCATGGTGGTGTGACATTGTGTCATGTGCTTGAAGATGCAACGTCATCTTGTGCTGCTGAGCTACACATACGCTTTTGCCACAACACAGTGGGAAAAGCCTTTTTATCACTACAAGTTAGTCATAATTCCAGGTGACTGAGCCAGGCATTTACACTGAGTACTGCGGTCAGAGTGGATATTATTTTCATTTTAGATCAGTTTTGCCTAATTCTGAGGCTGGGATGCTTTTATATAATATCTTCTTCTCTGGGATAAGTCAGGTTTGTCAGTGAAGTTCAGGGATTTAATGTGTCTGCTGCCTTGTGACACTATGAGAAATAATCACAATAGGATTAGTGTAAAATCCTTATATTTGAATGGATTTTCATGCGGCCTCCTTATACAACCTTCATATTAATTCTTCCTCTTTCTGAGTCTAGTCTTTGTAACCCTTTCATAGTGAGAATCCAGCTCCCATAGCAGCTATTGCAATTCTGAATTCTCTTGGTAGGTTTGGAAATGACATGGAGTTGCTGTAGGTAAATAACTTTAGCAAGAAGTTTATGCTAATGATGACTCTTAAAAAGCTTTGGATTGGAAAGGTTATGTTGGCTTGGAATGGTATATTGACAGTCACATTTCAGTGATGAAGAGTGACAAATGAGGATCATTTAGTTGAGTCACCATGCATAAGAAAATAAAAAGTCAAAAGTGGATAATTTGTGAATGGAATGACACTGTTCCAGTTCTTATTTCTTCTTTGCTGTTATCACTGAGCTCAAACTCTGCTGCATGGTCTCTCCTTCCTCCCTATCCTATGGAAGCCCCACTCTCCTCAAAAGTGAAGAAAGATAAGAGGATGAAAGGGAGCCAGCCAGGCTCTTCTGGATTCTTTCACACTTATCTCGGCTTTTGGAAACCCCTTTACTGGGAATGGTAGTGGGGTAACTGCTATAGAAGTACCCGGAAAATGCTTCTGAAGGACTTGTGCTGGCAAGGAAGTCAATAGGAAATAGGAAAGGGCAACTTCCCTTTTGCAGATGCACACAAATTAGGGGTGGAGCATCTGTGGATAGACATATACTGTCTTAAGGACCTAGCTAATGATCCATCTGGGTGGCAGATGCAAAGAGGCTATGTCCCCTGGGATTTGCCATGATGATGATGATGTGAATTAAAGGCAACTAATAATGGGAAACACCTTTTTTCCTAAGACACTGGTTCAAATCCGGCCTAGTAATGAGTGGAGGTCATTGCCATCAATTAACTGTTTGGTGGTTTAACTGAAATAAACTGATAGTCTAGTCTAGTATCTAATAGGTATATATGTCCACATCACAAAACCCAAAACATCTTTGCGGCAGTCTCAGCAAGAGGTGGATGGTTCCTCCAAAACAGGGCAGAGACATGGAACCTTGGACTGATGCTTCCTGTGCTGGAATTATTCTAGATCAGGGGGTTTAAGTGCTGGATTGGCTCCCTCCAAACCCTGAACCTTTTCACTATAAATTTAAATATGTAACAAAATCCAGGCAAAGGGGAAGATTTGTGTGTGTGTGTGTGTGTGTGTGTGTGTGTGTGTGTGTGCTGGCTTGTAGAAGACTAGGATGAGCTTATGATTACATGATTCCCAGGTTCACTTTTTAAAAACATTTGTGTCACAGTATGCAGTGAAAACAGTATGCTTTATTGCTTCTTTGGAGAGTATGGCTGGATCTGTCCTTGATCTGACACTTGGCATGAGATATTCTGTCTCATGTGACATTAAGATTTTACACCATGAAACATGGATCATTCCCTGTGGTGAATGAATGTGCATCCCTTTTTGGTGACAAATCATTTCTGAAGTGTTTGGCACATGTTTGTTCAGAATACTATAAATTCTTACTGCTCTTGCTAGATATTCCGTGTACCATCTTGCAGCAGATCAGTGTTTATCACCCACGCTATACAAATCTATATCAACATCTTGAATATCTCTCTGAAACAGCTACTTATAGGCATTTCAGAACTGAACTGAAGTTCTTGGCCAGCGTATAACCTTTTACAAATTGAACACAATGGAATTATTTTGACTCTTTTTCGCTTCTTACTTTATAGCATATCCATCTCTTTCTTGGCACTTGTGGCCCATGCCCTGTGAGTCACAAGAACAAAGAAAACGCCACTGCGGATCTTCTTTAAAACAGCACCCTGCAGCATAAGTCAGGCTTTGAGACTGGTCTTTGTCCTTCTTTTGCCTTTGTCCTTGCCATTCTGTTCTGCCCCATTCTGTTCAGCCTTTCTGAATAGTATAGTCCTGTATTAGGGTAATTTGTTCCTGGTGAATGCCAAGGAAAATTACAAAACATGCTGACTTGTGACTTCTCTATGAAGTTAAACTACATCATAATGCGTTAGTACATATATTTTTAAACAAACCAACCCCTCACCCCCACCTCTCTACAAGGTTAGCTTACTGAAATGTAACATCTCCTTTCAATTGCCAGCTTGATTATAGTAGGATCATTAAGAAACTGTGCATCTTAAGTTGATTGCTCCGGAAGCAAAGCATTAAATGGGATTTTGTATAGTCAGGACTGCGGCATCAAGAGAGGACCACAAAACTGTAAAATAAACAGAAAGTTACAAGGAATCAATACATCCCTTTTTCCTCCACTATGTTCTTCTTTCAATGGGGTGCATATCTCAACTTTTTTTCCTTTCTGTCAGCTTTCTCTCACCTCGTCTGAAAAATGGCACTTGCTTCTACCTAATGGGGTTAGAGTGCTTCAGTTCTGACTTCGGGGAAGTGTGCTACTTACAAATCTTCCATCCAAACAGTGCCCTGCTCTAAGTCTACCTCTAAAATAGAGCACAATCATAGCTTGTTGTAGCAGAGCTGTAACCAGCTGTATGTTTAGGGATACTTCACAAAGTAGCAAAAGGCTCTGTTTACATGTTAGGTACCTAATTTTTTGTATTAACAGTACCATGCCTGGTGAGGTCTCCTGGGTGTGATGTAACATAAGACTTTTTGCCTGAGGCTGTGAGGTAATAAATAAATACACAACTCTGTTCATTTCTTAAGAAACTCCGTTTGTATTGTCCATGTTAGCTTCACCTTTTTCACCCTGTAATGGGATGGTTGTCTTTTTGTAAGACTTGACAAGATTCTCACTACAGAGAGAGGTTTGCAACGTAAACCTCACAAAGAAAGGGCCCAAGAAAAAATATACCTGGGGCTGGAGAATATAGTTTTTGAATATACAGAACTTTTTTTTTCTGTGCATAATATTTTATGGTGTTTGAATGAGGGCCAGTGAAAATTAGAGGGATAAATAGTAGTTATGCTGCATATTCATAGATTCATAGATTCTAGGACTGGAAGGGACCTCGAGAGGTCATCGAGTCCAGTCCCCTGCCCGTATGGCAGGACCAAATACTGTCTAGACCATCCCTGATAGACACTTATCTAACCTACTCTTAAATATCTCCAGAGATGGAGATTCCACAACCTCCCTAGGCAATCTATTCCAGTGTTTAACCACCCTGACAGTTAGGAACTTTTTCCTAATGTCCAACCTAAACCTCCCTTGCTGCAGTTTAAACCCATTGCTTCTTGTTCTATCCTTAGAGGCTAAGGTGAACAAGTTTTCTCCCTCCTCCTTATGACACCCTTTTAAATACCTAAAAACTGCTATCACGTCCCCTCTCAGTCTTCTCTTTTCCAAACTAAACAAACCCAATTCTTTCAGCCTTCCTTCATAGGTCATGTTCTCAAGACCTTTAATCATTCTTGTTGCTCTTCTCTGGACCCTTTCCAATTTCTCCACATCTTTTTTGAAATGCGGTGCCCAGAACTGGACACAATACTCCAGCTGAGGCCTAACCAGAGCAGAGTAGAGCAGAAGAATGACTTCTCGTGTCTTGCTCACAACACACCTGTTAATACATCCCAGAATCACGTTTGCTTTTTTTGCAACAGCATCACACTGGTGACTCATATTTAGCTTGTGGTCCACTATAACCCCTAGATCCCTTTCTGCCGTACTCCTTCCTAGACAGTCTCTTCCCATTCTGTATGTGTGAAACTGATTTTTTCTTCCTAAGTGGAGCACTTTGCATTTGTCTTTGTTAAACTTCATCCTGTTTAACTCAGACCATTTCTCCAATTTGTCCAGATCATTTTGAATTATGACCCTGTCCTCCAAAGCAGTTGCAATCCCTCCCAGTTTGGTATCATCCGCAAACTTAATAAGCGTACTTTCTATGCCAATATCTAAGTCGTTGATGAAGATATTGAACAGAGCCGGTCCCAAAACAGACCCCTGCGGTACCCCACTCGTTATGCCTTTCCAGCAGGATTGGGAACCATTAATAACAACTCTCTGAGTACGGTTATCCAGCCAGTTATGCACCCACCTTATAGTAGCCCCATCTAAATTGTATTTGCGTAGTTTATCGATAAGAATATCATGCGAGACCGTATCAAATGCCTTACTAAAGTCCAGGTATACCACATCCACAGCTTCACCCTTATCCACAAAGCTCGTTATCCTATCAAAGAAAGCTATCAGATTGGTTTGACATGATTTGTTCTTTACAAATCCATGCTGGCTGTTCCTTATCACCTTACCACCTTCCAAGTGTTTGCAGATGATTTCCTTAATTACTTGTTCCATTATCTTCCCTGGCACAGAAGTTAAACTAACTGGTCTGTAGTTTCCTGGGTTGTTTTTATTTCCCTTTTTATAGATGGGCACTATATTTGCCCTTTTCCAGTCTTCTGGAATCTCTCCCGTCTCCCATGATTTTCCAAAGATAATAGCTAGAGGCTCAGATACCTCCTCTATTAGCTCCTTGAGTATTCTAGGATGCATTTCATCAGGCCCTGGTGACTTGCAGGCATCTAACTTTTCTAAGTGATTTTTAACTTGTTCTTTTTTTATTTTAGCTGCTAAACCTACCCCCTTCTCATTAGCATTCACTAGGTTAGGCATTCCTTCAGACTTCTCGGTGAAGAGCGAAACAAAGAAGTCATTAAGCATCTCTGCCATTTCCAAGTTTCCTGTTACTGTTTCTCCCTCTTCACTGAGCAGTGGGCCTACCCTGTCTTTGGTCTTCCTCTTGCTTCTAATGTATTGATAAAAAGTCTTCTTGTTTCCCTTTATTCCTGTAGCTAGTTTGAGCTCATTTTGTGCCTTTGCCTTTCTAATCTTGCCCCTGCATTCCTGTGTTGTTTGCCTATATTCATCCTTTGTAATCTATCCTAGTTTCCATTTTTTATATGACTCCTTTTTATTTTTTAGATCATGCAAGATCTCGTGGTTAAGCCAAGGTGGTCTTTTGCCACATTTTCTATCTTTCCTAACCAGCGGAATAGCTTGCTTTTGGGCCCTTAATAGTGTCCCTTTGAAAAACTGCCAACTCTCCTCAGTTGTTTTTCCCCTCAGTCTTGATTCCCCTGGGACCTTACCTATCAGCTCTCTGAGCTTACCAAAATCTGCCTTCCTGAAATCCATTGTCTCTATTTTGCTGTAGTCCCTTCTACCCTTCCTTAGAATTGCAAACTCTATGATTTCATGATCACTTTCACCCAGGCTGCCTTCTACTTTCAAATTCTCAACAAGTTCCTCCCTATTTGTTAAAATCAAGTCTAGAACAGCTTCCCCACTAGTAGCTTTTTCAACCTTCTGAAATAAAAAGTTGTCTGCAATGCAGTCCAAGAATTTGTTGGATAGTCTGTGCCCCGCTGTGTTATTTTCCCAACATATATCCGGATAGTTGAAGTCCCCCATCACCACCAAATCTTGGGCTTTGGATGATTTTGTTAGTTGCTTAAAAAAAGCCTCATCCACCTCTTCCACCTGGTTAGGTGGCCTGTAGTAGACTCCTAGCATGACATCTCCCTTGTTTTTTACCCCTTTTAGCCTAACCCAGAGACTCTCAACACTTCCATCTCCTATGTCCATCTCTACCTCAGTCCAAGTGTGTACATTTTTAATATATAAGGCAACACCTCCTCCCTTTTCCCCCTGTCTGTCCTTCCTGAGCAAGCTGTACCCATCCACACCAACATTCTAATCATGTGTATTGTCCCACCAAGTTTCAGTGATGCCAACAATGTCATAGTTGTATTTATTTATTAGCACTTCCAGTTCTTCCTGCTTATTACCCATACTTCTCGCATTTGTATATAGGCATCTAAGATACTGGTTTGATCTTTCCTCCCAGTTTTGTCCTGACCCTCCTTTCTCTCTGCCAATATAGCCCACACTCATTAACACCATCCCGAGATGGCATAAGTAATATTGCAATCTGTTAAAAATGTTAAAGGGGAAAGAGCACCATATATAGTACTTCGTTCTGCCTTTAGTACAAAATCAGTCAATAAAATCTATTCCATCAAACAGTAAAGAAATCATTAGAAATCATGTGCCAATGTGATTCTCCCTGCATAGCAGTGTTCTTGCTGGATTTTGTTGTTTTCCATGTGTGGGCTAGATCATGCGTTTAGGCCAGGGGTGGGCAAACTACGGCCTGGGGGCCACATCCAACCCTTCAGATGTTTTAATCCGGCCCTCAAGCTCCCACTGGGGAGTGGGGTCGGGGGCTTGCCCCGCTCCCGGAAGCAGAAGCATGTCCCCCCTCTGGCTTCTATGTGTAGGGGCAGCCAAGGGGCTCCGCACACTGCCCCCGCCCCAAGCACCACCCCTGAAGCTCCCATTGGTCGGGAACCACAGCCAATGGGAGCTGCAGGGGCGGCGCCTGCAGACTGGACAACATGCAGAGCTGTCTGGCTGCGCCTCTGCATAGGAGCCGGAGCGGGGACATGCCGCTGCTTCTGGGAGCTGCTTGAGGTAAGTGCTGCCCAGAGCCCGCACTCCTGATCCCACTCCCGCACCCGAACCCCCTGCCCCAGCCCTGATCCCCCTCCCACCCTCCGAAACCCTCGGTCCCAGCCCAGAGCACTCTCCTGCACCTCCAACCCCTCATCCCCAGCCCCATCCCAGAGCCCACATTCCTAGCTGGAGCCCTCACCCCCCCACACACACACCCCAGCCCGGAGCCTTCTCCCGCATCCTGAACTCCTCATTTCTGGTCCCACTCTGGAGCCTGCACACCCAGTTAGAACCCTCACTCCCTCCTGCACCCCAACCCCCAATTTCCTGAGCATTCATGGCCCGCCATACAATTTGCATACCCAGATGTGGCCCTTGGGCCAAAAAGTTTGCCCACCCCTGGTTTAGGCACTGCCCTGAGCCAGAAATCAGGCCATAAGCTGCCTGCCCCAGGAGGAGTGGAATCAATCACTCCACCAAGGCACAATTCCCTCCCTGCTTCCCCCTTGCTCCAAGAGGGATAATTTTGTTGTTGGCCTATATGAAATTCTGGCCAGCGTGTTGGATGGCAGTGTCAAATTTCCACCCGTGGCTTGCCCCTCCCCCAGCCTATTCCCCAAGAGGGGATAGGAAGTGCACCACAGTCACTTATTCCTGCAGACCCAGAGCCAAGTTTAGGCCTTTCTGCTGAGAAAGCCCTCTTTTTCTCTTCCACAAACTTGGCCGTTTATGGCTCCACACTTCCAGAGGAACATATCTTTCAAGAGAAGTCATCCTTGTGAAAAGAGAGGCGCTCTCTTAGGTGTCTTGACCTATTTCCATGTAGGGCCTTGAAGGTTAGGGTTTGACCTTGATTTTGACTTGACATCCTATTTGAACCTATTGCAGTGAGTGGGACACTTGGGTGATATGCTGTCAGTAGATGCTGTTGTTGAGGAGAGGGACTGATGCATTCTGGGCTAACTGAAGAGTTTTTAATGTTGGTGGCACTAACAGCATAACTGGCAGAACTTCCAGCAGCACCTTGGGTAGCCTTTGGTGGTCTCCCATCCAAGGACTGACTAGGTCCTATGCTGCTTAATTTTGAGAATTTGGGAAGATCGGAGTCCAGGTCTGTGTGCATGTCCAGATACTGATCAGTATACCATGTTTTCCCACCATGCCATCCCTTTGCTATTGTGGGCTCTGGCTTGTGACATATCTGATTTTTTCCCCAAAACATATATATATATATACTGTTACGTATAGACCAGACTATCTGAACAGTGGACAACAATAACCAGCAGCTACAGGTGTTAAAGCAAACAGTGTCTGAACTTCACTGCAGTAGAAGTAGAAATAATGCAAGCCCTATAAAACTTGTTAGATGGTGTGCTCCCACTTCCGAGAGCTGAATCAGCTGCAGCAAGGCCAGGAACATAGATACCATGGTGATGACCAAAATAATGGACCCTGGATGCACTAGAGTGGAATAGAAGGAAAGTCCGATTTGACTTAACTCTGCCCCTTCCAGCAACTGAGATAAACCACATTGTAATATATGCCTCTATGACAGAGGGTTACCTACATAGTGATAGATAGAAATTGTTAGAAACAAACATTATCAAAGCTGATGACCTTCTTGTTGAAGGTGGGTTTTTGTTTTTTTATCTAACATATTGTTCATGCTGCTCACAAATTCATGTCCCTGAGATCAAGGATTATTGCTTAAGTGTTATCTACCTTCCTCCAGTGAGATAATATACTGTAAGGCTTTTTAAGACTGTATACAGTGTAGAATGTATATATAAAAAAAGCTAATAATTTAATTTACCATCTATAGTGCTGGGTGTTGCCGTGTGTTGTTTCATTGCTTTGTTATTTGAAAGTTATTTTGTTTTATTTTAAAATACATTTTTCTCCAATGTCTTTCATGTTTCAGCATAGTGGAAGTCTGTAGGATTTAGGAAGATTTGGCATGATTAGTGAGACTTTCACTTTTATGCTTTTTCTCTGCCTGGAGGATATTTTATAAATATCTTTGTAATACTAAGAAAAAATTGTATGATCATGTTTTAACTTACATATTCTTTCCCCCATACCTGTAACAGTATTTAGCACTTAGATGGTACTTTACATCTTCAAAGTATTGTACAAACATTAAATTATCCTCATGACAAAGCTGTCACATAGAGAAATATGTATTATCTCCATCTTACAGATGGAAAAACAGAGAGAGAGAGAGAGAGAGAGTATGGTCTTGTCTTTACTTCAGAACTGTCTCACAATAGAACGGTAATAGGTCACTGTAAAGAAGGACAAGTCAGTGTTCAATGATGTGTCAGCTACTCGTGGTTAAACCGTGCTAGGGTTTGGGTTCACTATGACTCTCTGACAGGATGCTGAACACATCTCTTCCTTGTTCTAACACTGTAAAATTCTTTTTTGAAGACAAGGCCTAAGTGATTTGCTCATGATCACACAGCAAGTCAGTTTAAGAGCGGAGATTGGAATTCAGGAACCTCTTGACTCTGAGCCTACTGTGCAGTCTCCTAGACCAGCCTACCTCTCTGCATTGACAAAATTCACGCTGACAGTCAATTCAGTGCTAAGGCATTGTTCTTCCCAATAACCTCTAACATCATGTTGTGGGATTGGCCCACTGCTGAATCAGAGGGAACAGGTCCTCTGCTGAATCCCCAGCATACACACAATGCTTTTAAATTGCTGACCCCAAAGGGAAGTTATAAGATTTGTTCCCTTACACCTTCTTAAGCCAACCCTCATTTACTTCACTGGTTTCAAATAGATGATCATCCTGTGAGGTAAACAGTATTGTTCCTCAGTGCACTTTTAGTATTGCTTTAACTAAAGCAGTTTTAAATGAGTTGGTCAGTTTATCCTTGGAGATATCTGCTTCAATGCCCCAGTATTTGGAAGAGTCTTTGAAAGCAGTGAAGAAGATAACAGCAATTTTCTACCTTCACGCTAAACAATAA
>NW_020664498.1:3695224-3776911 GCF_002925995.2 Terrapene triunguis
ACGTTCGTCTGGCACTGAATGTTGGAATCCAACACCATATGTCATCATCCTGCCAACACGTAGTTCAAATTCATGATTTTAACATGTGGAGCAGGCTTTTTTTTTTTTTTTTTTTGGATTATTTCCTATTTTTATCACTTAATTCATGTTTTCAGCTTTTGCTCTACAAGTAAGATTTAGCAGACTATGGAGGGGTGGGGGAGATCAGTACAGATCTGAGTATAATCAGTCCCTCCAGCTTGTACTATAAAGCTGAGGAAATTAAAGGGACACTGCCAAATTATGAAGGGCCAAACCGTAGATTCTGTAATTTAAATAAGAGACTTGTTTGTTGCTCTTACTTAAGTACTGTGCTCAGAGCTTTATATGGCTCAGAAGACACATGGGCTCTACTTCCAAAATGTTATGATCTAAATGCAATATAAAGTCCAATAATAATAGGTTTAGGTTTCATAACAGACTAATTTTGTTTCCCAAGCTGATTGAAATGCAAACAGAAAACAAAAAACATACTGTAAATAGTATAAAGTTCTTGCAGTTTGACCCTATGCTAGGTGCGATCAGTAACACTGTTAAAGATTGCCTTTTGTAAAATCCTTCCAGTTCTGAATGGGATTGTTCCAATTGCCCACATATTTGAATATATTTAAAGGGCCCAAGTCTGTTCCCATTAGTGTCAGTGGAGCTTTGCCATTGTCTCCAGTGGGAACATGACTTAGCCATGTATAGTAGCGTTGTGTAGAACATCTGGGAGTCAGAACTATTGGTTTTCCCACTGGCTCACTGTGTAACCTTGTGCAGGTCTCTTAGTATCTCTGTGGTCCATTTTCCCTGTTTATAAAATTGGGACAATGGTTCTGTACCAACATGTTTCTGATGTGCTTTGAGATCTTCAGATTGGAAATGCTATATACTGCATTGTAAATGCATAGTGTTGGGTATTATTATGCACACATCAATCCTTATGGCATACAAGCATATAGTTCTTTATGGCACATAGGTATTTATGGCATCTTTTGCATGCAAAGAATTTGAAATACCACGTATACAGATTCTTCTGGACAAAGACCAAGTGTTTCCGTATGTCATATTCACAATGAAAAGATAGTTTAAGAAAGCACACTTTATGATATCAATGGTTTGTAAAGTCACAGCAGCTTGAAGGAATTTCTGGAAAATGGTAAGGAAGTAAGATCACAAGTTAGTAATATTTTAAAGAGGCATTTTTTTAAGCTAAGCACAGTAGGTGGGAGCCAAGTTGAACAAAAATCCCCTTTCGTGACCATCCACAACAACAAATCTGCCTGTGAGAGCTAATGCTGCCTGTTTCCAGTACTCTTGCTTTACAGTTAAAGACAATTTTTTTATTCAGTATTATAGTTGTCATTAATTCAGGATTAGTTGAAGGTCGGGTTTGTTTGTTTTTTTTCATTTCATTGGAGCAAAATCCTGTAAGAGTTGGCTGATTATGTGACCCTTACCTTCAGTATACAAGCTTTAACCAGAAGACGAGACATGTAATGCAGTCAAAGGAACAATTGGAATAACAATCTATGCCTCTAAGGCATTTGGTCCAAATGTCTCCCTTCTTCTACCAGGGCAAACTGTTCTTTCCATCTGGGAAGCGGCAGCCTTGTGGATTTCAGTGTGAGGGGTTTCTCCATTTATTCTTCCTTGGTGTGTCTGAAAGAAGCTTATGTAGTAATATCCAGATAGAAGATGGCTTTTAAGCTCTAGTACATCACAGATCGGATGAGCATCTGCACTGCCTGCCTGCCTGCCTTCCTGCCACTGTGATTTGGCTTTGCACTTGGTGATGTTTCCTGTGTATTTTTAGAGGGGTGAATTTGGGTGGAGTAGGGATTCATTCGGTTTGTTTCATGCGAGCAACGATGGCAGTGACATGTTGAGTTGCTTTTTGGTGACAACGTGAAAAGGAGAATCTTGCATTATCTTCTGACTAACAAAACTGATCTGCTTCCAGATAGAAGTGGTATTAAAGAAAGAACTTTTCTCATCAGTCTCTCCCATTTGGTACTGAATTAGAAAAAGGAAGGGTAAAGATATACTTATCTTTGCTATCAGGGCATGCTGTGAATGGAGAGTGGAATACAGTTTTGTCTACACTCAGCCTTTACTGATCCTGAAGCTTCGTAGTCATGATACCCAGCAAGATATTAGTCTACCACAACCCCACTGGGGGCACTCAGACTGAGACTTACAGAACAACCAGGCGGCGTAAAAAGTCTCTAGGAGAACTGTTCCAAAATGGATACCGGGTCAAAGCTGGACATAGTGTCCCTGAAAAGGAGGAACAACACACTTTTCGACACTCCTTGGTGTCTTGTTATAGGGTCGGCGCCTACTGGGGTAAGGTCCAGCTCTAACCTTAAACTTTCTGCTTGAAAACTCTGGATGATTTTTCTGTGATCCTGCACATGGTGCTAATATAATCCTTCCCTAAGGAGAAGCTTTTTATGGTAAATTTTTTAACTTCAAGTAGTGCATTTGCAAGGCTACAGATTTTAGTTAGCTTCCAACAGAAATACCCTTCTTAAAGGCCCATTATGCAATATGCATTTCCGGATGAGATGTAAAATGCTGTCTGTAAAGGGGTTAAGTGTTCATCTGAAAATGACTTTTAATGCACTCCCAAACTGTTTAGAGGCAGGATATAATATTCTACAATAAGGGAGTTATTTGGCAATTATTCTGGTTATTATTAAAATTGCCCTTATTGTTTTAATGGGTGTGAGTGTGGGGAAAGAAGACTTCAGATGTGTGCAGCAGAGAGCTTTAATAAAGAAAAATTTTGTGCTGCACCACCTGAAAACACTGATGTCCAACCTTTGCAGATTTAAAACTATCTAATGCCCTTGATCCAATTTTTCCACGCTCTGTAAAGCTCTGGATTGTTATAAACTTATACAACACTGCCAAGCAGAGAAGTATAAGCAAAATATTCTGGGTCTATCTTCTTATTGCTTTTGTTGTTGTTAGTTCCATCTTTGCTCCCATGCAAGAGCAGACCCTGGGCGTACATACCCCCACTTTATTGTGCCTTTTTCTCCATATCACAGTTCTCTGTTCTCTTTTTGACCCGGATCCTCCAGGGAGGATCCTATGTGATTCTACAAAGCAAGGTGGGAGATTCAGGATTGGGGAACCTATCTAGAGGCTTTGCATCCTGGAAAAGCTCATTACCCAGAGGGAGGCTAGTCTCTGAGGTTCATGGTCATTGTGTTATATAATTATCAGACCAGATCATATCTGGTTTCCCAGAAAGGATAGAATTAGTCATTGGTTAATATATTTGATGATTAATTAATTTCACTGAAGATATTATTTGGCTTATTCTAGAGCTGGTCAAATATTGGAAAAATATGTAATTCTTTTGATGAATAAGAGCATAACTGGATTTTTAGTATTTGACCAGTGTCAGAAATAAAATGGCAAACCTTGTGAGAACACTAATAACCATATAGTTAAAAAATCACAAACACAAAAACTTCTGGAGGAAGCTTAGATTATACTGAAGGAACAACTCAGTTGTGAAGCTCCTCAAAGTGTGGGAAGCAGGAAATGGAAGTGTTATGCCAAGGCCTTGATGCTGTGGTCTGAAGTAAATAGTGTGTCCCAATATATTTGGAAAACGATCATTCAAACTACAAAAAAAAAAAAAAAAAAAAAAAGCATGAAAAAGGGAAAATGCAGTGCCTTGATGGAAAATAATTTCATGACTAAGCCTGCAATCTACATACAGACAAAATCCCACTGAAATAAATGGGTATTTTACCTGCAGAACATGGGAAAATCAGGGGGAATTAGGCACCCCACTCCCAATTGTGGCTTTTTAAAGTCCCCTGACACGTTTTTTATGCCAATGAATAGTTTATCTGTGGGGATTTCCCTGTGTTCTCCTTTGCAAATTACATTGATGCTGAAGAGGAGTTCCCTTTGTTGGGATTTGTAACCTTTGAGTAATCCTGATTGATGCTGTTTACTAATCCGCTTGAAATCATTAATTTTGTAGAGCAGATTGCATCAGTGCTTGAATGACATGTGGAGAATGTAGTTACTGCATCTTTTAGAAATTTAATGGAGACTAAGACTTAAATTTACGCTGTTTGTTTTGCAAGTAAACTTTCTGGGGCAAACGTATTTTTCTTTGCTACTGAAACCACTTTGCATATCAGCCATGCATTTTCTATTTTAATGTAACTGCCTTCCAGCTCTCAAGCAAAAATGCAGAAATCAATGGGGTGTTGAGTATTCACCTCTCACAGGAAGGGGCCTTTATGAGGTTTGATCTGCCATGCACTGAAATCAATTGACAGACTCCCATTGGCTTCAGTGGACTTTGAAGCAGTCCGTTTGTGATGCAGCAATTCAGTTTCCAAGCACACTGGACATATCACTGATGAAAACTTGAGTGCCTGGGACTTCACTGAAATGAATGGCTTAGTGGGACCGGAGCTCAACCTCTAAGCAAATAAGTGAAGTGTGTATCTCCGATCAGAAAAAAGAGAATTCTCCCATGTCAGTTCTGGAGATTGAAAACTTTACTTATGGCCAGTTTTTTTTAAAGGCCTGTAATTTTGTACAAATCTAACAACTGGATGTCTGATTTCCATCCCTTACACCTGCCATTGATGGCTTGTGTACAGTTAGAGACTGTTTCGGGTTTCTCTGGAAATTTGGCCTCCAGTGTCTACTTTCCAAATGTGTATTTTAGTAATCAGTTTGAGAGATTAGTGGCTTGAATTTTAAGGTGCCTAGTGATTTTGTTGCCTTGGTTTTTGGGTTCCCAACTTCAGATAATTTGAAGGGCCCTGATTTTCAGGGGAAGAGGGAAAAAAAAAAAAGCACCTGCCCTCTGAAAATCAGGCTCCTTTAAGGTGTCCTGAATTGGGCAATCAAAATCATTGGACACTTTTGAAGATGTAGGCCAGGATAGCTGCATTTCTTATTACTTAGAATATTTAATTCATAATTGGTTTTTATTCACTTCATTGTATTAAAAGCACCAGTCTAACTCCTGAACAACCTTTTTAAAAACATGTAACATGCAAATACCTAATTTTTCTAAACTAAAATATAGTCCTTCCCTCAACCCCATGAATCCACCACACATTGTGTGTAAATACATACCCATCCAATAAAAATAATAGAATGTAGCACTCACATAGTGCTTTATACCTTCAAAACTCTCTGCAAACAACTGGTTAATCCTCACAACCACCCGGTTAGCTATGCAAGTATCACTTCAGTCTACAGTAAGAAAGTATTCATGTGATATACTAGGTGCCCAAATGAGGAATTAGGTAGAACTGAATCCAGATGTTATTGGACTTCATGCAGGAAGTACTGAAAGTCTGGCCTGATTATCACAATGGTCCCTTCTTCCCTAAAAATGGATGAATCTATTAACTCTGCCCTGGACATACCTCCAGCTGGGAAGAGCCTGCAAAAACACCTCAGTAGTCCACTTTACAGTTGGTGTCCCCTGGTAGCCTAATCCTGCAGCCATCACCTGTTTTAGAACTTCCAATGAGATATACAGTAGCTGCAGGACTGAAAGGCTGTTGGGTAAAACCCTACCCAGGGGGTACAAATCCCTCATCCAAGAGGAGGGTTTTTATTATTGTATGTGTTTTGTGTCTTGAAGTGTGGTTCTCTTTGTAAAGTGGCATTGTGGAGTTCCATGTTTATTGCAGATCTGTGATTTCTGTGCTCAGTTTACAACTCAAACAATGTTTATTTCTGGCTATCAGCCCTGCATGTTCATCCTGGGATCTGCAAGTCAAGCTGGGTTCTTTCCATCTGCACATCATCACCGTCATGCTATTGTAAAAGTTCTGAAGGTCAAAATATGCCCCGAGTGACATATGTACAACCCCCTTGTGGTCAATAATTTGGCGCATGTGGAATTGCTTGGAGTATAGGGCTTGTCTGTATCAGAAATTGTACTGATTGATCATTATCCATTGATCTAGTTAAACCTGTGCAGATGTAAACATACTTAAACTGGTTTAACCCTTGTTTAAATCAAGTTAGCTTGTGTCAGTAAATTATCAATTTAATCAAAGCAGTTGAAGTGAGGATTACACCAGTTTAAATGTGTCAGTATTAGGAGTTTGCACAGTTTTAACTAGATGGATTTAAATTCAGTTTAGTTAACCAGTGCAACTTTTCTAATGTAAAGAATCCTCTTAATGGTGCACAAGAAGGAGTAGAATCCAGTTCATTCTCTCTTTTGTGTTGGATCTGCAGGGTTGGGAGTTGTGAAAATCATAAAGACTTAGTTTAGTCACTAAAGGAAGCAGAGATCACTATGATTACACATAGAGAACAGATGTGTTGAGTAAGAAAATGCCAGTTTAACAGAGTCACTTTCTGGAGTAAATCTACACTATTAGACTATAGGCTTTATTCATTGTGTTCTCTAGATAAGAGAGGCAGTTTTTGGATATATATTTTTTTAAAGGTAGGGAAAGATTAATCACAAATTATATTGCAGTAGATACCCTATGTTTCTGCTCAAGTCAGCTCACATGTAGAAGACTCCAACATAAAATTCATCACTTGAATAAAGGAGAATGAATTCAAAGGAAAGCATTTGGAGTGCTGTTCTGGATGATTTGAGTCATTAACTTAACCAGGCAGGAGCAGGATCCAAATTAAATATCTGATGCACAGAATCAATCTGAAATCAGAATGGAGTTTACTGAAATAAATAGTGATTTGACCTAAACAGAATATATAGAGATTATTTATCATACAAACAAGGCAATTTAGCAGTTATTCCATATTATGAAGTAATAAGATAATGCATCACTACACAGACAGAATAATTTCCCAGATAGTTTTCGCTAGGTAGAGCCACAAAAATTCCTGTTGTTATATGCAGAGCTGATACGGCTGTGGGAGAGCAAGATAGATTCCTTTCTGTTTGTTACACCTTCAGAAGTATTGTTAACAATAAGTCCCTATTACAGAATCTTTATTACTGTTGATGTACAAGCCATAAAGAACATGGCTTGAATTTCAGATCCCTGGTGCATTTGTAGGGCTGACAGAGAAATCATCTTTTTAACTATCAACTGAGAGAATTTGACATGGGATCAGTAAGAGACAATAAATAGGGAGCATCATGTTACTAGTTTTATGCAGTTATTTTTCAGAGCTGAGTGGCAGTTCATGGAGTTTTTGTATGCACCTATTACTGTGACTTAAATTAGACTTATCAGCAAATTAAACCAAATGTAAGCAGAACAGGTTTTGCTGGGCCTGGACTGATAGTAAGCTGATTTTTTTATCAAGCCACTGAGTAATTCAGCCCATTTTGTTTCTGACAACAGTCTCGGTACTATGGCAGACTGATCAGGGTGAATAAAGGATTACCGTGTCCTCTCTCAAAGAAGCATCTTTGATTGTGAGCACGCTTTTGGCATGTCATTAATACAGCAGCAGAATGAAGTGGTCTATGGGCTCTCCCTTGAGGGTGTACTCAGTCTGTTCATCATCTCCTTGCTAAGCACAAGATCATACTGACAATCATCTACTCATGGCAAACTCATTTAATCTGAGTCTGCCTCTTAAAGTTCATTTCCAGCAGCTGCTCTTTGAAGTCTATTTGAAGAAAGGATTGAAACCTCTGAATTACTTCAGTCTTTCTAAATGCATGTTATTTACTGCACAGGATAGAGCAGTTAATGCTCAAATGCTTTACATCCCAAAACACATTTACACACATACACCCCTTTCAACAGTAGTCATTTAAGAATGGGATTTCCCCTTTTTCTTTGGTCTCAGTTCAACTAGTTAATTCTACTATCAAGGGGTGAAATTCACTCTAATGCAGAGCAGCCAGGGATGGTCCTCCAGTCCATTTCAGCCCCATGATGAGTTATTTGCACACCCTCTGGATCCAGTGTAACCATCCCCACTGCAGGGAGTCATTTTGAGTGCTGGGGTATGCAAGACCTGTCTATGTTTGGTTCTACATGCTCTGAGGTAAGTGCTCTAGGTGTTTCCAGCACTAGGTCCTTCAGGCTGTAGGCCTAGGTAGGTCCCCATAAACACTCACAGAGTCTGATGATGACAAACAGTTGTTTCATTAAAAGCTACTAGAAATAAATGTTGCTGTTATTGTAGACTTTAAGGTACAAACACAAGATGCACCAACAGTTCCTAGCTCAGCCTCTCACGGGAGTGGGCAGGTGGGGCTCCCCCAGCCTACTGTCAGGATTGCTGACTCCAGGCCACCCCTCTCCCAGAGGCAATCATTCCCTCTCCCAGAGGCCTGCAGATGTCCCTGCCAGAGTTCAGTACTTTTGTCGATCTTGTTCAGACTGATTTGCACAGCTACTCTTGTTTACAGGCCATTCCTGAGTACCCATCTGTTGTGACTGCTGCTGGCCCATTTACCAGCAAAAGGCTGCTTCCCAGCCCAGCTGTCAGCCCTTCAGTCCCAGCTCCCAAACTGTCCAGTCTTCTCACCATAGTCAGCTCCCAGGATGCTGCCTCCAACCTTCTGCTCCTGCTCCCTCCTGAGCCAGGGCCCTCTGACTCTGGCAGTACTTCCTTTTCCTATTCTGGAGGGATTATAGAGCATTCAACTGGTTGGATGTTCACTGAAGAATTAACAAAATGCCCAGAAGTGAGCCAGCAGGTTCATTAGAAATGATTCCATGGATCCAGCAGCCCTAACACTCAGTGCAAGTGAAGCAGATGAACACAGCAAGTGAAGCAGATTTCAGTCACTCTTCTAGCACATAGGCTATAGTTGTGACCATTGGTGTGGGGGCTGTGATACATTTGGGGTCAAAATCCAAAAGTCACTAATAAGAGGTTCTTTTACTCAGGTGTCCACTTTAATGTTTGGTGAAGGATATAAGATTGGTGAATCATAAAATCCTAGGATTGGAAGGGACCTGGAGAGGTCATCTACTCCAGTCCTTTGTACTCATGGCAGGACTAAGTATTATCTAGACCATCCCTGACAGGTGTTTGTCTAACCTGCTCTTTAAAATCTCCAATGACAGAGATTCCACAACTTCCCTGAATAATTTATTCCTGTGCTTAACCACTGTAACAGTTAGGAAGTTTTTCCTAATGTCCATCTTAAAATGTCCTTGCTGCAATTTCAGCCCATTGCTTCTTGTCCCATTTTCAGAGGTTAAGGAGAATAATTTTTCTCCTTCCTCCTTGTAACAACCTTTTATGTACT
Source organism: Terrapene triunguis (assembly GCF_002925995.2). NCBI lineage: Eukaryota > Metazoa > Chordata > Testudines > Emydidae > Terrapene > Terrapene triunguis. Next base: position 3,704,457 of record NW_020664498.1, read on the forward strand.
TGAAAACTCTCACCATGTGTCCCCTCTCAGTCTTCTCCAAACTAAACAAACCCATTTTTTTCAAAAACAATGAGGAGTACTTTTGGCATCTTAGAGACTAACAAATTTATTTGGGCATAAGCTTTCATGGGCTAAAACCCACTTCATCAGATGCATGGAGTGGAAAATACAGTAGGCAGATATATATAGATATATATATAGATAGATAGATATAGATATATATCTATATCTATATCTATATATCTATAGATATATAGATATATATATACACACACACACACACACACACACACACACAGTACATGAAAAGATGGGAGTTGCCTTACCAAGTAGGCGGTCAGTTCTAATGAGACAATTCAGTTAAAGTGGAAGTGGGCTATTATCAACAGGAGGAAAAATCACTTTTGAAATGGGCCACCCTGATTACTACTACAAAAGTTGACAAGAAGGTGTGAGTAACAGTAGGGGGAAATTAGCATGGGGAAATTAGTTTTTGTAGTGACCCATCCACTCCCAGTCTTTATTCAGGCCTAATTTGTGGTGTCCAGTATGCAAATTAATTTCAGTTCTGCAGTTTCTCATTGGAGTCGGTTTTTGAAGTTTTTTTGTTGAAGAATTGCCACTTTCAAGTCTATTATTGAGTGACCAGGGAGATTGAAGTGTTCTCTGACTGGTTTTTTAATGTTATAATTCTTGACGTCAGATTTGTGTCCATTTATTCTTTTGCGTAGAGACTGTCCAGTTTGGCCAATATACATGGCAGAGGGGCATTGCTGGCACATGATGGCATATATCACATTGGTAGATGTGCAGCTGAACGAGCCCCTGATGGTGTGGCTGATGTGGTTAGATCCTATGATGGTGTCCCTTGAATAGATATGTGGACAGAGTTGGCAACGGGGTTTGTTGCAGGGACAGGTTCCTGGGATAGTGTTTTTGTTATGTGGTGTGTAGTTGCTGGTGAGTATTTGCTTCAGGTTGGGGGGCTGTCTGTAAGCGAGGACTGGCCTGTCTCCCAAGGTCTGTGAGAGTGAGGGATCGTCCTTCAGGATAGGTTGTAGATCCTTGATGATGCACTGGAGAGGTTTTAGTTGGGGGCTGAAGGTGACAGCTAGTGGCGTTCTGTTACTTTCTTTGTTGGGCCTGTCCTGTAGTAGGTGACTTCTGTGTACTCTTTTGGCTCTGTCAATCTGTTTCTTCACTTCAGCAGGTGGGTATTGTAGTTTTAAGAACACTTGATAGAGCTCCTGTAGGTGTTTGTTTCTGTCTGAGGGATTGGAGCAAATGCGGTTGTATCTTAGAGCTTAGCTGTAGACTGTGGATCATGTGATGTGGTCTGGATGAAAGCTGGAGGCATGTAGGTAAGTATAGCGGTCAGCAGGTTTTCGGTACAGGATGGTGTTTATGTGACCATCACTTATTTGCACTGTAGTGTCCAGGAAGTGGATCTCTTGTGTGGACTGGTCCAGGCTGAGGTTGATGTGGGGTGGAAATTGTTGAAATCCTGGTGGAATTCCTCAAGGGCCATTTTCAATCTTCTCTCATAGGTTATGTTTTTATGTATGTAGAGACATGAAGACTTTATTTAGTACTGAAATTCAAGGGTGCAAGTATAATTATAAGCAAAGAAAAATAAAGATAAGTGTAGCAAAACAATGCCCTGCATTGTGCATACTCACAACCTTATGGAGATCATTTGGAATGAAGATGGAAAGAATAGTAACTGGAGAAGCACTGTAAATGGGAGTGACAATAAGGTTTCCACTGTCCTGTCATCGTGATGTCCCAACTAAGGACTGGGCATAGAACTCTTCTATACACCTTTCTCTTACACCCACACATGTCTGGGACCATATTTGATTAAGTCTCAGTCCCCTTCCCATGTTTGGTATTCTGGGAGACCAATGTTGGGATTCCGGCTGGTATGACCAATTTATGTCAATGCATTTCACAATGGTTTTGACATGTAAATGTGGGTTTGTTCCATGGATATATATTCCAAAAGCCCATAAAACTCTATCATTTTAAGCTTAGTCTGTTCTGTAGCCTTTGATTAATTTAGAGTGCAAGATGCACAAGTCACTAATAACAGGTTCGTTTACTCAGGTGGCTATGTAAATGTATTATAGAAGATGAGTTTGGTGAATCACACACAGACATGAGGACTATAGTACTTAAATACATGCAAGTAAAATAAGTGTAGGGAAACAGTCACCATTATGCATAGTCACAACCTTCTGAAGACCACCCAGAAGCATCAGAGAAGGGAAAGATGTTAGGAAAAGTAAGTGGGAATGATGTTCCAGATTTCCACCATCCTGTCCTCCCAGTGTCCCAACCAGAGGCTGGTCTGACTGTATTTTTGTATCCTTTTCCTTACCCCCCCCCCCCCACACACACACATCCAGGACCATATTTGATTTAGGTCTCAGCCTTCTGCCCATGTTTGTCATTCCAGGGAACCATAATTAAAGTTCCGTTTGCTAGCATAAGATACTTGCGTCATAAATTTCCCAATATTTCCAACACATTAATACGTTTACCAAAAATCCCCCCAAAATCCATTATTTCAAGTGTAAAATGCCCTTCTGTGGTTTTCTTGTTTATCACAAAATCTTATAACCTTAGGACAAGCACTATAGGCTAACAACTACAGTATGTAGGTCTCATACTTTTGTAAAGCCTATAACTGTAATTTTACATTTATTTTCCTTACTTGCATTACAGCTTTAATTATTTTTATTATCAACATCTTTAAGCATTTTAACTTTCCCTAATATTTAGATTATAGTTTGATTTTAAGCATAAACCTTCCAAGATAAGTCAGGGGTCACAGGTCAACAGTTCCTTTGCTGCTTACTTGTTTATCACAAGATATGTATTGTTAAATCTTATAATTCTAGGTCAAGCACTATGTGAAGAATTTAGGCCTCATGCTAACTGCTAGCCTCCATTAGGCCTCAAATTTATTGCAAAGTCTATTTCCACTATTTATACATTTTGTTTTTCACTTCTTGCGTTAGAGCTTTAATATTAACATTTTTAAGCATATTCGCTTTTCCTAACATATAAATTTTAGTTTAAACATCAGCATAAACCTTCCAATATCAGGCATCAAGGGTCAACAGGGGTGTTTCACTATAGGCCTGTGGTTTGGTTCCATTTTGGAGGATGTATTTAGCCTCCCTAAATTGTTCTGATTAAATGTGCTTCATGTAGGGGAATTTTATCCAAGGAAAATGATGATGTCCCAACTCAGTTTGAATGGTGGGTCCCAAACTTTCACCAAATGTGCAGGGTTTCAGAGGAAGGCAGTTTTTTATATAATTCAAAAAAATGTTTGAATATTTATAACACGTATTTTTTCTCCTAAAATATCAGCAATTAACTTCTGTAAAAATCAAGAGAAATAAACAGCATAAATTGGGAGCACTAGTAATAATACAGGTATAAAGCTTTGGGTTCCATTCAGAAGGGCACTGAAAAGACGTGCTTGTCCTTGATTGTCCTTAATACGTGTACCTATTAATTCCAGAAAGCATTAGCTGGAAATGTTGTCAGAGCAGGTTGCTGTAAAATTCCCTCCGTGATTCCAGTCAGGGTAGTAATACATGTAGGATAGTCTGCCTTTTTATTATGATGGCACTTCCTGTCCTGGCTTCCGTTTGGATGTGCAGCGATGCATGAAAAATAAACGTTGGTTGAGGAAGCTAAACAGGTATTTCAGAACCTTCTGAAAAGTTTGTTTTAGTGTTTTAGGTTCAGGTCCACAGATGAGGAAATATGATGATAGTGTTATTTTTACCGCATCCCCATTCACCATCTTTGGATATCATTCATGGCACATGCTATATAGTTTCTGGGATGTGATGCTTCACCTTCATTTTAAAAGACTCACCTTGGCAATAAACTGATAACTGCGCAAAAAAGACGGCTTCATGAAAAAGATGCAAGGGTTGTGTCACCCTGAGCAGTGCTGTTTTTAAGTAAACTGGCCTCTAACCCATTCACTTTCTTTTTCAAGTATTATTCCCTGAAGGAACATTTTTAAAATGATGTAGGCTATAGCAATTGTAGAACCTCACTGCTAATGATTTTTCAGCTGCAGCAAACAATTTACTGTAACCATTTGCTCCTTGGTGTGTTGTGCCTCGTTTGTCTGACCATTTAAAATAGGTAAAAATCACTGTGAGGAGTTGGAAATAGAGATTTTGGAGCTAACCATAACCTTTCCCAGCCTTCTTAGCAGCTTTTGGTTATTTTTGTCTCCAAGAAGCAGACTTTTCTTTTGAAACAGGATAATATAGCTTAGCTTTCTTGTTACCTGTTCCTAAACTACTGACTCGATAATTGGGATCATGTGGAAAATTTAGTAATATCGAGCAGTTTTGTATTGGTTTTTTTTTTAATCTAGATCTCAGGTGACTCTACAAATCTTGATTAATTCTCACAATACCCTTGTAAAGTACTCAGTGAAGTATTATTATGCCCATTTTACACATAAGATCTTCAACCTCGTTAAGACTGCTTTGCATCACTTGGAAATAATGATGACGATAAGAATAATAATATGTAACTACCTCACTGGCGTGTTGTAAAATTAACTCTGCAAACACATGTATAATTTCACTTTTGTGAGCAGTCCCACTGGAGTCAACTGCTATGAGTCAAGTTGTACATGTGGTTAAGTTTTTGTAGCATTGTATCCTTAGTTAGCACTTTGAAAATAGAAAGTGCTGTATATGTGCTAAATGAGATTATTAGTTGTTACTAAATTAAAAATGTCATTAAGGAGGATGCATGAGTTGACGTTGCCCTAGGCCCAACCCTAGCGGTCAAGCTACCATATTAAGCAATTTTTATGTAACTCTTGGCCCTACTGTGCAGTTAAAAAAAAAAAAATCCTCAAAAGCCTTCTTTTTAACTTTATAAGCTGTATATATAAAATACACAATGTACCTTTACTCATATGCCAAAGATCTGCAGCAAAATTGTTTAGTACCAGCATAAGTCTCTCAGTAATTTAAGCCCTTAATCTTTTATGGTATTTTCTCTTGCTCTCTCGCTCGCTCTCTCTGTCTGGCCCTGCAGCTGTCTGAGAATTGCTATCCAAGCAACCTGATTTCAACAACTCAGTGCTATCTCTTTATAAATATTATTTTTCTAAGAACCAAAGTTCAGTCATTTACTGTAATTGTAACCTGCTTGAAGGCAAATGCAGTAGTTTTACCTTTTTTAAAGCCACAGTACATGGTAACTACATATCCCTGTCTGAAGTTTTAGAGTTTGGGGTGGGGATATGGAGCATTATAACCTAATAAAAGATTTTACGTCATTAAGAATTACCAATTTAATCAGGCCTATCCACTGTCTGGGTTTTTTTTTTTTCTTCAAAAATCAGGTTATCAGATCTCTTGCCCATAATTTTTGCCCAAAAAATCTTAGTTTTTGCTAAGCACTGGGGGAGTTGTGAGCTTTCAGGAGTATCTATATATCTATATTTGCAATAGTAAGCCATTCTAGAAGAGAGGAATATGGGCACTAAGACTACCAACTGAGGCTAAGTAAAGTTTTTTCTTCTTAGCTCTGAGGTAATCATAGCTGTTTAAATTTCCCACACCATAACTTAATACTTGAAGTATGCATTTCTGGTAGGGTATAGAAACAGATCTAAATTAAACTGAAAAAAGCTGGTCAAGATCTTGGGACTATTAAATATGGAAGAACACTTCAAAGGTATTTGACATTCTGTATGCTACATACCATTGATTTCATTGATTGTTACCATTGTAAGTCGGATGTTATAACAGTATGGGTCACTATGCACTGGAGTTATGTCTGATTCTCTTTTTATGCAGGTTTAAGATTTTTAAGAGCCCTTAGACTGATACAGTTTTCAGAAATTTTGCAGTTTCTGAATATCCTAAAAACAAGGTAAGACTTTAATACCTACTTAACCTGTCTGTAGTCTGTCTTCTCCAGTTTATAGTCATAGTCAGAGGTAATTTCTCCTTTCATAATGCCATTAGAATGAATGGAAGTTATGGTTTGAATAGCACACACCAAAACGCAAATTTTTTATATATATGTACACACACACACACGCACACACACACACACACCCCTTTTGACTTTTTTCCCTGATGTAAGTTTCATCAAAGACACTAGACTCTAAGGCACATTCATGAGTCAAGTCATGTTTGAGCCTCATCCATGCAGCTATTCCATCTTTTAGTAAATGTGATTATTAGTGTGATTGGTGACTAGTTTCATTGGTGAACCTGCTGCATTGGTGAACGAAGTGCCTCCTAATATATGGTCTTATTTCTCATACAAATATATAGCCATCTCTTGTTTTCTAAATTCCCATTCCATCCTGTATTTCTGGTGAATGGTTTATCAATTTAAATGTCTCTTTGATATCATCTGTTGATATTTCACTTGATACATTTTTATACCTGTAATATTCAAGGGACTGAGTGATTATAAATGTAAAGGCAGAGTGATAGATCTACACATTGATTAAATAATCCATCCTTCCTCATTTTGGATCCCTACTTTATTGTCTCATTAAATTAGAAATAACTTGCCCAACAAAACACCCAACAGGGAGATGGCAGTTTAGAGATAATCATTATGGTTCTTCATCATTATGAAAATCTTAGATTTCAAAAACATTTTTTACATTGATTTTCCACTCTGGATATCTCATTCCATTCATTGTCATAAGCGTTCCTTTAGAAGGATGTTTAAAATACTTCAGTTAACAACAGTGTTGTTCTCATTTTAACTGCTTTTGTGTGGCTGAACATACTTGGTATGGGAAGCAGAATGCACATTAGCTACTACTATGCGCATTAGTTAATCACCTTGAAGCACCAAAGGGACTGTGCCATGTTTCACAGCAGCAAACTTTTTAACATGCATTAAAATACACCAGCTAAAATATTGAACTAATGTTCTAGTAATTATTTTTAAATACTAGAAGTTCAGTTCCACTTTAAAATCCCCCTTCTCTTTCCCTATTGATTCATCATCACATATTTGAGGGTGTGTAACTCAGGTGGAGTTTATTACCCTTAATGAGCAATGAACCCATGTAAATCACCCTACTGTTGTTGAGTAAATAGACCCTTCAGATGTGCACAGGTTCATGACAACCAGCAGGCTCTGCAACCCTTTAAAACCTTAAAACTGTTCTCATTAGTCAACCTTTCATATTGAAAGAGATCCTAAATGACTCTGGAATTGGCTTAAGATCTGCCTGGAACTGTGTGAGCATGTAGCCAATGTAGTTTTTCTTCTTAAAATAATGAAACTAGTTTAATAAACACACAGAGAAACTCAGTCCTGTAGCCTTAAAATGCCACTGGTCCTGCAGAGAGAAAGTGTAATTGTTACAGAAACTCAGTGTATTAAAATCTCCTTGCAGAACACAAAGAATCTTATCCAAAGCACACTGAAGTCAGTAGAAGGACTCGCAATGACTTCAGTAGGCTTTGGATAAAGGTTCAAATCCCCTTCAGGAGTGGTGGAATTTTAAGGCTCCAGAACAGTAAGTGAAGGGGAGATGCATTAATTAAATGTGTTCCATTTAAAGCTGGCTTAGGACTTGACCCCTTTGTTCATAACAACATTTGTCTGGTGCCAAACTTTCCTCCCAAATTAGATGCTCATCATCTTTGTAATTATTTACATGAATATGCAAGCATTCGTAAATCTCCTGTTCTGATTACTATAAAGCCCTTCAAATCCAGCTTACTTATGTGGCTGCCTTTCAGTTTTACTCAGTTGATTAACCCAAACTGGTTTATCACTAAACAATTCTTTTAATTTAAAAATCATCAAAGGCCTCAAAATAAATTGTTTCATGTGTCCCACCCTATTCTTGAGCATGCAGTAATCAGGCGCATCTGATATCTCATGTCTCATTTAATAAACCTAAAGACAATTTAATAGTATAAAATACTACTGGTGTCCAAAAAGTATCATTGTATAAAATTTGTGGGCCAAACTGGAATGAATGGGTATTATTTTATTGACTTCAATGCAGTTGCCTTCAGTTCTACTAGACCTGAAATTAGACCTGGAAGCTTTATTGTTGGTGGTGGTGTTTTTAAATGGATACAATGTGCAAAATTAACCCCATAACCTAAAAACAGAAAAAGAAAGAGGGAGGAAAATGTATCTGATAAGCATTAAGAATAATTCATAATGGAACAAAATGTGCTAATCATGCACTTAAGTATAACTTGTAACCAGACACACCTAGCATTAAAGCCCATTGTGATAGGCCATACATACAAAAATTGTGTGGAATTCTAGCCAGCACCAACAAACACTATTTCCATCAGCGATGCTCATAGGTGCTATATATCAAAATTATTCTGTAAATAAAATCAAATGTGGAAAAAGAAAGCTTTTCATAATATTTTTGTATTATAATCTTTCAGATGAGATGTAAAACCAAGGTGCTGACCACTTGTGGTTACTAATCATCCTTTAGCACTTTTGCAAGAGTTAGAACAGTTAACTCAGTTAATTCACTAAATTCCTTTTTTGATTAAATACATTCTGCCTACATAAATTCTAACAGAAGTTTGTTATATACAGAGGTGTTCCTCACTTTCTGCCCTAAACTGTGATTTAGAACTGTATGCTGTAAAACAGCTGCTGCATTCTATCATGCAGATGACTTCACTTCAGCCACAGGTGAAGTGTCTCCTGGATAGAGAGAGCTGTAAAACATTGTAGGATCCTGTATTATGCTTCTGTAGACATTTTAAAATATTGTTGTTCATATCTGAATATGAAGGCCAAATACTGCTGAAGCCAATGGGAAATGCATGCACACACATAGCAGCTGATTTGCAAGGCAAGCCAAATATCAGAAGGCTCAGGATAGAGCCTGAAATGTTCAGCTGCAATAATAAATACAATTTATCATTATCAACACTGAAATAATTATATTTTAAACATTAACTCTTTGGATTATTTAAACAATTCTGAATGTATTATTTCATATTCCTCTCTTAAGTGATCCATGCTTGTGTGAAGAATGCTCTAAACAAATAACATAAGGGACCATTTTAGTATGTTGTGTGTTCAGCAGCAACATCTATTGACAAGTATGGTGTAATACTGATGGGTTATGCAGCACATCCCTTCTTCTCTATCTTATGTGCAAAGACAGTGCATGTAATATCTGGTCTTGCTGGGAAGGAAGAGAATTCCCCTCCCTTGGAAAATATTATTGACTTTAACCCCTAAATTAAAATTACTGCCTGCAAGGTTTTATTTTCTATAATACAAAGTCAAAGAGAGATGCTGAGTGAATGTAGCAATTGAAGGACTCGGATTAAAGGAACAAATCTCATTCATACCATCAGCAGAAGGGCCATTCATAATACTGTGATCCACAGGAAGCAGCTAGAACACTTTACAAATGGAAAGGGAGTATATTAAACAGGTAGTTGTTGGGTGTTGTGTAATTATCAGACCATTTAAAAAATGCCTAACTGTTCTTTAGCAGACCCTCTATGGATGCAGAAAGAGTTTACAGCCTACTTGTGTAAACTGAACCTCTAGGAGGCTAACCATGGCCCTTGCTAATTTAAAGTTTATGTACTTACCTATGAAATGTAATATATCTTTTTCAGAATTGTTAATTTTTTTTCTCCCATGTTTTAGAAGATTGAATATAGTTAGTTTTTTCCCTTCACCGTTTTATACAAGGTTTCAATAGAAGTACAGGGCTTTAGGTAAGCCTCACAATAAGGGATTTTGCACAGATGTTGGAAAGAGCTTAAAGAGCAGGAAAATGTTTGTGACTAATCTTTCATCTATATTTAGTCTCTGGCAGAAAGATGGGTGTATTTCATAAAGGACAGACAAGGTACAATTATGAATAAACATGTAAAAAATAAAATAGACCTCAAGAAGAATCAAAGTAGTGCTTTAATACCATTTATTTATTTTTATATATCTATATATAAAAATAAAGATAGCACCTGGAGACTGATTGACATATTATTGCATTATTGAGAAGCTTTCCCCCCCTGAAATTCATGGATGAGCAATATTCAGACTTTGATAACGAAGCACTGTATCCTTCTGAATGATGCCTTTTGGTCTAATCTAAGGACACAGAGGTTTGAATCCTATGTTATGATCAAATGTAACCACCAATAGGATATGATATGATATAATATGTTAACCATTTACCTACTCCAGTGGGACAACTGGCGTACTTAGTTATCCGCATGCTGGATTGGGGTGTCAGTCTATTTCAGAGTATGTATTGCTCAAAGACGTTCAGACAGCTGAATATGACTGTACTTAGCAAACTGAATGACAAGCATTTGATGGATCAGTAAATCACATTTTTTTAATCCATTATCTTCTACCAGTGTGAAGGTTACTCTTAAAATACAAAACACTAACAGTACTTGCACCCTCTTTTCTTTAAGAAGAGCCTTTTTAATTTAATTATAAAACAAAAAACAGGTGTATAAAAATATATTTATAAATAAGTGTAAAAATCAAACCTTACCCCAGAGGTTCTCAACCTATTTACCATTGTGGGCTGCATATGCAGCTCTCTGTGTGTTATGCAGGCCACATCCACAGAATATATATACTACCTGTAGGGCCCTGAGAGTCACATGGGCCAAAGCTGAATTCTGGTTTGAACTAAAGAATATCTTTTAGAAAAAAACATCCAGTCTTGATGGGGCAAAGTAACTTGACTCCAGTGTGGCTGCAGAGGTTCATCTGTACAGAGTAATTTGCAAAATGGGGTCTTATGTATGAACTGTAAATGTAAACATTATTTAATTTGGAAGCCTAATCTTTACCACATCTGGCCACTATCATTAGTGCATTGCCACATCCACAACTCCTTTTTCCCCCCTAATGAAGCTGTGCCTTTAATAGCTACAATTTAGCCCCAAATTATATATGATTGGACAATTAAAAAACACCATATTCTCCTCCTTGTCTACCTTCTATCGCTCAAGACCCAGTATAGCTACAGACCTGGGTTCTGATCCCATAAACATTCAAAGACATGCAAATACACATCCAGAGGGGACTGAAGGGTCAGGGCCATGATGTATCAGTCTGTAAAAGCTTTAGGAAAAAATACTTCCTACACAAGAACATCTTCCAACCTAGATTACTGCAGCCACTAATAAAGTTTTCCAAAACACTTCAAGAGTATTTAAAATCAAAGCATTACAATTAGGCTTGCTTATTAGCTGGGGGATTGTTATTAGCTGAAAATGAGATTGAATTACAGCAACATGGACTCTATGGATTCATAACATTTTTGTGTGTTTATAAAAAGGAAAAGTATCTTATCTGATACTTTATGTAAAGTTTTAGCTTGATGTTAGCTGAACTACTAATATCAAGAGTAGATGTGGTCAAATCATTTGTAATATATAATAATATTCATTGCTATTTAACCCTTTTTCCTATTTGCATATTGTTCTCTAACTGATCCTGATATCTATTCATGTATTTGATACTTGCAAACATTTAGTCAAATAATATTAAGAAAGTTTATGCTATGCATTCACATCAACTAGTCCTTATTCAGAATGTGCAATCCATCACCTGAGTCACGTGGTATTGTTTCTACTCTCTGGCTGGATGATTGAAACTTTTTAAACAGAAAAATAATTAATAATGCATTTTCTGGTACAAATTTTGGGATAAACCATGCACAAAAATAGGTGGAACTTTCAGGATTAACAAATATGTTCGCGCATACCTACTGACCATTTGAATGCTCAAGAATAATGAATAAAATAATCTCACAAAAGATAGCAAATTGACCTTCTTGCTTTTATTCCTTCATACAAGGAAGTGTTTTCACCAGCAATGTGTTGCAAAATCATAGTGTATATGGGGAAAACCCACAGAAGCACCAGTACACTGCAAGTTTCATCATCCTCTTGCAGAAGGAGAATGCCTCCCCTCTTCCCACAAAGGGGGCGGGACATTCACATGGAGACCTAACACTCTTACATTATCCTAATTCCCATGACAGCATAGCTCCAAATTTACCAGTCAGAATATAGCGCCTACAGATTAACTGCAATAATCTATTCATTGATTATTTTCCATATGTGCAGGATAAAATCTCAAACCCGCAACGATTTACACAGGTGTTTAACTTTATACGCAATGAGCTATTCCATTGAACTCAGTAAATGCATTTTTCATGAATGGGGCTGCTCACAATATATAAGGTCTCTGCAGAGATGGGGCTAAAAGCAAAAAGCATACTGAAGAAACACACCAAGCAGAAAAAATGAAATAGATTGGGAAAAAAGCAGAGATGTACAAATACATGTTATAAGTATAAAAGGTCTGTTTCCAAGATAATGTAAATTGATGTAGCTCCCGTGAGTTCTTTGGATCTACACCAGCTGAGAATCCGGCCCAAAGTATTTATGCTGAACTAATTGCTATTCAGAATCCAAATAGAAATAAGCAGAGGAAAAAAGCGGGAAAGAGGAATAAAGAAAGGAAATGGTAATGTGACAATAGAGAAAGAATGGATGTTTTAGGCCTGTGGTATCTCCTATTTGATCATGATCAAATCTCTTAGAACTTTTCTAAAATATCATTCATTCTATTTAATAGCTTCACAAAAGCTTCATATAAAACCGTTTAAAATCTGTGAAAGCAGACATTGCAAGCTATGTAATAATGTTTTTTTGCATATATTTTTTCAGTATTTTTTAAATTCCCAGACAGCGCCTGCTCCTGTTCCCACAAAAATCTATATGAGGAACTTCAGGCCTAAAGTATATACACAGTAAACTCTCTTTCTGTGTACAGATACTCATTAAAAAGTGTGTTTATATAACTTGTGTTCCTGTTACAACTTACCTGTAGAATATAATATATATTTGTTTGTTTGTGCAGTAATTCCATCAAGCTGGTGAATCTGTGCTCTATATTTATCAGCACATGGCTGACAGCAGCTGGGTTCATACATTTGGTAAGTATACTTGAAAATACTTCATCAGGTTTTTTTCATGGATCAGCTCCTCTGTGCTGCTTTATTACCTGAAATTACCTTGCTTAGGATAATCCCTTGACACTGTTACAAAGAACAATAAAGAAAGGCATCACAGCTGCCTGACATTCCAGCCTTGTACCCAAAACTAATTCTGAACAGTAAGTAACATTCACTTCATTAACCTCCCTGTTTAGGTTCAGTAATAGTTACGTAAGTCTGGGACTTGGATTTTAATAGAACTCTTTTAATAATCACATCCTACCACTAGGTGGCAATATTTCCTTAATAATTACCAAGAGTACTTGTCAAAAAAGGCTGGTACAGCATAAATGATAATGACACCCTGTTTCTAAGAATGGCCATCCTGGGAAACACATGGCTTCGCCAAAAAAGCAGTTCTGTATTTTCAGAAGAATTAATCTGATTTACTAACATTTTAGAGTAGGGTTCTTAGAGATTAGTTCTCTACCTTATTCATTTTTAAAAAAAAAATCATATCACTTTCACTGCGACAAAAATATTATCTACATTTGATGGTTTAAGCTCTTATTCAGTATTGATTAGCTGTATGTTTTAAACACTTCTATAATTAAAAAAGATCTCAGTTGTAAAGTAATGGCATTAATCTGGATTTTAAAAGTTAAAAAAGCAATAGAAGTTTTGAAATGAATTGTTTACTGTCAATTATATTTTGTAAATACAATTTAATATGACTTTAGATGTACATTACGTGGCAGATAATTTTGCCTAACTCAAGGTCAATAAGATATCAGGTTGTTAGTAGCATCAATCTATGCAACAACAGATTTCGGGCCAGATTCTGATTTCAGTTACATCACTGTAAGTCTGGAGTAACTTCATTGACTTCAATTGAATTATTCTGAATTTACATTAGTGTACATGTGGTTAAAATTAGATCCTTGATCTTTTAATTATGGAAGGTAGTCATTTGTCCAAATGTCTGTTTTCCACGCTAAGAAAATATTCATATCGTATATACCATTTCAAAATTGGAATGCCCTATAATGTCCTTATTTCTGTTGATGACTTACATTTCTAACACCTATATCACACAGGAAAATGATAAAAGACAAAAACATCCTAGCACTTGTGGGTGAACACTTCAAAAAGCGATCGCTCTGTATCTGACTTATCAGACCTCTTCCTCAAAGGAAATCTGCACAATACTTTCAAAAGATGCTTGTCTCTTTCACCATAGGCGCTGACTCCATGGTTGCTCCGGGGCTGGAGCATCCATGGAAAAAAAGTTGTGGGTGCTCAGCACCCACCAGCTACAGCTGTTTGGCAGTGCCCCTAATCAGCTAATCTGGGGCACGGCTGATCAGCAGCACCGCCAAACAGCTTGATCGGCAGCTCAGGGAGGGGATTGGGTTAGGATGGAGATAAAGAAGCAGTGGGAGAGTGGGGACCTCGGGGAAGGGGCAGAGTGGGAAGAGGCGGAGCGAGGGCTGGGACTCAGGGGAGGGAGCGGAGCTAGTGTGGGAAGAGATGAAGAGAGGGTGTGGTCTTGGGGGAAGGGGCAAAGTTGGGGTGGGGCCTTAGGGTGGAGTGGTGGTAGAGCACCCGTGGGGAAAAATAAAAGTCAGCACCTATGTCTCTCCCCAACAGCAGTTGGTCCAATGAAATATATTCTCACCCACCTTGTCTCTCTCATATCACAAATATACTCCTCTGTGACTTTTGTGATACAAGCATCATCATAGACTTCAAAAGACCAGACTCAGGGTAGGTCTACACTACCGCTTAAGTCAATCTAACTTATGTTGCTCCGGGGTGTGAAAAAGACACCCCCTGAAGGATGCAAGTTACAGCTACCTCAGCGCTGTCCACACTGGCGTTATGCTGGCGGGAGATGTTATGTTGGCCGGAGATGGCCAAAACATGTTATAATTGTGCTATGCGTTGTTATTAATTATTTATTAGTAGTTCAGGTATTATTTTTCTAGATTTGAGAAGCAGGTTTTTAAAAGTTTAATAATCGTTGATATTCTGTTTCAGTGTTTTTCACACTTTCTTTGCATGCTTTTTAGTGCAGGTGGTCCAATTCTACTGCAGGGGTTTCTCAACTTTATAATTTCATAATGTGGACCGCATCTTATGGAAAGATTATCATAAGGATATTTTCCTTCCCATTCATAATCACATATCATCCCTGTGGTTACTGCAATAACTGGCTACATGGGGAAATAAAATCTGGAAATTACTTACTGTATTTTAGCTGCTTTTTAATAAAATTTAAGAGCTGGAAAATAAGAGGGGTGTGGGAGCAGACCCATGGAACCGCCAGTTCTCCTAGGACTACCAGCAAGTGATTCATAGATCACAGTTTGGGAATCTCTGCTCTATAGTAATTTTAAACACAGATCTCTGTGATGCCTTGTTTGGAATTTGAAAGCATTTTATTTACCGTTCAGAAACAAGATAAAGTCACTCTGCTTTCTTCCCATTCTTGTAGCCTGAAGTGCTCAGGAAGCTTAGGAGGAATGGTTAAAAATGGCAAGCTTATTTTTTTAATTGTTTTGTTTATTTCCATATTCAGAATTTTAAGAGACAACTTTTCAATTAGGTGCCTTTTAAATTTTGCCCAAATATTTTCAAGTGCTTCTATCTGTCTGCATGTACTTATGCATGAATTGAATAAAGGAGACTATCACTTGAGCATGCACAGAATTCTCCCAGAGTTTTGATTGCATAGATTAATGCACTTACTAGCATTGCAGGTTCACTTCAGGGATCCTTTTGAAAATTTGCTCCTTGATGAATTTTAGACTGGAACCAGTCTTTATAGTCAAACTAAGTTGTTACTGGTCACTGTCAGAGAAAGGATCCTGAACTATATAGACCTCGTGTCTGATCTAGCATGGCAATTCCAGTCTCATAGATGCATGAAAATAGGGGGTTATAAAAGAACTGTAGCTTACAAGAGCTCAACCAATTCATTGGTCAGGCCATAATGAACTCTTGATATGTGTAGCAGTTCTCTCTGCTGGGTATAGTGAGATCTGCTCAACTGTTTAGTCATTTGTAATTATCTTTCCCTCTGATGATTGGGCATAAATCATGTTCTGCTGATAGCTAGTAAAGACTTGAGTTTTGATTGTAGAAGCTTGTGCTTATGGAACAAAAAGTTATGAGTTTTTGGAGCCAGAGATCTGTTTCTCATGACGTATACATGTGGTTAACTAACGACCATTACTATGTACATGACATCATTGGCCGTGCATTATTTTAGAAGAAAAAGGAAAATGAGACAAGCTGGATTCCAGTATGAACTAAATACTCTAGTAATGATCAGGGCCGGCTCTAGGATTTTTGCCGCCCAAAGCAAAAACAATTTTGGCCGCCCCCCCCACGTTTTTTAATTACCCCACCCCCAGCCCCGCCTCAACTCCGCCCCTTCCCTGCCTCCTCCCCCCAGGCTCTCAAGCCTAGGAGAGAGGGGGAGAAGCGGCGCCCGCACCGCGGCCGCTCGGGATCTCCCCCTCCCTCCCAGGTTTGAGAGCCTGGGAGGGAGGGGGAGACCCCGAGCGGCCGTGGCGCGCGAAACAGCTGATTCGCGCGCTGCTGCTCCCCCTCCCTCCCAGGCTTGAGAGCCTGGGAGGGAGGACGAGTAGCGGCGCGCAAGCGGCCGCAGCAGCGGAGGTGAGCTAGGGCGGCCGGGGCACATTTTTAGGGGCGGCATTCTGGCGCCGGCCATGCCGCCCCTAAAAATGTGCCGCCCCAAGCACCAGCTTGTTTTGCTGGTGCCTAGAGCCGGCCCTGGTAATGATTAGTGATAGTGTTTTCCACAAGTAACGTAAGCAAGAAGACCCTGTATGGTAGCAGTGGAATTGTACAACTCTAATTAAGGCAGAATTTGGCTCTTTATTGGTAAAATGTTTCCAGCATTATATGCATGCCAATTAGACAAAAGTAAGTAATTACAACTAGTATTAATCTGTTATTGCCCTATTAAATCATTATATTTGTCCTTTTATGTTGTAGGTGGAGAACTCAGGGGATCCATGGGAAAATTTCCAAAATAACCAACCACTTACATATTGGGAATGTGTTTATTTACTAATGGTTACAATGTCCACTGTTGGCTATGGAGATGTTTATGCAAAAACAACCCTTGGTCGCCTTTTCATGGTCTTCTTCATCCTCGGGGGATTGGTAAAATCTCTTTATTGCTACTACTACTTTAATACCAGCTCTTTTATATCCCCTAAAGTTTATTAAGCAGCAACCTGAACTGTAGCATCTGGTTTAGTAAGTTAAAATCATAAGAATTTTAAACAATTCAGCTGCATATCTTTTTCTTTTTATAAGACAAGTATCTTGTTAAGCCAGATCTTGTCACATTTTTGTAGAGATTGTCATTAATCTACAGTAAGAATAACTCTAATATATTTTAAGAAAGTAATGCATGTAAATACATGAAGTGCCTTAGCAATTCTATTTACAGTATTATTTACAGTCCATTACTTTTCAGTGACACTAACTGTGCATTGTTTGGTGATGGTCATTGATATTTTGAAGGAAGTTTGCGGTTTCAAGAGCCCTCCCTCACCCTCTGTGTTCCTTCCCAGAATTCCAACAAACACTGTGGCTTAGTACTGCCTTAAAGAGCAGCATGCCTGATCCAGACATTAGCAAACCATGCTCTCTTTAATTTCAAACATGCAACCATGTCATAATGTTCACTCACAGTAGACTACGTTTAGTATAAACATAACAAATTTCCTTTTAACTCAGCAAATTGTATCACTCCTTTTCCTGTTCAAATAAGTATGTACACAGCACTAAAATTACTAATTGTTCTATGTCAAATTATCTTTTTTTATCATTGCTAGCACCACTACAGCAACTGCTGCATTTTGTCTTTTAAAAGAGCAGTTTATGTTAAGATTTATACTCTGTAAGGTAAGTGTGAATTAAAATTCATTCACAATATATGTATTGTACATTTACATGCATATATGTATTGTTATACACATATTTATTGTACATATGCATACGTCTCTCTGTAGGAGGTATATGTATAACAGATACATTATCAATGCAATATGTATAATATATATGCACTTACATACAAAAGACACACATATTTGCATATGGATAAAGAGACCAAGTTGACTGGCAGCAGCTCTTAGAAGTATCCAGCCACAAGCAAGATGTTTGTTGGACAAAACATGGCAGATCATTTTTTTTTCTCCTTACTACCTTTTTCTGTCAGGTGTTCTTACAAATCTTTTAAAAACAAAACTTTTGAAAAAGGTTGTTTTTGTTTTGGGTTTTTTGGGGGGAGTTGACATCATTTTGATTCTTGAGAGCGGGCAAATGCCTGGCACCATATTGTTTTTGTCTTCTTTTGAATCTTCATTAAGGGGAAAAAAGTCCACCTATCTTCCAAAAAAAAAGAAATAAAAAAAAAAAGTAACAATAGTAATATCCACTTTTGTTTTTTGCAGCATGTAATCTTTGAAGAGTTTTTTCCCCCTTCTTCAGGAAGAATTAGACACAGCCAATATTTTACAATTAGATGCCAATTTGACTTTATTTTGTTCTTCTTTTGTTTTGTGTGCTTTTTTCCCTCTTTTGACCATTACTTTAGTTTACCAAGTGTACATCTTCTTCAAGACCAACTTTTACATTGAACCCTCTTATTTTGTTTTATAATTTGCCTTTTTTTTTTTTAATTTTAAAAATACTTTTAAAGGTCTAATTCTTTTGCATTTTCAGATCTTAAAAGATATATATCTTCTGAAAATATTCATCATCCCCCTTTCTTTGGCCTCTCTTTTTAGTCTTTTCTTCTGTCTCCTATCTTCTTCTTAGGCCATGTTTGCCAGCTACGTCCCTGAAATCATAGAGTTAATAGGAAACCGCAAGAAATATGGTGGTTCCTATAGTGCGGTTAGTGGAAGAAAGTAAGTATTCCAAGAGGCTCTGCTGCCTCTGCTGCAGTAGAACACTCTCTGCATGCCATTTTCTTTTTTTGTTTTTTTGTTTCATGCATGTAGGCAATGTTTGCTCGCTACGTGCCAGAAATTGCTGCTCTCATCCTTAATCGGAAGAAATACGGCGGGACTTTTAACTCAACCCGAGGCAGAAAGTAAGTCAAAAAAGACCAGGTGTGGTTGTGACACGCTAAAGAACCCCTGAATGTGGTGACATCTGACTCATGGACACTCCCTAATATGCTTGTGCTCTGTGACATCAAATGTCACCACCAGAGAGTTGTCACACTATGTTATTAGAGACCTGGGCCATGCTAAGGTACAAGTCACAATATTTTGCCCCTTTTTCTAGAGAGTCTCTGGATACCACTAGAACTAAATTGATATATTCTGGAAGGAACCCTGCTATTGCATCTGCAGTTAGCTTGTGGAACAAGGTCATATCACACTTTTCTAAGCATCAACCAGTTAGACATCACTTGATTGTCTCTTGAGCAAGTAATTATACTGGTCGTCATTTTGAAATTACTCAGTCCATGAGAAAATTGGGTATGGCAGAACACAACATGGGCCCTTTATGTTGTTCAGGTTATTTCATTATGATGGCCACACTGGAAGATGATATTGCTACTTTTCATTGATCAAATCCTAAGAGATGCTAACTACATGCAGCTCCAATTGACTTAATTTGGCGTTTGCAGGTGCTCGGCACTTCTCAGGATTTAGAACAGCCTTTTTAAAACCATTACATACCCTACCCTGAAAAAAGATATGCTAATCCTAAAAAAAAAAAAAAAATGAATTCATTATCAGAGTAGTGCTATAACCACATAAGAATAATTCTTTTTGGCTGGTAGCAACACTTATGCTTAAACAGGCCACATAAACCTTCAAAAATTAACTGCTTTACATTTCCATCGAATGCCTTTTTTTTCCATCTTGACCATGTTACAACCAAGTCTATCTGAAAGCCATGTTAGATCTGTTGGGAAATAGTCTCAAATAAGGTCTATGTACTGAGAGAATAATATTCTCTTTTCTGCCCCACTCTACTAGTTTTCCCATCTTCCCTTTAGTTCAGCTCATCCTTCTGCCATTCCAGTGAATAGATGGAAGAAACTGGCCTGTTGTCCTCAAGACCTTTCACATACACCTTCCCACAGAACATAATAGAGGATACTCTGAATAATCCTTTTTTAGTGGAATCAAATTGTTTGTCCCTCCCCTCATCTTTGAGAATTAAGCATTTCAGTTTAGTCCCTTTGAAACCATCACTTTACATATGATGTTCATGTGACATGAATATGGTAATATCAAGTTATTTCTCTTCCTTGTTGAGTTGAGAGTCTCTAAAGATCTGTAACCATTTACCAGCTAATTCCTGAGCACAGATTTACATCATGTGATCCACAAGTAAAAGCTTTTCCTTCACTGATTTTTTACACCACTGAGCATTACAATATGTCCCAGTGAAGCAGAGAACTCCTTAATCATTACCCACCCCCCGGCCCGGCTTTTTTTAAGATACTCTCAAATGCCTAAAATATACAACTACTACCAGTACCGGAATCTGCTAGCACAGTTCACTCAGACCAGTTGGGTCTATAATCCTCAAGATTAACAAAAACATTTTCATTGTCATTTGCCTTCTCTGACCATGAGAGAGAGGCATCACTAGTTTCTCCCAAATGTTTACTCTTAATATCTGTCTATTCAGTTTCCTATATGCAGTCCCAGATTTCTTAAGTCTAGAAGCTTTTCAAACATAAAACCACAGCATTTGCTGGTGTAACTCTTATTGGAGTTTCATCAGCAGAGAATATGATCTAATAAATACAGTTATAAAAATACAGTTTCATTTCCCCCTAGTCTAGTCTTTTTTTGTCACTGGTACCCAGCATTGCTCTGTTGTCTCTAAACTTGGACCTGATCTTCAGTCAAACTCCAACACCCCGAAGGCCTCAACTCCTAGATCACAGGCTTCCCGCTAGCTTTGGGGCTTGCTTCATCTTATTTTATCACGGCTTTTTCTTTTTGCTTTATTTATACGTGCTCTATTTGTTTTTAGCTCTTTCTCTGTTGGTCTCTGCTGTCCATATCGCTTGTCAATTGTACTCACTCTGTCATCGGCACACAGACTGTTCAATTTACTTTACGCATTGTTTCCTGGTTCAAAAGCTAATTACTAAGTACTTTAAAGAAGTCCTTTGCTCACGTGGATCTATCATCAGAGAATATAAGCTTGGGAACTGCTCAGTAAAAAGCCATTAGCACCCCTTGTTTGATGTTGCTTTTGCAGTCAGTAGAACAAGATTGATGAAATGTTATGTTTGGCCAAAATTTGAGTTTTCATTTGGAATTCAGTGTTGAGAGAATGGGCTGTCAGAACCAATAAGTTTTCCTTCACTTGGGATATGGGCATGTGGAAGTAATTAGCAATGTAAGGTCTTTAGTTGAGCAACCAAGCATAGATTCTGGCAGCAAACATAATGAGAAACTACAGTTGTTCTATTTCTAATGTCAAAAAGTTTCCAGATAAAATTAAAAGTGTCTACAAAATGAAAGCAGCTAAACTTTGTTGAAAGATGTTGTTCAGACTCTTAAAATAGCATGTGTGTTTGATTTTCTCTTTGAGAAATAAATTATGTATGTGGGGTGTATGCGCACATACGTGCACACATACACACACATCACAAATATTGTATATATAAAATAAGGTGTCTATCCAAATTACAGTATTACATATAGTAGGAAGTTAAAAAAATGATTTACCAGTTCTTATGTCAAAAATAATAGAAAATTGCATTATCCAATTTCAAGACTAAGGATATATTTTGGGAGAGTTTGCTGTAAAGTTATACGTATTGAAGTAGCTGGAACCTAGGCATATAAAGCATTCCCAATACCTTCAGTCATTCAAGAAAAAATAATAATTTTGACCTTGTTTACACAGTGACTTTTAACCAAAAAGATCCCAAAATGTTTTACAAACTATAAGACTCATTTTGCTTGTTACAGAAACACAATGCTTGGGGTGAGATGCACAGATAGCTTGGGAATAGAAAGAGCTTTATGTTGCAAAATGTCCTGTGAGTTTTTTTTAGTTACATCAAATGTGTAGGACCTCAGCTTTGCAACCTGTTCCAATAATGAGACCTCTAAGAGTACAGTCAATAGAACACCATGCAAGAGAATTTGTTCAATATTGACTTTGAGCAAAGTGTCGTTTACTGATAACCAACACTATTTATTTAGTATTTCATATGTCACAAAAAAGCACACTGAGGTTTCCCATATAAATACTGACCTTGTTCAAATGTTGCTTACCTCATGATATCTGATACAGTTACAACCCACTGTACTATGGCTGCAGCACACAAATGATTTAAAAAAAATCCTCAGTCCATAATTATCTTTGCGTTTACAATTCTTCTCTATGGAGAATGAGAGCCATGTTTAATAACTGGAATGAAATGACCATAGATCCTTTAATGAGCATGCTGTAATCTGCATATTGTAAGAAAGGGACAATTTAAGTTTAAAATAAAAAAAACAAAGTTAATTCAGGGGGACAATCATAAAGGGAAACATATCTACTTTTCTAATGTTACTAATGGGAGTAATGATAAAAATATTATTATTCACTATACTTTCTACTTTCAATGTGAGTATATAAGGAACCTGTTTGTTCTGTCCCATAAGCTAAAGCAACTGCCTATCCTCCCTCCTTTCCATTAATTTCTAGTGACCAGATTTTGTATGCTAAACTGTTCTGCCCTTTTTTGCAAATATTTTTTTAAAAGACCATTTAAGGTGGATAGATGCAAAGTACTATATATGACATTGCCTGTGGCATTCCCATTGATGTCTGTGGGAGTTTGGTTCTCATATTGAGAACTTTGGTTCTAATTTCTCTATTGCACCATCAGTCTGTAAAGTAAAGAATGGTCTAGTAGTTAGCAATCTGAATGCCTTAGTCCTGTTTTTGGTTCTGCCAGATTCCTTATTTGACTTTGGGTAATAACGTAATTTCTCTGTGACTCAGCTGACTTATTATTATAATTAATAGACTAATACCTACCCCAGAGGGATGTTGTGAGGATTAATTGATTCATGTTTATGCTTTCTGCAGATGAAAGGTGCTATCTAAGTGTGAAGCAGAGAGAAGTTTAAAGTCAGAGTTAAATATTATAGTCTGCTATGTGCAGTATTATATATGGTTTATTTCACTATAGACAAAGCAAGTACTGTACAAGAGCTGTGTTTTATGTATTCAAGCAATTTCATAGGTGGATTTCTAAATATAAAGTATATTTAGCAGACAATGTGGTATTGTACTGCTGAATAATATATATTGTTACAAATGGCAATGGTAACATATGATCCATTATAATATCTGGACATCAGGCACCTAGTGATATATTGCATGCTACAAAGGATGAGGGTGTGGAAGTAATTGTTAACTAAATTAGTAGCATGCTAGGATCATGAAGAACAGGCATAGTAGTTTGCAGTGATTAATACTGGACAAAAACAGATGGAGGGGGGAAAGTTAGATATAACATGAAGTGAGGAGGGAGAAAAAGCTGTGTGATCTGGGAAGTGCAATATAATAGAGTAACTGTAGATCAGGGAACAAAATAGGAAAGATTATAAACTCAAGAAAGCAGGCAGTCATTTTTTACCATGGGTATCACCAGTTACCAGATGATAATCTATATCTTGAATATTGTGATGTCATTATTTCCCCTTGGTGATTGCACTCTGAGGAGTTCTGAGATTACCAACCAGTCCCTATACCCTATATATAGTCCTTCTCATTTTAAAACTTTCAGCTCAGCAGAAACTACAAGGGGCTTCTTTTGGAGCCTGTCAGCAAGCACTCCTGGATTAGCCTGCAGGGGACATTTTAGAGCACAGTACAGCTGACCATATATGGATGAACAGGACACCACCAAGTCCAATGTCTGCAGGCTGATAGGGAAACAGACGAGAGACTCTAGATCAGTGGCTCTCAACCTTTCCAGATTACTGTACCCCTTTCAGGAGTCCAATTTGCCTTGCGTACCCCAAGTTTCACCTCACTTAAAAACTACTAGCTTACAAAATCAGACATAAAAATACAAAAGTGTCACAGCACACTAGTACTGAAAAATTGCTTACTTTCACATTTTTACCATATAATTATAAAATCAATTGGACTATAAATATTGTACTTACATTTCAGTGTATAGTATATAGAGCAGTATAAACAAGTCGTTGTATGAAATTTTAGTTTGTACTGACATCATTAATGCTTTTTATGTAGCCTGTTGTAAAACGAGGCAAATATGTAGATGAGTTGATGTAACCTCTATGTATCCCCAGGAGTATGCATCCCCCTGGTTGAGAACCACTGCTCTAGAGTGCAGCCACTAGACTTCTAAGTCAGTCCATTTGTGCCAACCTCTGAAAGGTTGGGAGAGTCTCTTTGACAACTTAGTGTTTGGATGCTCTTCTGAACTTCTCCAACCAACTTTTTTACTATGAAATTCGGGCTGGTGTTCTCATGAGATCAGTTTTTCTCATTAGATTTTCAGAGATTCTTGGTTTTGTCTACACAAAATTCTGCAAATGTATTCTTCCTTGTGGTATTTTGGAACTTAAATTTCTAGTCCTAGCCAAAGTACAAATTATAGAGACATCTGAAGAAAAGAAAAAAAAAAAAGCCCAAAAGCCAAATTAATGTTTCTGAAATTGTTGGTGCCAAGTTCTGTTTGAGTTTTGAATGAAGCTCGAAATCAGTTCTTCATTGATCTGAACTGATTTGCTCCTTCCTAAATTAACATGTTATTTTACATTTATGATGTCCTCATTAATCTTGGAATCAGAATGGCCCTTATTTATTTGTTTTCTGTATGTATGTACATGCTTTGTAGCTCACATGATCAGAATTGATTCAAACACTGAAGAATAGTCTCCCAAAAGAAATTAGTGGGCCATTTAAAATGGGACTGGACAAAATACTAGAAAAAATACTGTAAGGAATAATCCTGCAGTGGAGAGGGATAGATCTTCTTTTCATCTCTGATTTCTATTTTATTATTAATCTATAGTTCTTAGGGCCAAATCCTGCTTGCCTTACTCATACTAACTGCTATGGTTGTTTATGAAAAAAGTGAGCTAAATGTGACTCTGTATAAATACATATTATACATAAATCCCTTGATAGTAAAGATTAATGCAAGTTACTATTTTAAATTTTCAAATCAGAAACATTTTAATCATCCTGAGATATTGTTCTAGTTAAGACATGTGCTTAAGACTTTTATTTTAATCAAACCGCAGTGCTGTGTAAGCTATTAAAATCTCTTGTTTCTCCTCTCTCATGATCTGCTCTGCTTCTCAGAGATTTCTTACATTTATAAGCTATATATTAACAAATCATCAACATATCATCAGGAAGGATCATCTGTTAGAGATTCCTTCCAGAAGGAAATGTGGGACTCAATAACTGAACTTCACAGAGATAAAAAAAGAACTGTGGACAGACAGATACAGTAAACAGACAGACAAACAGATAATTTAAGTTGACAGGCCATCTTGGACTCATTAGACATATTGGTTTGATTAGGAATTAGAATGACTTTTTTTTTTAACTTAGCTGAATACCTTGGCAAACATACCCTTGATTTTTTTTAGCTTCAATAATAAGTGGCATAGCTCCAGAGAAAGTGACATTAGATTATTATATTAAATAATTTGATACATGTACGATTATTTTCCACTGGGATGTAAATGGTAATAAGAGAATGTGACATGGGTTGTTCTATGGACCTGGGGTGTGTATCATTTTCTGCTAAGCATTCTTCTAAGCCCCCAATTTCAAATGAAGACCCACTTAGAATTACAGAAAATGTGATGTGTGAAATAGTTCTTGTTGTGTCCTCATACTGCTTCCTGCCACATCCATTGACATGTGATTGCCCAATCGTTGTACTCTGCTAGGCCACTGGAAGAGCATTCCCAGTCAAGCAGCTGGTATGGAAAGAGATGTTTCATATTTTGAGGCTCTCTGCTGAGTCACAGTTATTGGGGCCAGTGATGTAACCCCACTTGTTAAATAGATTAACAGATAGACTCTGTCCTATTTGTTCTTTCTTCAACTTTTCTTCTGTCTCCATTTTTTTCTGCATGCTTATTTAAAATCTATTAGTTGTTACGAAATCAAAAATGGAAATGTAGGCAGAGATATGTAACAATGTTTATGAGCCTCCTTAAAATCTTGTAGTCTGGGTCTCATAACTCATGCCCACTTCTTAGCCACAGTAAATTTACATTTTTAGGTTCAAATCTAAAAATGCCGTCTTTTCCCGTCCCATCCCTATTTTTTTTAAAGTCTTTACTGTTTTGTTTTAGCACAAGAGTGGCAGCTGTTACTGTCCAAATTCTTGCCTAAGAAAATGAGTCTGGTCAATGAGGTATTCAAATTGCAGTGATTTCCCATGTTCCACAGAATATACAGGCTGTGATTTACTAAGCAAACATTCCACATGGAGCAACATGAGATGGCAGAAGTGCTGAAGAAAATCAGTGAGCTTTGGTAAATTATGACCTTTTATTTCCACACAAGCTCTATTGTGGAAAATTAGTCATGAAATTTTGGGGGTGATTTTACTTGTGAGAAATGCATTGTTTTCAATCATACATAAAATGCTTGAAGTCTTAAAGCTTTTGATAATTTAATGCCATGCAAACTGCACAAAAGTTGTCTTTTGACAGATGGAGCATTTTTTAAAAAAGTTTAAAACAATTCAGTGAAAGAGCACCTTAAATGGTGGAAGTGGGCTGGGAGCCTTTTATGTTCCTTACTGAACAATATACATACTGAATATACAAGAGCAAATAATTTCAGTTGATTGCAAAAGTAATAGTGGGGTATCTTCTGCACAGTAGCTCAAAAAATATTGAGATTTGGAAGGATTAGAGCAGTAGACGGAAGTATGGTTGATTCTGAAGTGCTGATGCTAGAGTTGTGGTTTACTCGTTTGTTGTCCTGTAAACCTTCTAGCATGCTCTCCTTTTGCATGTCACAGCACTCAACAGTTTTTACTAGTTTTGCTAAGCCTTGAATTTCTTTGTTATTATTATGCACGTGTGTTGTGTGTTTCAGTATATGATGTGAAAGCAAGAATATTCTAGTTGTAGACCATATTAGTGTGGTATCTAAGTAAGAAAGCAAGTATTCATCCCCTGCTTTGAGTTTAGGTAGAATCTGCTTAACTAACTCAGACCCTGGTGGAAACAGAAGTATGTCAATTATACACATTTTTCATTATCAGAGTCTCAGAGGTATACATCATGCTGGGGGATATTAATTTGCTTCATGGCTTGTTTTAAATATAAGCCATGTACAAATCCTCAAGTCATTAAAAAAAGGTAAAATTAACTCATGGGAGCCAAAATTGTGCAAGGAAGCTGTCTAAAGTGAATAGGAGGACTCACAGTGGATCGTTCATGCTAGCATACTGTTGTGAGTAGGCTTGCAAACAGCATCAGATATGCTATTTAAACAGACTAACTGTGCCATTTATCCAAGGTTAAAGTCACTGAAATGTATTCCTCTGCATCTGTTCCCTGGCAGTAA
Source organism: Terrapene triunguis (assembly GCF_002925995.2). Lineage (NCBI taxonomy): Eukaryota > Metazoa > Chordata > Testudines > Emydidae > Terrapene > Terrapene triunguis. The sequence continues at coordinate 3,732,082 of NW_020664498.1, forward strand.
TCCCAGTTAGGTGGGCATAATAACAGCAATTTCTCCTGCATTATAGAAGTGTTCCAGGTGGTTTTAGAGTGCATTGTCACATTTATAGAAAGTTCTCTGAGGTGGAAAAAAACATGTCCCACTTCTGCCAATCTTTATTCAAAGTACTCTGGGGAAGAAAGAGGATTTCCTGTTTACACATAGGACATGTTTGATGTATTCCAGTAAAATCCCTCAAGCAGATAGCTCACTGTACTTCTGGTAGGTTACAGCTGATCCAGTGTACATGGACTCTCACAGCTAGAAATTAAGCCTAAGTAAACTCCTATACTGATTATTCACCATATACTATCTAGTAAACCAAATCTGAGATACCTTTTAAAAGAGCTAGAAGCAGCTGGCTAGAAGTCAGGAGATCTAGGTTCTATTCCCAGCTGTGCTGCTGACTGTCTCAGGCCTGGTCTATACTTAAAAATGAGATTGACCTAACAACGTCATCCAGGGTTGTAAAAAATCTTACACCCTGAGTACCAAAGGTAGGTTAACCTAACCCCCAGTGTAGATGCAGCTAGACTGATGGAAGAATTCTTCCACTTATCTACCTACTGCCTCTTGGAGGTGTGGATTAACTACATTGAAAGAACAACCCCTACTGTTGATGTAGAAAGCATCTGCACTCTGGTGCAATAGCAGCACAGCTGCAACGGCTATAGTGTAAACATACCCACAGTGTAACTGGAGGCTGGTGAAGTCTTTCTGTACCTGTTTAAAATGGGGATAATATAGTCACTTTTGTAAAACGTTTTGAGATCTAGAGATGAAAAGGGCAATATGTAATACCATGTCTACACTTGGAGGGTTTTGCTAGTATAGCAATACCAGCAAAACCTCTAGTATGAACGCAGTTATAGCAACATAAAAGTGCTTATATCAGTGAAGATGCACTTATACTATATCTTTTACTAGCACAGTTATGTGTCAGGGCTGGGTTGTGAGCAGCCCGTGGGCATAAAGTGAGCTGCTCAGTACTGGGGCCAAAGGTCAGAGATCAGTCCAGTGCCAGGCTAGGTCAAAACTGCAAAGTCAAAGTCCATTACCAAATAGAGAGCATGAGGCAAGAATCAGGGTTGGGTTAGGCCAGGGTCTTTCATTGGGGTCAGCAGTGGTTTTAAGCCAAAGACAGTCCAAGCCTAGATTGAGAGCCAGAACTCTAGAATCAAGGCAAGTTGCAGCGAGGAGTGGTGAGAGCAGGTCTAAGGCAGAAGCACACTGGAGGACTGTGTTGCTCAGACAACACCATAAATGGCTTTCTGGTTTATACAGAGAGTGCCAGAGAATCAGGAAACCTCAGAGCTGTTGCAAGGCAGGACTTCCTGCAGAGCTTAGCTTCTCAGTACCTAATGGTGGCAGCATTGCGGGCCCCTGGTGGCAACAAAGAAGCAGCACCTGCCTCGAACCCTACAGACCCCACTGCTAGGCCTGTGGTTCTTACACTGTCAGTAAAAAACAATCATACCACTAACCAATATTATTATTAGACATCCATGCCTAGTAGGCTGGTTGGACCTTAAAATGACAGTGAAGAACAATTAGGGCCAGCACATTTTAACAAGTCTTTAAAGCATATTTATGAGAAATAAGTACATAAAATTAATCCCTGATGAATGTCAATATTTCTGTCTGGGATGTGTGGTATGATGTAGCTGAACATACTCCTGGTAAGGGCAACGGGAGATGAAATAATCAGTACTGTCCAGGAGGTGCTGAGCTCCTAGCAAGATTGGTCCCTTACAACCTGATCCTGCTGTCACTAAAAATCAGTGACAAAACATGTTGACTTCAATGTGAGCAGGATTGAGGCCTTGATAGGTACATTAATATGCTATAATGGTCTAGCTCAGGAGATATTCACAACTCTCAAGTAGCATATCAAGTATCATATATTTCTCTTATGCGTCAACATTTTGCAGTTCACTTTTCAAATATATTTTTATGCCAGAAGAATAAAGGAAGGCCTACATATTGGCAGGGCCGGTGCAAGGAAGTTTCACGCCCTAGGCGAAACTTCCACCTTGCGCCTCCCTCCCCCCCCCCCCCCCCCCACCCCCCCCCCCTGGCAGCTCCCCCCCCCCCCGGGGAGCCGTGTGGCAGCTCCCCACCCCAGCTCACCTCTGCTCCACCTCCTCCCCGAGCATGCCGCCCCCGCTCTAATTCTCCTCCCCTCCCAGGCTTGTGGCACCAAACAGCTGATTGGCGCCACAAGCCTGGGAGGCGGGAGAAGTGGAGCGGCCACTGCGCTGGGAGAGGGAGTCTGAGCCGCACGTGTCAGCGCGACACCGGCAGCCCAGCCCAGGAACGCTGTAAAAAAAAAAAATTGGGGGCACCGCTTTTTGGTGCCCTAGGCAACCGCCTAGTTTGCCTTAATGGTAGCACCGGCCCTGCATATTGGCGGAATAGATATCAGTGGAAGTTCCCAGTTTCTAAATGTATTCAGGAGTGGAAAATGGCAAATGCACAGAAATAACGCATAAAATAATGCTTATCACAGTCTAAAAAGAATGGAAGTCCTCCATTTCTGAATAGATAGTATAGCAATATGGACTAAGAAAACCCACCTGTCTATTGAAGTCCTGTTTTTTATAATGGAGAAAAGGAAGAGTTTGAGATTGTTCTTTCTTGGTTCTTAATTCTGCATTGATTTATTGGCCACAAAAATAAGTAAAATTCTGTATCAGAGGTAATATTTAATGTTGTTTAAATATTTAAGATCTTGCTTTTTTTTTTATTTTATTTCCAGCGCATGATCCATTGCTCGGTAATAATACACTGAATGTACTGTCTTATAGCACTTTTCACTTTCAGAGTGCTTCACAAATATTAATTAATTCCTAAATCACCCCAGTTGCTTTGGTAAGAACAAGAGATGATCTTAAAAATCTGTACCAGTTTGAAAGATTATACAGTTTTAGTAGAATTCATGATTACAGAGACAGAAAACAGCACTGGAAACAGGAAAAACTTCCAAGATGTTAAAAGTTTGCCCACATATAATTAGTATATATGTATGACTGATGGAAGAACTCTGACTCCAAAAGTTAAGATCAACATTTCCAAAACTAGACTCTTCATTTAGGCACCTAAGTAAAAGTGGGCAGATGTTCAAAGATGCTGTTCACTTGCAGCTCCCAGTGATTTCAGTGGAGTCTAAAGGTGCTTAGCACCTCTGAAAATCAGGTCACTTATATTTAGGTGCCTAAATATTAATTTAGGACCTGAACTTTAAGCACCAGAGTTCAAAAAATTTTGCCCAAGTAACTAGTCCAGGCCAAATGGTGAGTTATTGAAAATCCCACTAAATACCTCTCAGCATCTTTAGGTGCCTAAATACCTTTAAAAATGTAACTGTGAGTCACTTTTGAAAATGGGCTCCTAAGAAACTTAGCTTTTGAAAATTTTACTCTTTATTCATTAGAGCATGTTGTCTTTCTATGCACAGTGTTAGTGAAAAAGTTAGAGGGGCTCTGATGATGTTTACAAGTGTATGAATCACGTCGTGTAAATTCATGTTTTGAATTGGAGCATTATACATAGTACAACTTTCCTGGAGTTAGTAGTTTCAGAAACATTGAATTTCCTCATTTTTCTACCCAATTAATTAGGGCCTTTAAAAAAAATTGGTTTTACTGGAAAAATTTCAATAGCTCAATTCCTAAATACTCCATAGATACACTGCACACATGCCTCCCCTCCTCCCCCATTACCTCAATGAGAAAAGAAGGGAGGAAATCAGTAGCCTCACATCCATGTTGAACAGACAAAGTGGCAGAATATCACACTGTCAAAACTCACTTGAAAGCCTTTGTGGCACATGAGCAATTGCCCAATAGTACAATCTGGAATATCTCTGACAAAATGATCCCCTCAAACACAGTTCCACATATCCCTTCCAGTTTCTTGTGGAGACATCAACTTGTGCACAGGAACATCAACACCATCTCATTGCCAATGGTATTAAATACTGTTGACTGACATAAAAGAATCAGTGTGAACACCTGCCCTTTGTGAAACCACAGGTGGAAATTAATGACTGTCTTATTCTCCAAGCCATAACCAGATTTGAAACAAGACCAAACAACGTAGGTGTGCTTCCAGTGGGGTTCCGCAGGGATCGGTTCTTGGCCTCACAGTATTTAACACTTTTTTTAATGACCTGGAATAAAATATAAAATCATCACTGATAAAGTTTACAGATGATAGAAATTCAGGGAGTGCTAAATAATGAAGACGACAGGTCAATGATAAAGAACTATCTCTGTTGCTTGATAAACTGGGAGTAAGCAAACAATATGTGTTGTTATATGGCTAACTGTATACCTTCAGTAACAAAGAATACAGGCCACAATGGGAGACTCTTTCCTGGAAAGCAGTGACTCTGAAAAAGATTTAGGGGTCGTGGTGGAGAATCAGCTGAACATGATCTCCCAGTGCAATGCTGTGGCCAACTGGTCTAACATTCTAGCATGATGGACCTCAATCTATTTAGTTTAACAAAGAGAATGTGAAGGGGTGACTTGATGACAATTTATAATTATCTCTATGGGGAACAAGTATTTAATAATGGGCTCTTCAGTCTAGCAGAGAAAGGTATAACACAATCCAATGGCTGGAAATTGAAGCTAGACAAATTTTTAACAAGTGAGAGTAATTAATCATTGGAAAAACTTAGCAAGCATCATGGTAGATTCTCTGTCACTGACTATTTTAAATCAAGATTGGATGTTTTTCTAAAAGATCTGCTCTAGGAATTATTTTGGGGAAGTTTTATGGCCTGTGTTGTACAGGAGGTCAGACTACATGATCATAATGGCCCCTTCCGGCCTTGGAATCTGTGAATCGTGAAGGGGTTCAGAAAAATCTAAGAACCCCAGACGATGCCACAGCAGCCCCAATACAACCTTCTCAACAGATGTTCCTAAATGGAAGATTAGCGGGTGATGAGACTGTTAGCGTCATTTGACTGCTAACTGGGCACAGGCCTATAAATTACTCATTTGAGGAAAGCTGATATATTGCCTTCCTGAAAGGAAACATTGGACAGTCTCTCCAATAAAGGACCCAATATCTCTTTGTTACAATGACTGTTGTTGTAAGTCACAATCTGAAGCTTACAGTCTAGAACCACAGAGAGCAGATGATGTTACCTTAGTACCTCTCCCACCAAATAAATATCTGCTGCCAAGGATATAGCCAATCCAGTCAGCATCCAATCAATTTTGTGTACTAAGTAGACTGAAGACTACTTTTAGTGGGAAAGACTACTCACCTCTGCTTCCAAGTAAAGACAGCCCAAGTTCACCAAACTCTCTACCATTTAAAAAAAAAAAAAAAGTCAGGGTGGCTAGATTTTATTATGATACACTGTTTACTATTGCATAAGATTTTATGACTGATCTGGCATTAAATGCTGTGGATTCTGTTAGTGATCAAGCATAGGGGAGATGTGATGCTAGTACTTCAATGCTTGTACAGAGGGAACATTCCTGCTGAAGGAATGACACTTGCAGAGTTCTTCAGGTTAAGCATGTATAGCCTACTATTATGTGGTAGGCTGTAGGCATCCAAGTGACTATATCTGAAGCTTAGGTGATAAAAGCTAAGCACACATGAAAAGGCTGCCCCCCTTGATCCTCTGTACATTTATAGTAAAACTTTAGATTTAGGCAGATATACATAGTGGGCATTCTTCAGTCTCGAGAGATATACACCATTACTAAAGACCATCTGAACAGGATTAATTTTAAAATGAGGTGCACTTTCCATAACCACATGAATAGAGATATTTCAACCTGCCTAATAAGAGTATACTTACAGGTCAGGGGACTGGGCAGTGCTATAGAAAGGTTTTATAATGAAAATCTATTTCATAACAAATAGCTGAAGGAGAACAGAGGCAGGTAAAAATAGTAGCTGTAATTCCACATGCTTGCAATAAAAATCAGTTAAGCAGGAACTTAAAAGCATCAGTGCATAATATTTTTAAGAAATACAACTCAAGCTTTGACTGTCAGAAGATATGGTACAGTATACCAGCAGCATCTCTGCCAAAAATGAATTAGTGATTGGTTCAGCAATAGCTAAGTTGTTTATAATGTCTGATAAAGATATATTTCCTGGTTAGCTCTGATTGCTTTGCCATGAAATGTAGAACCCTTATCTGAAAGTCCTGAGGCAGACAAAAATAGGGATTTTTGCCTGTGTCAGGACTATAGTTTTAGGTTCAAAGTATTGTCATGCAAACTGCATTTTGTGGTATATTCTTGTGTTTTTCCATTATCCTTTTCTGCTAGAGGAGATCTTGGGCCTGATCTCGGCATCAGACCTTTAGCAGCATATTACATGTTACAAAGGTTTAGGAAATGCAAGTAATTTTTGAAGTTAAAATGCCATGCTCTGATTTGGTAGTATTTTACATCCTCATTTCACAGGGTTAATGGCTACATCAGATGCAAGACAGTGGAGAGTCAGGTCATTCGTTTCTTGTATCCTCTGCAGTATTAAAAATAAATAAAAGGCCAAACTCTGCTCTCTTAATATATGTAAGTGGGTCTTCTTTGTCCAATAATAATCGAAATTATCAGGTTCAGCTGAGCTCTGCTCAGTTCAGGAGCCCAAGAGAAAGAATGCAAAGGTGGCTTTTCACAACCTATTGCCCTTCTATACTACCTCGGAGAGGGGAGTATAATAAAATTAAGGACATGCTTAAGTGAATAGGGATGGACTTAAGTACATGCATAAAGGCTTTGCTGAATCAGAACCTGATTGAGTAAAGTCTTGAGGGATATTATGTAAGTCATAAAAAGCTAAAGCACATCACAATGTAGTTTAATTTAGTTTATTTAGGGAGCATGTTCAGCTAACCTAGTATATAAAAAAAAGAGTAGTATATCCAGTCTCTGATGAGAATCACAGATAGTTTTTACTGGAACAGAGTGATCCTGATATGTTTGAATAGGGAAAGTATAAACATTTGGTACTACCAAACTCCCCTCACCTTACAATGATAGAATACAGGTAGGCTCATCAAGCACCCCACTGTGTTTCCTTTCCAACTATATCGTCCTGCTACTATTGTGCAGAGAGAGGATGGTCAGTAGACAAAGGCATGACTAGAAGACTAAGCAGGAAGTTAGAAAAGAGATTAAAGCATATGCATTTGATATAAATATTATAGTTTTAAAGAGACATCTAGATCAATATCTGCCATATTTCATTAACTTACTTGACAAAGTGAACACAATATATTCAGAGAATGCTGAATGGAATTTTCACTTCATTCTCTCTGATTTATTATGACAGAATAGGTAGGGTGATTTTCTCCCCCTCCAAGTTCTTTATATTTCTTCCAATAAAAATGGATATAACTTCTCCAACAATAAACAGCCAAGACATTTGCATTTCATATTGGCTTCTCCGGAGGAGGCACAAGTAAAGAGAAAGGAGATGTGTTTTGCAGAATCTTGTTCGGGATGGAGCTGTTTTCATTTACAGTGCAGTTTACATGGATTAAGTGTGTGTTCTTAATTATCTCACTTCAGGAATCTGGATGTTTTAGTTATCCTTTTTCTTTGCCTTAACCCACTGTACATTTGGTGATAATGGTACTGGTTTAAGGACCTTTTATCAGAATTTTAACTTATTTTGTAAGGAACCAGTGCCTCTCTAAAAGATAATATAACCAAGTGAACAAATATACATAAGTGAACAAATATACACAAGTGAACAAATTCCATCCCTGATCATGCAAAGGGATTCACCCATGCAGAGCCCTATCGTTCTGCAATGTACTATTTTTATAATGCTAATAATAATTTTGAGATTGGAAATTCTGAGGAAATGAGAGGTGGTGAATTAGGCTATGTCCTTGTGAAAACAATGGACTCCCAGAGGCATAGAGAATCTGTGTAAAGGGAGTCTATAGCTCTAGCTGCTTGGTTCCTTCAGCCTCCAAGTAAGCCTTTGCTCTTTCCGCTACTTCCACCCCCAGAAGACTGCCAAAATTGCTTCATCCAAGTTTGAACTCCCACAGGCAGAACCTGCAAGAACTGCTCTAAAATAAGGTCCATGGCTTTCCCCAGAGAGTTTGTCTCCAGAGTCCGCCACCGATCAGCCAGGTCCTGCAACCTCTGGGCTACCACACAGGGTCATGCTCCCCATGGAAATGGCTCAATGTGGAACTTATGCCAGTATGCTTCTGGTGTCAGTTCTAATCTATCTAATGTGGCTGCTTTCAATTCAGGGTACAAATTTGACTGTGGGCCACTCAGAGCTCTATAACCAGCTTGAGCCTCCCCAATGAGAAATGGTGTTATGCCGGCTGTGCAAGTGGAATCTTCCAAGCCTGCCACACAGGCGGCCCACTCAAAGACTCAGAGAAAGACCTCAGCATTGTTCTCAGGCCCAACTTTCCCAACACCAGGACAGGCCTGCCCTGTCCTACTATTGGAAATATCTCTAGTTGCTGTAAAAACTGCTCCAGTTGTTAATGTTGAGACTCCTGATACTGCTACTGGGTGGAAAACTGTACCTCAGACTGCTTTTGTTGACTTTTCAAAAGTTGCAGGAGGAGCGTCTGAGTCTTACTGCCTTCTGCGAATAAGCGGACATTGTCCTCTTTCTCCATTGACCGTTACTCTCTCAGTTTCCATTTCCCTCCTAGGTGGGAAGAGGTCACGAATTCTGCGAAGTACACCAATTGCAGAGGAGCTGCCTCCTGCTGAGTGCCCCTTTGTGGCCAGGGGTCAGTTTGCAGGCACCCTTCCCCAGTTATCCCCCTCTTGCAGGGCCCATAAGAACTCCATGCAGTCTCTCTTGTGGCTAACAGTGCCTCCACCTGGGGCTGGTTAAACAACAGGAATGGCTCAAACAATCCTCAGAGTCCCAAAATAAAGCCCATGACCATAGCACAAACGTTCATACTTAGCCCTGGTTCTTCTGTCACACACAGACTTCTTCGGTCCCAGTCTGCTCCACCCAAAGCCACCAGTCCCAGTCCTCTGGCCCTGACTTCCTTCTCCTGTCAGTTCCACCCTGCAGCTTCCTGCTGCTCTGTATAAGGAAGCCCCTCATGCAACCCAGGGTTGGCTAGCCTCAGCCCTCCAGCCCTTATGGGGCAAGCCACCTTGTTACAGATCCTTTTGCAGGACAAGGACCTCACATGCTATGAAATTACATTGATTTATTAGAGCAGTTTCATCATTGGTCTAATTCCACTGAAGACACTGATATTATAGAAATAGGATGAATTTAATCTCCATGAACACTTAACAATAACACAGATATCTGAAATATTCAACCCACCCTTGTTTCTTTTTCAAAAATGTAAAGAATCAAAATAATTCGTTAAATTAATATTATGAGAAATGATATCAAAGCTTTAATTCAACCTTTAATTCAGGTTAAAAATCATGGCCCAAATTCTGGGATGCATCTGAGTTATCACAAGGAAAGTTGAAATCTTACTTTACTTATAAAATAATTCTTTACTTGTGTTACTAATTGTTGAAAGGAAAATAGTTTTTAAAATCAAATTTACTTTTGACTCATTTATGGTGGTGTTTTACATTTCTGTGTTACTCAAAGAAATTTTATCGCTCCATTTATATAGCCAGGTTCAGTGCCTTGTTCTAATGCACTAGCCACTGCTCTCCTTTTATAATCTGATTCACTCAGACGCACATGGTATCCCTTTCAAGATGCTAGCATCTACCGGTGTAGATGAAATTGCAGGATCAGGACCTATAACATAGTGCTATAGTGCTTGAGTTTTCAGCACTGCAAGGTGAATTTTTAAATTGGGAAATTTTTAAAGTGGGAAACTTTTCCACTGAAACTTGAAAGTATAATACGACAAAGTAATTTTGATTAATACTGTGTTAGATTTTGGCACTTTTTTTTAAATCAAAGCCTATATTTCAGACTAAATTTCTTGGTAATGCCTCTTAAAGCAGACTCCCATCAAAGCAAGTCTGTTAGCCCAGATTCTGAATTACTACAACGTTATTTTACTATCAATCAATTCTAACTGAATTCAAAACACTTTCAATATGTTGGCTTTTTAAAAAATTTTACTGTATGGAAAAAATGGGTGGTGTAGGGAAAGGAAATGATTATAGGCACAGAAAGGGGAAGCTGTAAATCTTCAAATCAGATATAGGACAGATTGGAACAATATGGGTTTTTCCAATGTTTCTAAGATAATGTACCTAATAACTCTCCTTGGGCAAGAAGGCAATCTGTTTTCAATCAATCTCTCTCCTAAGCAAAAATATCACTTATGTTAAAGGGAGATTTTTAGTTATTTATTTATTTATTCTGAAACCAGAAGATTCCCTATCCCAATTGCTCTGAATTGTATCTGACAACTAGTACAATATAAGAAAAAGCAAAGATGCAGGGGACAGATAATGAACTTGTGTGTGTAAGGAATAAATAGTTCCAATGCATTCTGCCACCTTTGCATGATCCCTGTCCTTGTGCTAACATACAAGAAATCTATGTTCCTGTTTCTCCACTGCCTTGAGCCTTATGTCCTACTATACACCAGGGTAAAGTGGGTGTAAAATGCTACTGAATCAGAATTTTGACACTTTATGCATGACTAAATGACCGTACGACCTGCAAAGCAATTGCGAATCTAACCTAATTCCTGAGTTTCTGCTGTAGTAGTCCACCTCCATATGGCAACCAAGTTGGCTGATGGCTTTACAGCCAGTATCTGGTCTTCAGTTTGCTCTTATAAAATGTGAAAGCTAATTAAAAACATAAAAAGTTACTGTTCTATGAATTAAAGTATGTCTTCAGTCCCACCTTTCATTCAGGAAGGAAATGTCTTTTTTGTGTGCAAGAACTCAATATTGTTCTATGGAATTGCCTTTGGAAGTCTTTGCAGAGCAAGTGGAATCTGAAGTGTTAAGGACTGTAAAAAACAATAATAAAATGCAGTTACTTAAACAAAGAAATTTTCCTGTTACCATAAATATTATACCAATTAAACAAGATAAAAAATGCAACTCCTAAATAGGTATGGGCAAATAACTCCCACTTACTGTGACTCTTAGGATCAAAATTACTTATTTTTTGCCATTACAGCTCTACCCCGATATAATGCTGTCCTCGGGAGCCAAAAAATCTTACCGCATTATAGGTGAAACCGCGTTATATCGAACTTGCTTTGATCCGCCAGAGCGCGCAGCCCCGCCCCCCTGGAGCGCTGCTTTACCGCGTTATATCCGAATTTGTGTTATATTGGGTCGCGTTCTATCGGGGTAGAGGTGTATTTTTCATTTTCTTGTGCCTTTGCAATTCCGGGTGCTTTTGGGGAATAGCTGCAGGAAGAGTGCCTGAATACCACAAGAAAAATACTTCTTCCAAAGCTGTTACTTCAATTTGGCAGACTCAGGATGTTCAGAATTTACATATAATGTTCTCTTAAGCATCAAGAATGAGTGTATCCAAACACAACCTCTGAAACTTTTGAGGTTTGCTCATCACAAATTTGTAAGTTTTTTACTTATGAACTAGGTTCACCCAGATATTAAGTGGTGGAAAGTCAGACTTGAGGTGATTTGCGAGGCGTAATTCATCTGTGACTCTTGCAGAGCTAACCTATGCAGCCTCAAAAGTGGCTAGGAAAGGGGCCTGGCTAAAGCCACCATGGATTGCTATTTAAAGTTGCCCTTCACTGGCAGAACCCCCAAGGAAGAACAGCAGTACAAACACCACATGGCAAATTTTGGAACAAAACCTTTGTGACAAACTGTTGTGGGATTTACAAAACTGAGCATAGGCAGAATGGGAGAGGTGAGTCTTCCCCATTTACAGGCAGCCAGGCTGACCACATCCCCAGCATTGCTGGCAGAACTGCCAATCGTGGGGTCTTGCAAACATAGGTGGGACCAATAAGAAAATCAAGCCCAACTATTAAGGAAGGAGAATAGAGAGAGATAAGGAGGCAGAAAGGCCTGGGAGAGGGGAGGGGCTACAGCCCCATTCCAAGCTGCCTCTAAATAATCTGACAGGGAGGCAAAGACTGCAAGCCCTGAATTTAGGGGTTTATAGACTCATTTTAGGTTAAGTTGATAGAAACCAGTTAGATAAGCTGAGAGGGAGATATGATTGTTCTTTATATATGCATTAGAGCAGCAGTTCTCAACTGGGGGTCCGTGGCCCCCTGGGGGTCCGTGAGTCCTTTCAGGGGAGCCGCGGAGCCCCATGGCTGAAACCCGGTGCCCCGAACCCCAGCACTGAAGACGGGAGCAGTGCAGGGCTGAAGCCTACCTGCCCCCCCCCCAAAGCCGGGAGCAGCGCCGGGCTGAAGCTGGTCAACACCCCCCTGCCACCCCCGAAGCTGGGAGTGGCAGGGAGCTGAAGCCGGCCGACCCCGTCCCGAAGCCAGGAGCAGCAGGGGGCTGAATCTGGGAGCCCCAGCACCCCCTCCCCCACCTGCACCCTGAACTACTCCCCTGCCCGTACACAGCCCCTAGCTACCCCCTCCCTGCACCCTGAGCAGTTTTCAAACTTTTTGAACTATGTCCCCCCTTTGAGTTATATTTTTGGTTGCATCCCCTCACAGTCTGGTCAGGCTGGGTGGCCTCCTGAGTGAATCGGGGTGGAGGTGGTGCTCCCTCCAGGGACCCTGCTGTGCAGAGCTGGCTCGAGCCCTGCCAGCCCTTGCCCCCCCCCCCAAATAGAAGTAAAACCATGCCTATGCCCAAGGGTGTCCCCCCCCCCCGGCCCAGAGCCCTGAGTTCCCCCCACCCCTGCTGGGCCCTGGCATTTTTATAGCATGTTGAGGGGGGCCTCAGCAAGAAAAAGGTTGAGAACCCCTGCATTAGAGGGATAAATAGAAGGAGGAAGAGGAGTTATTTAAGTTAAGTGGTCATGTGGACACAAGAACAAATGGATATAAACTAGACATCAACAAGTTTAGGCTTGAAATTAGACAAGGGTATCTAACCATCAGAGGAGTGAAGTTCTGGAACAGCCTCCAGAGAGGAGGAGTGGGGGCAAAAAAACCCAACTGGCTTTAAGACTGAGCTTGATAAGTTTGTGTGAAGAGACTGCCTACAATGGCATGGAGCCAGTTTGCAACTGCTAGCAGCAAATATCTCCAATGGTTGGTGAGGGATACTAGATGGGGAGATGATTTGAGGACTTCAGTGACTCAGTGAGAGGTTACGGGTCTATTACAGGAGTAGATGGGTGAAGTTCTGTGGCCTGCGAAGTTCAGGAGATCAGACTAGGTGATCATGATGATCCCTTCTGGCCTTAAAGTCTATGACTGCCCCAAAAGCAATAGACAACATGGTACCAGAAGTGGAGTTGAGTTTAACTGTCCCTGTAAAAAAGGGAAGCCCTCCCCCCAACAAACTTCACATTTTTTGTTTTTGCTGATATATATGTAAGAGAATTATGGAGGTGAATCAGCTTCTACAATGGCTGGTTGATTCAGAAGCACAGCAACAACATAGGCAGCAACAACTGTTTGAACAGATGGCATTGCACCAACAACAGTTACAGCAAATGGTGTACCTCGTGCTGGCTACTACTCCTGATGGTGTTGCTACTATAAGGAATGCATGTCCTGTTCTTCAGGGGACTGTGACATTTCCCCAGATGATGACCTGGAGTCATTCTTGGTAATTTTTAAAAGGTTTTCACAGTCTCTCATGGCCCTCAGCCCAGTGGGCAATCTGGCTTGCTCCACTCCTCATTGGGGAAGCCCAGGCAACATACTGGGGACTTGACACAGCAGCCTAGGACTATGAACAGGTGAAGGCTGCCATATTGGACTGTGAAGAAATCTACCGTCAGCAGTTCCATCATGAACAGTATCACACCCCACCTCCTCAAAAACATGGCCATGGATGATCGCCCAAAGGCTAAAGGACTTTTGCTGGTGTTCGTTAACGCCAGAGTCTCAAATGGAATCCCAGGTAGCAGAACTCATAGTTATGGAGCAGTTTGTACAGATTCCTCCACTGGCGGAGGAAGATTGGGCTTGCAGTCAGTGACCAGTAACCCTAGCAGATGCCACCCATAGGCCCTCTTGTGGAGAACTATATGGCTGCTCACACCATCCAGTGGCCCTCTGCTGCAGAAGTACCCACACCATGCACACTGAAGAAAGAAACTGAGTAACCATAGGTGGGGGTGGCCCATATTGGGTAAACCCAAGAAAATCCAAATGGCTGGCTGATTGTCGGGCAGCATAGATAACTAGCATTCCTCTTAGGGGCCATGGGTAAGTTTCCCCTGAGACAGCAGGGTCTATGACTTTAAATGCCCTGTCCAGCCCCCTGCCCCACACCAACACAGGAACAAGTGCCCAGAGAAGTTCAGAAAGAGGACAAAGTCACTAGAAAGACAAGGGAAAGACTTGATAGTTTTACTCCTATGGAGAACAGGCACATAGATTTTGTGACTGCCTCTAGATGAAGTGTAATTTTGGGCAGGTCTGGACAGGAGAGAATAGGGCCCAGAAAAAAGCCCTATGGAAACTCACAATATCAGAGGTGAATGGCCAACAAACACTGACCCTTGTAGACTTGGGGTGTGACCATACATTTGTATGAGAGTGGAAACTGGAACAGTAGGGAAGCTGGCAAAGGGGGAAATCCTCATTAAATGCACGCTTGGAGATATTCTTGGGTATCCCAGCATGACAGTAAAATTGACTGTTGATGGGAACAAAGGCGAAATGAAAGTATGTGTGTCTCCGGATCTCCTACCCAGTGATATTAGGCCAAGGCTGGACATATTTCCTTGAACTATTACAGAAGAAACATTAGGGGTCCTGTTCCATTTTAAGGACTCTGACCTACTTCCCTCCCAGCCTAGAAGGAAAAAGTTCTGGAGAGAGAAGTGGATTGAAAGGAAAGAGCAGAGAGAGGTGGACCCCCTCCATAGACATAATGGATACCACAGACTCTATAGTTGATCCAGGCAATTCAGAAGATTCCAAGGAAAGGCCTTCCATGGCCCAACATGAAACACCCCCTCAGCAACTGGACTCAAAGAAGCTAACAGACTTCTCAGATTTCCATGTGGAGCAAAAAAACAACAAGACTTTGAGATGGGTCTTCAAACAAGTAGCGGTGATAGACGATGAGAAGGTGGACTCCCCCGAAGGCTGAATAGTACCCTTATTTTGCCATTAAGACAGACTTGTTCTATTGCATAGACCAGGACAGGCAGACACAAGAGATACAGATGCAGTTACTAGTGCCCCAGTATATCGTTGCAAGATCCTGCATTTTGCACACCCAATCTCATGTTCAGGACACCTTGGGAAAAATAAAACCCTGTCTAGAATCCTGGCCTGATGCTTTTGGCCAGGGGTCCTTAAACAAGCCAAGAATTTCTGTGCACCCTGTCCCGAATGCCAATTAATGGCCCCCCAAGAGTGTTCCATTGGTTTCATTAATATCCTTTCTCTGGGTGGAGACCCATGTTGAATGAATAGGAATCAACTTTATAGGCCCCCTAGAGAAGAGTGCCTCCGGAAACAACATGATAACAAGTACATTCTGTACATGACCTGATACCCAAAAGCTATATGACTCAGGTCAGGGAATGCCAAGACGGTCACTAATGAGCTACTGAAGGTCTTTGTGTGGGTAGGGATTCCCAAAGAGATCCTGACAGACCAGGAACAAATTCCATGATGAGATCGGTCTGTGGCCTGCTGAAAATCAAAGCATTATGCACATCACTGTACCATCCACAGACGGATGGTCTAGTGGAAAGATTTAATGAGATGCTAAAGAGAATGCTCAAGAAATTCATTACCTAGGACCCTCAACATTGAAACCAAGTACTTCCAGCCCTATTCTTCACCAAAATATGCTTGGGAAGAATCAACATGACTTTTGTAAAGGGAAATCACACCTCACCAATCTATTAGAATTCTTTGAGGGTGTCAACAAATGTGAGGACAAAGGTGATCTAATGGATTTAGTGTAGTTCCATTTTCAGAAAACCTTGGCAAGGTCTGTCACCAAAGGCTATTAAGCAAAGTAAGGAATAAGGGTAAGAGGGAAGGTCCTCTCATGGATCAGTAATGGGTTAAAAGCTAGGAAACAAAGGGTATGAATAAATAGTCAGTTTTCACAGTGGAGAGAGGTAAATAATGAGATTCCCCCAAGGTTCTGTGCTGGAGCCAATGCTGTTCAATATATTCATAAATGATCTGAAAAAAGGGGTAAACAATGAAGAGACTGGGCAGCAAAATGACAGATGAAATTCAGTGTTGATAAGGGCAAAGTAATGTACATTGGAAAACATAATCCCAAATATACATACAAAATGATGGGCTCTAAATTAAGCTGTTACCACTCAATAAAGAGATCTTGGTGTCACCATGGATAGTTCTCTGAAAACATCTGCTCAATGTGCAGTGGCAGTCAAAAAAACTAACAAAATGTTAGGAAACATTAGGAAAGGCATAGATAATATGACAGAAAATATCATAATGCCTCTATATAAATCTATGGTACACCCATGCCTTGAATACTCTGTGCAGTCTTGGTCACCCCATCTCAGAAAAGATATACTAGAATTGGGAAAAGTACAGAGAAGGGCAACAAAAATGATTAGGCATATGGAACTGCTACCATAAGAAGAGAGATTAAAAAGTCCGGGACTGTTCAGTTTACAAAAGAGATGACCAAGGGGGGATATGAGAAAGGTCTGTAAAATCATGAATGGTGTGGAAAAAGTGAATAAGGAAGTGCCTTTTACACCTTCACATAAGACATGAGCCACAGTCACCAATGAAATTAATAGTCAGCAGGTTTAAAACAAACAAAAGGAAGTACTTCTTCACAGAACACAAAGTTAACTTGTGGAACTCATTGCCAGGGGATGTTGTGAAGGTCAAAAGTATAACAGCATTCAAAAAAGAATCAGATAAGTTCATGGAGGATAAATTCATCAATGGCTATTAGCCAAAATGGTCAGGAATGCAACCCCATGCTCGGGTGTCCCTAAACCTCTGACTGCCAGAAGTTGGAGCTGGATGACATGGGGTGGATAACTCAATAATTTCCCTCTTCTGTTCATTCCCTCTGAAGCATTAGGCACCAGCCATGGTCAGAAGACAGGATACTGGGCTAGGTGGACCATTGGTCTGACCCAATATGGCCGTTCTTATTTTCTTAAGAGGCTCACAGAGAGACAAAGGAAGACTGCAAGCCTTGGAATTTAAAAGCAGGTTGACTCATTTTAGGTTAAGTTGGTGGACTGGGCTAATTTGAGATGAATAGAAGGGGACCAGTTAGGAGAAAGCTGGGGTCTCTAGAGAGAACTGCTCCAAGAGCAGTTGACACAAGCCTTTCTGCTGTCAGAGCAGCCTTTTGTTGAGACCCTTCTTTGCTGCTCTTTCTGAAACCCAGAGATGGTCAGAAGAGTTAGTAAAATGTCTGTGCAAATCTCTAAAAGTTTTGCTTACAAGTAACTTATTGACTTCATGCTACTGTGACCACGATTTGTGTCTCTCAAAGGAAATATTGACCACTGTGAATGCTAGCACTTACCTCTGTGTTCAATCATTCTTGTTTACCTCAACCAGGAGCATTGCCTGCCTAAGTCTGACTACTTCCCCAAGAAATAACATGGAGATATCTGTTCTGCTATGCTTATGTTCACAAAGAGAGAGCCTACAGGATGAATCAGCCATGGGGACCTAGCCCTTAAAATCATATTTGTACTCTCCATTCATTTACATTGAGTAATGAGTTTGCTACACTTTCTGTTCTGATGCAATATCTGATTTTAGTGTGCTGTTGCGTGCATATGAGAGAGACCGAGACTCTACTCTGCGCTGATTAGGCCTCCACTGGAGTATTGTGTCCAGTTCTGGGCGCCACATTTCAGGAAAGATGTGGAGATATTGGACAAAGTCCAGAGAAGAGCAACAAAAATGATTAAAGGTCTAGAAAACATGGCCTATGAGGGAAGATTTTAAAAAAATGGGTTTGTTTAGTCTGGAAAAGAGAAGAGTGAGTGGGGACATAACAGTTTTCAAGTACATAAAAGGTTGTTGCAAGGAGGAGGGAGAAAAATTGTTGTTCTTAAGTGCTGAGGATAAGACAAGAACCAATGGGCTTAAATTGCAGCAAGGGAGGTTTAGGTGGGACATTAGGAAAAATTTCCTAATTGTCAGGGTGGTTAAGCACTGGAATAAATTGCCTAGGGAGGTTGTGGAATCTCCACCATTGGAGATTTTTAAGAGCATATTAGACAAACACCTGTGAGGGATGGTCTAGATGATACTTAGTCCTGCCATGAGTTCAGGGGACTGGACTAGATGACCTTCCAGTCAGCTGAACCTTCATCTGCACCCGGCAAACACTGGGCAAAGCTGAAGGATGCTGCAGCCAAGAAGTAGTTTGCAGCTCCCCAACCAGTGACAATTTCTACACCAGCCCTGGCTCCAGCACAGAGGCTGCTATAAACTGCCAGGTTGTGAAGGCCCCACAGGGCAGCTCTCAAGTCTCTTTTTGCACCAAAAATGGGTCAAATATTTGGTTTATTGTATTTGTTACTTATTGCATGCTGATACAGTGCTTGGTACCTTATGGAACAGGGGAGAAAGTTTTTGTTTCCTGCTTTGAGGAGTTCACCGTCTGAGAGTCCAGTGCTTCATCCATTTCTACCAAACATGTAGTTTATGATGTGATGAAATCCTATTGAAGCTAGAACAGCCACTCGCGGTAGCAAGCACTGCACCTGGCAAATAAGTATTTGTAGTACCAGGTCCTAATTAGACATAGTACAGCCTAAATATAGTTGTATATAAACCATTAGAAATTGAAGAAAAAAACCAGTCTGTGATTTTTGTTGTTTATTTTCTAATACTCCATGCGCTCATGACTTGGTGGGTTGTCATTGAAAGGCCAGATAAGAAGTGTTTGAGATAATTGTCTTCCTAAATTCAGATCTAAAGTCTTATGCTAATGTATTTGTAAAAACAAAGTGGTAATAGTAAAGCAGTCCCCTAGGGTGTGCTGGATTAGTATAATACTTCATTGTGCTTTGCTTTCCTAGTCACTACCTGCACCACTGCAAAAGTAGTAGTACATGATGGTGATATTATTAACTGCATCATGCATATTATTGATTTATTTTTTGTTCTGCATCATTATCCTTTCACCAATGAGTTCATTGCATTATTTTCATATACTTAGTCAAACACCAAATTATGAAGCAAGGACAGGCTCCCATAATAGTCCCTTATGGTACATTACATAAGCGATTATTGCTGCTACCTATTATTTGTTGCTTCCAGCCAATGAGGTTTCTGCATTAATGGAATGCGCACAGAACAATTATGAAATAGGTAAGACTTGGGCAGTTTAAATTTAGCCCTTGAAATTACTTTGCTTCTTTTTGGCCACCTGCTGGCAGCTCAGATGCCAGCCAATAAATAAATTGTGCCTTTGTTGCAATCCGCATATAGACTCAATCAGCTGTAATGAGGTCAGATTACCGAATGACTCTTTGCTACCTTAATAATTAAATTGAATCCACACTTCTACTGCCCTCTCTTTCCCTGACAGCTGCAAGAAATGTGGCAAGGAACAACAGTAGCAATGGAAGTACCGTAAACACCAGCACCTCCCATGTACTCATCTGACTAATGAAAGCCATGCTTTTGTCTGTGTTGTGGTAGAAACACTGAGCCACTGTAGAGCATGCTAACACAAGTACTTGGACAATACTTTATAATAAGTGGCTTAACAATCCATTAAGCAAGGAAGCAAAGAAAGGACACAACTTTAGACATTTCACTCGGCGTGTAAGAAATCAATATATAGAAGTGGACACTGTTTCTGTGTTGCATATTTGGGTTCTTTCCTTTGACCCTGCTGGAAATTGCATGGAGCATAAGTGTGATAGCACTCTCTGTACGGACTCTGGTTCTGTGGGGGTGTTCCATTGCATTGCAGAATTTAAAAATGTCCACTTATTGTAAAAGGCTCCTGCTGTAGGACTTATGGTAGAAAATGCAAGATTTCTCTTTTTATTGCTTATGGCCCATAACATGTCAAGTTTCTCACTGGCTTCACTGATATAACCAGTAAAATAAGTAGAATCATTTCAGGGAGATTTGTTGTCTTATTACATGATAAGCTTTATGTCATAAACAAAAAATTAAATAGTAAATCTTAGGAGAGGAGGTGGAAGGAGAAATATGACTCTGAAAGGGACTGGATAATACAGCATATAAGTGTATACATAAATAATAATATTTATTGTTAAATGCTTAAAAACACTTGGCCAAATGGTTTTGCTTGTAATAGTCTTTTGCAGCTTCAGGTGAGAGCCCATATGTATTTTCAATGTCAAAGTATCTTCTAGTATTGATGTTTTCCTTTGATGACTTCAGGGAATAGGTGTTAAAGAAGCATCAGGAAGAATGCTTCCCTTTTCAGCTAACAGCTCATTTTACCCTTTTTGTTTGCATGCTTGTTTGTTAGTTTTCCCTGCAAAAGTAACTGTAAGTTTTCTGTCACAGGCACATAGTTGTCTGTGGTCACATAACACTTGAAAGTGTGTCCAACTTCCTGAAGGACTTCCTGCACAAGGACAGGGATGATGTGAACGTGGAAATCGTCTTTCTGCATAAGTGAGTAATCTTTCCAACCAAAACCTTTCTTGCTGATCAAACAGGTCTGAATGTGTCCTAAAGTCTCCTTGGAGTCAGTGTTGGTTTGAGGGTAGAGCAGGGGATGATGAGACTGTTAGGGTCAAACTTATTCGGTGAAGTTAGACCAGAGATATATTTGACCCGTGGGGTGAAATCCTGTCCCCTTTGAAATTAATGGCCAATTAATGGATGTCAATTTGTGATGCTTCCACTAGCTTTTTATAAGTCTAAGGTCGGGATTTAAGGAGTCTTACTCCTATTGAATTTCAGTGGGATTTAGGTGCCTGACTCTCATAAACTCTTTTTGACATTACCAGTCAAAATCTCTTTGAGCCTTGCTTTTCCCCTGTGTGAAATGTTAACATACTTACCTAACGTACAGCACAAACCAAACATGTACATAGTTGTGAACTACTATCTCTCCAGTTTATCATGATGACACAAAGGCCAAGATTGCATTATGAAGCCACATATTGCTGTTACAGTTTAAAAAGCCTTATTTCATCTTCCAATGAAGCTTTTTTAAGTATGTAGTATCAATCCATGAATACTTCCCAGTCTTGCTGTCAGATGCTATTCTTCATTGGTTGCACATTATCTGGTAGTTCATTGCAATATATTTTGTTAGATTACTGAGGCCTAAAAATCAGTTTCTAAATATTTGTATCCATTATTAATCTAAATCAGTGTCTTTCCTAGGGCAAGTATCAGAGGGGTAGCCATGTTAGTCTGAATCTCTAAAAAGCAACAGAGGGTCCTGTGGCACCTTTAAGACTAACAGAAGTTTTGGGAGCATAAGCTTTTGTGGTAAGAACCTCACTTATTCAGATGCAAGTGTCATCATGATAAACTGGAGAGATAGTAGTTCACAACTATATACATGTTTGGTTTGTGCTGTACGTTAGGTAAGTATGTTAACATTTCACACGGGGAAAAGCAAGGCTCAAAGAGATTTTGACTGGTCTTGCATCTGAAGAAGTGAGGTTCTTACCCACGAAAGCTTATGCTCCCAATACTTAGTCTTAAAGGTGCCACAGGACCCTCTGTTGCTTTCCTAGGGCAGGCTCAATATCTTTCTATAAGAAAGTCTCAGGAACCTCCAGGCCGTTGCACAGAAATTTTTCATTTCTTTGCTGCTCAATGGGCCCAAATTCTGCCATCAGGTGCACAAAAGATCTCACATTGACTTAATTTGGAACCGTATGCATCAAAGGGTGATATTTGACCCTAACTGATTTTAGTTAAGCCTCAGCAAAGACTGCATTGGTCTGGTATACAATCGCTAGATTGTTCAATAGGTGTTTGTGTTGTGCTGCATCCTACAGCAAGTGGAAACAAGTCAGCACGGAAGAAAAAAGGAACAGATTGGCCCTGCCTTGTTAGTTAAAACTTGACACTTTAAAAAAATAAAATAAAATAAAGCTTCCTACCATTCTCAAAATAATGCTTCTGCAGAAGAGGAGGTCTGACCAAGGATATTTTATACATGCAGTTAATAAATTAAGAAAGCAAATGCTGTACAAAGAATGAGAAGCCTTGATCTAATAGGAGGTACAAGAGAAATAGTTTAAATAAATTTCAAATTAATTAAATAATTAGTGAATGATAATTAATGAAGGATAATGAATTAAATACATATATCTGAATTTTTGAAGAAATAAATACCATGACAGATCAAATCATCCCTGGTTATCCTGATTTGAACAGCGTATTTGCCAACATTGAAAAACTAATGGAATGTTGAGAAATAAATCTTGTTTTCCTATTGGATACCACAATTGTTCCCACCTACTAGCATACTTAATAGTACTTGAAGCCACTGGACTTTAGACTCGTGCTCCTTATATTAAAGAAAAACTCAATAGTTTGTCACTAGGTTAATAGACCAGTATATTTTAAAGAGTGCATGACATTTAGAAATAAGAAATAATATTCAACACATATTAATAAATACTGCAGAAGTTTTCTTTGGCCCTGGATAGTAGTTCTAAGTTTAGTTTATGGAGATTAATGTCTATCATGCAGTCTATGGGGAAAAACATGTTAGGAATGCCCATTCATAGGTATGTGTATTATCTATCTTCATCTCCAATTTTTATCTCACAACTGTCTAACAGTTGCAAGCTAAATTGCAGTAAAACTGTGTTTTCTGATTCTAACGACATATTTCAAATATGTGCTGAAACTTACCCAAAGATGTGCATAACTGGCTGCTTTTCCAAACACAAACATCATGAAAGAGATTCTGCTGCATTTAATCTTCTCTTCAGGAGATTACAAACTTGCAGAAGCTGAATACATTTTACCAGTTTTATGTAAATTAACAGAAATAGCCCATTCCAATGAATGGGCTATTTCTGTTAATTTACATAAAACTGGTAAAATGTTAAAAGATTGTTGGATTCTAAAATTTTGAAAAATGACTGACATTATCCTGTAACAAGAAGTGCTCCATGGTACACTGCCGTTTTCCACCACCCTTTTAGCTGCTCATAGAATCTGAACAGTTTGGAGAAGTCCAAGATGCACTCTGAATTGTAAAAATGAATGAGATGATGAGCACTGAATGATACAATCCATGTAGATCTATGAAATTGGTGCAGTCACCCCCAGGTATTGGGGCTCTCTGGCTTTACTGTATTAGACTATGACTGCTAGCAAAACAGCTAACAAAAACAAAATGCTGTTGCACAGACATAGTGATGCTGCAAGCAGATAGAAACAGCAAATTGCTTTAAATTATTTTAAAATATATGTTATCTGGTAACATTAGTGATCGTGTTCAAGTCATTTCCTGTCAGTTAACGACTGACTGGGCCACAACTTCTCCAGCCAGTCATTAGTTGCCTGGGAATGCCCTTCCCATCAGCAATTTTGCTTAAAGGTAGTTGCTGTTTGTCACTAGCATCCCATTACACATAATTCAACATCAAATTGGCATGTCTTAGGGAGAGGCTATTAGAAATAGCTATTTGCTTGAGAGAAATATGGTGTTAACTGTCTTTTCCTATCAGGAGCAGCATGCATTTCTAAGTGCCATGAGCTGTTTTTGAATGAGTGATATTAATGCACTTAACAGCAAGCAATGCACTTTCCTTCCTGTCAAACAAAATGATTAAAAGGTTAAGAATCATTTGTGATGATTGGATAAAGGAAGTTGAAAATGCATAGAGTTGCTACCTGGCTGATTTTATAATATTGCCATTCAATTGGAGTAATGGATACAGTTGATATCCCCTGGTAACCGCTCATGTTTTATTAGGGTAGTGGAACTTAATTTCCAAAGGGAATCTGGAGGTTCCAGCACAAAAAAAAGGTGTGACAAACTTGCACGCACAATTGCATATGCACTTTCAACAATAGTTTATAGAACTCTGGTAACTGCCCGTGCACAGGATGGGTGGCTAAGCAGTTACTACTTATTTGAGCATGCATTTGCAGTAAAAGCATACACAACTGCAAGTAAACATTTTTTTTATTTTATTGACGCTGTTTACCTGGCAAGTAAATGCTTGCTTTGTTACTAAGAGAGCTAGGTAGGTGTGGGCCACATTTTTATAATGGATTACTTTTCATTTGACTACCTGCTTATGTGAAAATGACCGCTGGTCAAAAATGACATGACAAAATTATAATGAATGCACTTAGTAACAGTTAATACAATCTAGAGGTATTATCAGGTCCTCTTGGTGGCTGTTAACCTACTGTATGAATTATACAGTCTGACTGTATGACTGGAATTACATCAAAGTGCAGGTAGATAACTGTGTGGTCTGGTCTGAGTGAGCAGCCCATACACTAGGCAGATTTTCCTTTCACTCAAATAATAAGCTGCTGCTTTTGCATCCTTTGGTCTTCAATTCACGTGCTGACAGGGACAAATTCCTAACGAAGCTGAGGAGATTTTAGGGCTTAGTATTGCTCTTGTATGTATGAATTGATGTTGCTAAGAGCACATCTTTGATGGACAATTTTGTTCCTATTTTCTAGGTTTGTTTGTGTTTCTTAATTAACCTGGGAGCAGTAGAGTTAATAAATAATGCTAGCTGCCAATACGGACCTTTTCTGTGCTGTTATTTATGATTCCTAGATCAAAGCTGTGCCAAGCAGTATGGATACTGCATCTATGTCAATGAGACAGAATAGTTACACATCAAAGAGTGTAAAGCACCTCACTGTGTTTGAATTGATGGGAGTTGCTGTCACGGTTCCATGACTAGCTGCACCTCTGTCCCCTTTTCTGGTCTCTCTCAGTGCACTCCCTTCAGATGTTAGGCCTCATGCCTTTGTCTGTCCTTGGTGGAGTTCTCCAATTCTTCCTCTCTTAGACGGTCCATGACCTACATTACCCTACATGCCAACTGTGATTACTCAGCAGGCTTGACCAGGTTAGGCATCTGTGAGTCTTCCCTTTGGGAGCTTCTGACCAGCGGTTAATACAGGCCACTGGACAGCTTTCTCAAACCAAAGTATTATTTACTCTTAAAAGCAGGAGCAAAGCACAAAATAAGAGAAAACAGCTAACCCTGTAACCCTGACAGCTGCAACATTCAGGGAAGCTGCTCTTACCTCCGTTTGGTAGACCACATTCACATGTAAGTGAAAGGAATGGAGCTTTGCTAACAGTAGGTGAGGCCCACTGTTTTCACCCCACAAGAAAAGTATCGATGGAATTTCAAACAGTTTAAAAATGAATACAAGAGCGGGACAGAAACGTTGTGCAAATTGATTTCTTGTTTGTTTTCCCCCCAATGCAGTATCTCCCCTAACCTTGAGCTGGAAGCTCTTTTTAAACGACATTTCACTCAGGTGGAATTTTATCAGGGTTCAGTTCTCAATCCGCATGACCTGGCAAGAGTAAAGGTAATGATTCTGTTGATTCTTTATTTCTACTAGCTGTCTTCTCTTAAATAAGCAGTTTCTAGCTCCGATCCAACGTCCACTGAAGTTAATGGGGATGTTTTAGTTGACTTTAATAGGAGAGGTCCTATGGTTGTTAATATTAATGTTTAACATTTTAGAACTTGATGTTATAAACATTATTGGCACGCTTGCATAGGGACAATTAGAAAACATTTTTTCACCATTTTTCTATTGTCAGGTGTCCTGAAAAAGTAAATACAATTTGAGATATTTGCTAACTATAATAAGATGGCTGTATTGGTTAAAGTACCGTACTCCATGCTAAATAATTCTATCCTCTTAAAGCAAACCCTGAAGCTCAGAAGAGTAAAAGATACCAAACTTATATGCAGCATTACCCCATTTCATGTCTTTCTAATGGGACGTGAACAAGCTTCTTAAATCATAAAGATCTTTGCCTAATGTTAAACTGTTCTAGTGAGCAGAAATTAGGATTTTTGCCTGTTCTGGCTACAAAAGCTGTTCAGTCCATTTTTACACAACATACACTGAGCTGAGCTCTAATCAGCAGCATAAAATGATGTCCTTGTAATGGCTATAAAATTCAGTCTTGTTATCTTCTCTCTTCCATCCCCTGCTTTACTGTGTGGGATTTGCCCAAATGTACTGAAAAAAAGTCATTTTGTTATATTTTAAATCTGCTGCTTTATGCTAACTAGACTAAGATTGATGATTGTAAGTTTTGCAAGTAGATTAACTTTGCCCCTAAAATCAGTTATCTATTATTACACCTCTACCCTGATATAACACTGTCCTCGGGAGCCAAAAAATCTTACTGCGTTATAGGTGAAACCGCGTTATATTGAACTTGCTTTGATCCGCCAGAGTGCGCAGCCCTGCCCCCCCAGAGTGCTGCTTTACTGCGTTATATCCAAATTCGTGTTATATCGGGTCGCGTTATACCGGGGTAGAGATGTATTTTTATTATGTTATTGCCCAAGGACCCAAACAGCAGCTCTGGCCCTGTTGTAATAGTCACTGTACAAACAACAGAAAGACAGTTCCTGTCCCTATGGGTTTAGGAGCCTGACCTGCAACATGGAGTTTTAAAACTTTGGCATTTAACCTGTTGGTGCTTCATTTTTGGTATCTCTGAAATAACATTAGTAATCGGTAGTAGTTAGTAATAACTAAAGTACTTACCTACAATGAGCACTGTAATGTTTAATGTTTGGAAAGTGTTTTGAGAAGTTAAAGTGATCAGCTCCATGTAAGTATTGGCACTGATATCGTAAAGAGTCAGAATCTACATTTATACTCAGCAAAAGCTATAAACTGTTGTTCTTGCTTCTGGAGGAAGAAGCTGATTTCTTAGCGGCTGGTGGCTGTGAGAAGAAGTTGGAAACAAAGGTTTCTATTTATGTTTATTTATTGTTCTACTTATTTTTTCGGTGTCTCAGATAGAGTCAGCAGATGCATGCCTAATCCTTGCCAATAAATACTGCGCTGACCCAGATGCTGAAGATGCCTCCAATATTATGAGGTAACCTGAAGAGTTTTTGAATATGGTTGTCATTCTCATTTCTGACTAGCAAATTGCTGGTGTCTAGGTGGACCATACCCACATCTGTTACAGTTGAAAACTTCTCACAGAATTGCTTCCAGAGACAGGGAATTAAACTGGCGGAATGCACAGGATTGCCTCAATAGTGTGGAGATGGAAGAAGTATAAGATGGAAGGGCTGGCTTGGGTATAGTGTGTCCATGAGGGTAAAATGATGAAAGGAGGAAGTGCTAGCCCAGGTAACCAGCGTAGGTCAGCTACAGATCTTTTTGCAGCCAGTACAACTTATGTGGCCTCGCAAATTTTAATCTGGAGAATGAGGATAAAACGGATGCTCACATTAAAACTGCCTTTGTGTGCCCTGTACTTTCTACACGTTGCCAGCATCATAGGGACCTTAGTGTCCCAAACACATTATCCTGTGCATTGGGATCAAACATATTTTAGTTCAGAATCCAATATACAGATTGTCTCTTCCTACTTGCAGTCTTTCCTTCAACAAATATCATTATTGGTGTCCTTGCAAGGAAAGTCCAGTTTTTCTTGGTATGAGTTCCTGTGCATTCCTCTCTGATCAGTAAGGGGAACGATAGCATACAGGATTTGGTTTCACATGGTGGGGCTTTTTTTTTTAGGTTTTTTTTTTTGGGGGGGGGTGTTGAGGGAGCACCTTCAGGATTCCAGTTTTATGGAGCAGGTAGTTGTGTTCATTGCTGTATTCTAAAAAGAATCCCTATATTCAATGGGGGTCTGAAGTTCCCCTCTTTTTTTTCCTTTGTTTGTCCCATCTTTTAGAAGAATGGAGCTGAAAGACCATATTAATGGTGTTGGCTCTCCCAAGCAACAGAGGTAGAATGCCCTGTACCTCTATGCCATAGGGGGGCGGGATAGCTCAGTGGTTTGAGCATTGGCCTGCTAAACCCAGGGTTGTGAGTTCAATTTTTGAGGGGGTCATTTAGGGATCTGGGTCAAAAATCTGTCTGGGGATTGGTCCTGCTTTGAGCAGCAGGTTGGACTAGATGATCTCCTGAGGTCCCTTCCAGCCCTGATAGTCTATAATTCTATGGGTATAAACAGTATTTACATAGCAGGGTCACTGGTTACTGTTCTCCAGCCCCATTAACAAATATCACCTGCTTTTCTAAAACCTAAGGAGAAAAGATGCCATTGTTAGTCTCATATAGTAGGGGAGAAATAAGGAAATGGCAAAAGTAAGTTTAAAATAAGGTTGAGTCCTCCATTATTTGTATTTTGCTCATACAGCCTTAGTTTTAAGGAGACCAGTCTGCCCTTTTTAAAATTAAAATGTAAAAGATCCATTAAAAATTAGCTTATACAATGAATTGGCCAGTGTTATAAACCACTTTTTTTGGCCTGTTAGATGCTTGCATTCTATGAGTTGAAGGTAGATACAGGAATACAATTAAAAAAAAAAGAAACTTCACTGGAAAAAGCCCAGTATGCCTAGAGTGTGAGATGCCTGTGGAAGGAGCAGGGTTTAAGTAAGCTCATTTCATTTTCCAAAACAACATTTGGGATGTGTTGGGAAAAACCCTAGTTTGATTTTAATTGCAATACATAGATTAAAGAGTATTCCAGATGCAGATTAGTGTGTTCTTAAATGGATTCAATATGTTTTAATGTAATAAAATGTAAAAGTGTTATTGGGAATAGAATTATCTTATGTGATCTCACAATAAATGAATTTGATTCAATAAAACTGAATTAATTAAACAGTGGGAAATGGGACATTAATAGGGGGAGGGGAGCATCACACTCTTCTCTTTGCTCTTCAATTCTCCTCCCTACAAAAAGAGATTCAAACAACTTTATTGGACAACTTTATTCTCTAATATTGGGAATAAGTCAGCAACGCAAGTTTTCCCCTTATGCTTGCAATGCAACTTCTGGCAGCACACTATTGTAATAAGCTGTTGCTCTCAGAAGGTCTGTGTACTCTGCACACTAAACCTGGGCTCTGCCTCAGGTTGGAGCCCAAGTCCCCCTTTCACACACACAGATCAGTCTGACTTGAGTCAGCAAACATTGAGGACCCAGGTTCTTAGAACCCTGATGGAGGGGTAGATCAGAGCCCAAGTCCAGCTGTGGAATGGGTCCAAGCCCTATCATTTTGCAGTATGGATGCTGGTCAAGCCGCAGGTCTGAGTCAGAAGGTCTATGTACTGCCGTGTGTAGTGCAGTGTTAGCATGGCTGTGAGACCCAGGTCCAGAAATTGTAAACCTAGGTTTACAGTGCAGTGTGGATGCTCAAACAGAGGCTCAGAAACACCAGGTCCACAAGCCTGGGTCTATAGGAAAAATGGTAGAATGTCCAAGATGTCCACCAGCTAAAATGTTAATTTTTTCTTTCTTTCTTCTTTTTTTAAAGAGTAATTTCCATAAAGAATTACCATCCGAAGATAAGAATTATCACTCAGATGCTGCAGTATCATAACAAGGTAATGAGAAGACCAAGGGGTCTCGCTCTTCAGAGCTACCGCAGTCTCCCACACCCACTTATTTTAGCTGCCTAAATGGGAAGCATTTTTCTTTCTCAGTAGGAACATGTGAATACGAGTTGTCATGGAATCCACTAAAGAGTTAATTCTGTTGTATTTACATATGCCAGGGACCTTATCAGAACCCTAGGATGTTTGTTACCCTGGGGTGCTGAGCTTCCACAGCTCCCATCGATTTCAGTTGGGCTTGTAAGCACACATCTCCTGTGAAATAAGGCCCAACTTGATTCACTAAACCATGTATGATGCTTGTATTACCTACACAGATAGGAGAGTGTATGGGATTACTGTAGAACAGTGGTTTTCAACCTGCAGTCTGTGGAACCCTGGGATCTGCAGACTATGTTTAAGATTTCCAAAGGGGTTCGCACCTTCATTTCACCTTGAATGGTCTCATGAAATATATGTTAACTTCTAAGCTAAACAATCTGTTCTATGTTGTACTTATTTGTGACACTGATTAAGTTTCCCAGACCTGAAGAAGAGCTCTGTGTGGCTCAAAAGCTTGTCTCTCTCACCAGCAGAAGTTAGTACAGTAAAAGATATATTACATCACCCACCTTGTCTCTTTATAACCATAGCTAAAGAAGTTTAGGCCTGCTCAGGATCCACCTGGTTTTACACAGCGTGATTTTTACTGCCTGGGTGGTCTCCTGCACATATGTGAGTGGAGGACAGCTAACATACAGAATTTGGTCAACCTTCTTTTGTGGAACAGAATCATGCTATTTCTGTATTTTAAACACCCTCAACGGGAAACATGTTGTATTAAAAACACATTTTCTCTTTATATTTCTAATGAAAATTAATGAGGAAATGAAGAAAAAATGATGAATGGTGTTAATCAGATTATCAGGAGGAGGAAAGCATGAAGGACTCTGTTTGTGTTCATGTGCATGCATACGTGTGTGAGAGACAGAAGGATAAAAGTGACCACTAGAGTTTTGCATTTCACAAAAACCTCTAGAATGTTCTATAAAATTTTGAGTTTCTTTAAATTACTTTGAGTTTGGCAAAACATGTTTTTCTCGTGGTTTTTCCAAGGAAAATTTGATATGAAATCAATTATATATGGAAGTACCCATATAGGTACCTGGCTGATCGTTTTTGTCCACTATTTCACTGTGCACTAGTCCCATAATCAAAAGCCTGAGAGAAGAGACTCCTTACACCAGGCTTTGTGCTTATTTGATTCTGAGGGTGGGAGAAACCAGAAAAGTACAGGTTATATCATACTGTTCGAGAGCTGGGCTAGATTAAAAACCTGTGGTTGATTTCTGGGGTTTATGTGTGTTTATTTGTCAGGGAGTAGCTGAGATTGCTTAAGAGGGTGTATACACAGACCTGGGTGCAATGAAAACTTCATAGCACTATGTAACAACTTCAGCTTTGTTGATGGGCCTTACAAAGCCTCCCATCCAGTTGACAGAAGGTCACCATAATACGAGATCTTGAGGGATGCTGGGAGATTTTAAACTGAAAGGTGTGAAAGTGGAGAAGTTCCTGATACAAAATCTCTATTGGAAATGTTTTGGTTTGGAGGAATATTGATTTAAACCCCCTAGTCAGGGCCGGCTCCAGGCACCAGCCGAGCAAGCTCGTGCTTGGGGCGGCAGATTCTACAGGGCAGCATTCCACCCAATCCTAGGGCGGCATGGCGGCTTTTTTTTTTTTTTGGTTGGCCGATCCGGCCGCCCTGTAGGGGGCGGCGGCGCGGAGGAGGGGAGCGCCCTGCTGGGAGCGGGCTGCGCACTCCATCTCCCCCAGCCAGTGCCAGGTCTGTAGCAAGCCCGGCAGGGCAGCCCGCGTTCTTCCCTCCCCGCCGAGTGGAGCGGCGCGGAGCCCTCCCGGCAGGCGATGCGGCGGTCGGGGCCGCGTGGCGAGCGCCCCGCTGAAGCCCTGGCTGCCCCCCTTCTCTCTCCCCTCCCCCCCCACCCGCTAGCCGGGGCACATCTGCAGTGCAGGGAGTCCCCCTGGCTCTGGCCGCCCCGCAGGTTTTTAATTTTTTCCTGTTTTGCCGCTCTGGCCGTGCCGCAGGTCCCGTCCCCCCCCCCCCCCCCCCCCCCCCCCCCCCCCCCGCTTCCCCGCTCTGGCCGCGCCACAGGGTTTTTTTTGCTTGGGGCAGCAAAAAAGCCAGAGCCAGCCCTGCCCCTAATCCAGTGATGCTCAGACTGAGGCTTGGAAGCTGCAAGTGGCTCTTTAATGTGTCTCCCGTGGCTTTTTGCAGCACGTGATATTAAAACACTATGTGATTTTACTATGTTATTAACCAATTGTAGAATACTTGGTCAGTCATTTTCCTGTGAGAATAATTTATGAAACAATTAATTCACACTACTGTAGCTCTTGTTGGTAATGTTGTTCACTGAAGTTTGAGTATCACTGCCCTAACTATATTTTTACCTTCTACAGGAAAAGGAAGTCCAGCACTAAAGGAAAAGATTAGCTATCACTTGCTTGGCTATTTCCTGTGTTAGCAGAATGCAGGGAAAGTATTTGGGGTCCTTTACCTGTGTTTCTTCCTTCAGGCCCATCTGCTAAATATCCCAAGCTGGAATTGGAAAGAAGGGGATGACGCAATCTGTCTTGCTGAGCTCAAGCTGGGTTTCATAGCCCAGAGCTGCCTGGCACCGGGCCTCTCGACAATGCTAGCCAACCTCTTCTCTATGAGGTCATTCATAAAGGTAATGTCTTGTCTCATTAGAGTGTGTTAGCCTGGGATTCAATTTGGCACAGGGTTGAGTAGAGAGCACAGCTTAAATTCAAAACAGATAGGGACACATTAACCAGTTTAGTGAAACACACACATACATACACACACAAATTCTGTTATAAATTGGGCAGTGGGCCAGGTTCTTAAAAAATTATGTTTTTATTTTTATTTGGCACATCTATGGCCATTAAATGATTGTTCAAAGCACAATCCATTTCAATCCCTTTTTTAGATAAACCACATGTTTATCTATCAGGAAAGCCTCTGCTGTTAAAACAAAAATATGATTTATATGCATCCCATATGGCAACAAAGCGCCTAGAGAAAAAGAATGATCATTTTGCTCTTTTACATAAAGTGGCTAGTGGACCTCTCACTGTGAGAATAAATATGGACCATGTGTTTGTACTTAAGCCGAAACCTCCTACAACATAATTCCTTTATTTATTGCTCCTCAGTCAAAGAGCCCCTTAGGGCTTTATTTGCAAAAACTTGTAGTGCTGTTGTTCCCACCCTTTTGGGGCAACAGTACCATCTCACTAGACTAAGACCTCACCTGAGTTAGGCCATGTCTACACTAGCACTTTTGTTGATAAAACTTTTGTCGGTCAGGGTGTGAAAAAACACACTCCAGCATGACATAAGTTTCACCGACAAAAGCTCCAGTGTGGACAGCACTGTGTCGGTGGGAGACACTCTCCTGCTGACGTAGCTACTGCTGCTTATTGGGGGTGGTTTAATTATGCCGGCGGGAGAGCTCTCTCCCATCGGCATAGAGCGGCTACACAGGAGACCTTACAGTGGCGCAGCTGAAGTGAGGTCTGTAATGTAGACATAGCCTTACTCAGTGTTCCTTTCCTCTTATTCTGTTTTCAGGCATTCTTGCTAGACATAGAAGTTGGCCAGTTTCCAATCCTGTATTTGTGATCAGGGGCCAGGACATGATGGAATGTGAGGTGGGCCATGGCTCCTGAAGTCCATCATGAAAGTGGGCAGGGGTTTCCTGGAGTACCAGGTGGGAAAGCCAGGAGGACTGTGGCCAGTTTGGGTGCACGTTCCAGTGGTTGGGAGCCTTCGGTGCAGTGCCATCTGATATTTATTCTCTTGGCATGAGATAGAAGCTGGGGTTTCTGAGGCTACTGTGAGAAACTTTTTTTTTAAGCCCCCAGAAAGTCATCATAGATCCTCAGGGGCTGCAGACTCTAGTGCGAGAAGCCATCTTAGGTAAGTATATGTGGTCAGAAGAATTCAGCTTTTCAATATGGAAGCCAAATTATATGAAAGCAAGCTTGGCCTCCTCACTTTAACATGTACAGTTAGACCCTTTGCTTCTTTTATCAAACCATGAACTTTAACTCCTTTGTCTTCACAAGCTCAGTTTTGCTGAACTCTCTCTAGTTCATTGGCATGCCGCAGCTCTGAAGTTAACCACCCCCCTTCTTTTATCCCCAAAAGAAAGTGTAGCAAACACAAAGCAGGTGGTTGTCTCTTCCTTTAATTATATTCTTTAGGACTGCTGTTCACTCGAGGGTCACTGTGTTGTCCCTTGCTCTGCTGCTAATATTTGTAACCGGAATCTGGCACACTCAAAGGTGTTGAGCTTTCTCTGCACCCACACTGGCATATACCAGCTTCCTTGTGGCACCTTTCTAGGGACGGGCCCTTCTGTGCCCTTGCTTTTGACCCCTCGTGTAGGCCAGCACCTCTGTTCAGTTTCTGCATTCCTCAGGGTCGGAGGTGAGTCAGCCTCTCTCAGGAAGGGCATGTGTGTATCCTTAGTAACCACTACCCCAATGCAGGTTACTTTAAATTAAAACAGATTTCACTGAGAAAATTGGGAACAGCATCAACAAGTAAAAATCATGGCTTGGGAGGAAACTGTACCACCTAGATCTTGTAGTTACAATCTTTCAATTAAGCAGAATTAAAAATTGTGCATCTTGACATTAATTTGTCCCTCTTGCCATCAGCATATGTCTCTTTCAAGGCTCAGTGGGACACCAGCAACTTGTTCTGCCAGTCTCTTGTCCCTTTTCAAGCCACCCATTCTGTATTTCCTTCATTTCATAATGTATTTCTTCCATTCATACACTCCTTTTCAGCAGTTTAATGAGATGGGGCTGACTGATCAACACTGGGTTACCCTTTATGATTTCCACTACAACCTACAGGCCTGATTCTGCAAGGCTCTGAGGACTTTCACTGAGGGTTTACAGCATTCTGAACTTCCATTGGAGTCAGATGGAGTCTTGCTGATTCTGACCAGGTGTTTCTAGTTGTATAGTATAATCATGGGAAGATTGCCTAATTTGGTTTATACCAAGGTAGCAATGTTGCTGATTCTTATTGTACCTAGCACTTAGATACTATTTTGCTGTGCATAGTACAATGAGTGGATAGATCATAATTTCTGTTATTCAGTTTCTGGGAGGCCAACGGGCAAAGAGAACATTTCTGTGCCCTTATCAGCAGGCTATTCAGATACTGCATAAGCAGTGTTTTAGGATTAAAACAAAAATATATAGTTTTATCAGTGTTTTGAGAGAAAACAGTTAATATTGGTTAACATCAATTTCTGCCATGACGACTCAAGAACAATGGATTATTCATGTGGGTAACTGGGTTTAGTTATTATCAGGGAGTTCAGATTTCTGAGTTTGTTAATATCTGGGGCAAAACAAACACATGAGAATTGATGCATATTAACTAAAATCAAAATCCCCACTCTGTCAATGCCGAGATGATGTTGACTGTTTTTAATTGAAATAACGTTCTCCCCCAACACAAACAAATTTGTTTGATCTCAGTAACCATTAATTGATGGAAATTGTGAACCAATACAACACTCAGAGCCTTTGCAACTGCAAGTGGACTGTGCTGATATGGATTGTCAGGAAGGGCTATATAGGAAAGGAAGAAATACATTCATAAGCTGCTAACTGGGAGTCCCTTTCCTTCCATTGCAAAGTAGCACTCTTACTAGAACATTTAATTTAAGAACTGTCAGACCTTTACAAATTCTTTAGGCAAACATTATTAGTGGAGTTTTGTACATATATTAGAACATTGCCAAAAAATCTTACTGAAACTTCTGTATTAAAAAAAAAAAGTTTGAGGTGTGTTCCCCATTCTTCCTAACTTGATTAGAAAGTTATTTAATGTGTTGTAAATGTTTGGTCAGTCAAAGACAAATGAAATTCATTGGTGGTGATCCCACACACATTTAACTTGTTATACCTTAGTCTGCAGCAAAATGATTTGTGTAAACTGTCTGCCCAGCATTAAAGATAAAACAAATTTATAAACCTCAAAATGTTATATTTAAATCTAATATTTTCCTTTTGGTTTTATAACTGTAATCTCATATGGAATATTTTAGTTTGCTCTTGGCACTAAATTGAACCAAGGGAAAATCAGTTAAAAAATGTTGCATAACATGCAGTTGTAACAGAAATAGTTCTGTAAATACTTACAAGGAAGAAGGAAAAAATGCACAATAAAAAGATTTACGAGAAAACAAATCAAAACCATACAGTAAGGTACATTTTAATAGGCCCATTCTTTTTATTATGTTGAAAATTCTCCGGGTTATATAAAAAAATGAAATGATATGCCTGTTCATTGTATACATGATCTCAGCACTAGATTGAAATATTGCTCTATAGAGCAATTAGAGCAATTACTGTTTATGGTTTGGATTAACAAACATTTGTTTACCATTGTAAAAATATTTTTAAAAGTAAGTAAATAAACCATGGGATTACGAAGGGCCAAATTTTGCCCTTGGATACAAGCATGCAACCTCATTGAAGTCACTGTGCTACATGATGCATTTGATTCAATTGTTTTACAAAGTAGAATTTGGCTGCTGATCTCAATAGGAGTCTGTAAATTATGAACCATCTTTGTACCTCCCTGATGCTTGAGTCACTGAGCATCATTTTGGTCATGAGGAACAATTTAGAACAGCTAGCATTGGTGATGCCCAGCCATGCCTCCCAGCCTAATCAGGGCTGAGCTGGGTGTGGTAGAGACGGCATAACCAGCTCTATGCCACCCAGGCACTTACCTGCTCCAGAGGAAACCCCAAGCTGGCTTTCAGGTTACTGTTTGCCCCCAGAGCAGCACAAAGCAGTCTTGGCGTGGGGGTGAGGATCTGGCCCTAAAACTTCATTCATCACCAGGAGATCATCAGTCGTCACCACCAGGGCAGTCTCAATTACTATACTCAGGCATAAACCCAAGCTGAGTGGGGCTGAGGAGATGATGCTGGAGTAATTTCATCAGAAATTTCTTGGCAAAATTTGAGACAGGTCGACAGACTCTTGTCATCTTTAGGGTGTGATGCAAGATTCCTTTGTTTTGGAGAGTCTTCTGTTGAGCTGAGGAATGTCGCAGGCCATGTATGGTAGAAAATAAACCATTTAGATCGGATTCATCTAAAGGATGTGGCTTCAGTTTGTGTGCATGAGGACATCTGTTCCTCTTTCTTGAACTGAAGTACATCAAAATGTATATAACGTATCCAGATACTGTAGGGAGGGGACCTTAGAAATATGTACAAAATTTTAGCAAAAACCAGCTTGAGTTGCAACATTTTATTTGCTGTGAGACCCTCAGGATGAGGGAATGATGAACAAAACTCATGGTAGTTAACTTTTGTATGCTATGCCTAATATGTCCAGTACAGTACTTAGGGAAAAAATAACCTAAGGTATTTCCCTAAGTGCCATATATGTGTGTTCTGACATGCCTAAATCAGTTCAGGATCTATTCATTGAGACAGGCCTTTGAAAATTGATGTGAGAGTCAACTATGAATATAGTACATTGAAACTGCCCTCAGATGGGAGTAAGAGCCACATAAGCTCTTTAGTCATGTTGTCCTCTCCTAAAGTATATAGTTACTAAGCCAGTTAATCATTTGAATACATTACCACCAATTTACATTAACAAGTGTATTTTTGTTCGATATGTTACCTCCTCTCCTCCCCACCCTGCAACCTGGTTAATGCCCTCCCTGCATTGTAAATTTTGTGGTTAAGACTAAAATAAATTCTATGGGCCTATTCTGCTCTTAGTTGCATGGGGGCAAGTCTCACTACTGCCAGTAACTGAGGGGAGATCTGGTTATCATAGTATTTCAGTAGTTGTTTGGTGTAGTATAAGACTCCACATAAGCACGTACAGATCATTTCCGTATACCATGAAAAATGCACATACATTTAATCCTGTCCAATGTTAGAGCTAACCTTGATTTACACATTTGATGTTAGATACAACACACCCAGGTTTCATTTTTACATCTGGTTCTGTAAAAAAAAATCCAGCATTTACATCTGATTCTAGAAAAAAGATCCCGTTAGTAGGAGTATTTGGCTCTCACTATGGAATTTATATTGCTATTGATGTTTGTTAGCTCTGATTAACACAGACAAATGCAATTGAGTAAAAAGTAGTGGTTATTATATAATACTTAGTACTAGGCAGTTTACTTCCAGGATTCTAAATATGATGAGTTTCAGTCTCAGCTATAAATATGTGAACTATTTTCGCCAAACAACGTATTAGTCAGTTTTTGCCCTTTTTCCTTATGATGAACAAACAGCATTATATCCATGCTTAATATATAATAAATCTATAATCACACAGCCAGCTCTGTTAGATTGAAGGAAATTTTGTGGGATGTTCAAACATGATGCCCTGCCTTTTTAGTACTTACCAATATGGGGTAAAGATAGAGGTGAATTGATTAACTGGTGCTCTTGAGGAGGAAAGTGACTTACGGTAGAGAACAAATTGATTGGAGCTTGAGAAACTTGACTGGAGCGTCCAGGCAGTTCTAGAACATAATCTCACTAGGAGGTAAAGGCCTGATTCTGAGAGACATTGGGCACCTCTTAGATCCAGGCCATGCATTTATTTTAGAAAAAATTGCACATAGTAAAAACATTCCCAGTTGTTTTTACTAGTCATCTAGTTTGTAAACACAGGTTCCATCTTTTGGGTACCTATTTGGATCATAGGAGGTTCATGCATCTCAGCAGAATCCCACACATTTGGTCATTTATATTGAACAAATACATTAGGCCAAAGGTACCAAACTTGCTAATTCTAATAGCACAAAATATAAATATTTAAAAGTTATTTTGAAGCTACAATAATCCAAATCAATCATATTTATTTTCCATGTTTAATATAGTTAAAATGTTTAGCAACTTGGTATATCATTTTTTTCCCCTTGTGAAGTAGGATTGATTGTCAATATGTGTTCAGGACAAGTGTATGACAAAGGATGAGAGACATCTTTTCCTCTTCAAAATGGTTGAACTGATTCTCAGCAGTGTTAGTGAGGTGTGTTCTTTTCTGCATCATGGTGGACTGAGCTGACATTATAGCTGGCCCTGTAGCTATAAAAGAATTTCAGATTGGTGCTTCCTTAATCTTTATGAGAGGCTTATTTTTTGATTAAATGCAAAATACAACACAATATCCCAAATCAAACCAACTCCATCCTCAGTCTCTTCCCTGCTGTTGGTTCCTATTCCTTCACAGCACTGAAGATATTAGATAGGATCATTAAGTTCAGGTATACTTGATCTCTTTGATGTAACTATTTATTTCATTACATTGAGAAGTAAGTGCTATGAACAAGATAGATCAGTTGAAACTGCAGAGCTGCTGATAATTACACTCCACAATGTGGGGCTGGGTGGCTTTTTTAACAATATTAATGGTCATACTTGTGATACTTGCATCATTTTTTCATCCCACTGTCACTATTTATCACTGGTAAGTGACAGCACTATGTAAATATGTTTGATGATATCAAGATTGTATCTATATATGGATAGAGAAGAAGGTAGAAACATTGCCATTTATTTTAAAAAATGATTCAGAGGAAAATTAAATTTCTTCTCCTGGGGCATACTATGTCACTTTCCAGCTATTCTTCAGATGGGCTATTGAATCGATGGATAAGGTGTATGACTATTATCCAGGAAACCAGAGTCGTAATGTAATAGAGGAGAGGAAAGATGGGCTTGTAGTTAAGGCACTTAATTAGAACTCAGGAGATCTGGGTTCAAATCTCGGTTATACAACCGTCTTCCTCTGTGATGTAGGAAAGTCACATAATCTCTTCTCTTCTCAGTTCCCCATCTGTAAAATGATGGTATTTCCTTTTTATCACCTTTTACTTATTTTTTTCTATTTAGATTGTAATCTCTTTGGGGCAGAGACTGCTTCTTATGTATGTACATACAAAGCACAGCACAGTGGGGCACCAATCTCAGTTGGGGCATGTAGGCACTACCATAATGCAAATAATAAAGAAGAAAATGTGTATCACCAAATCTGCAGTTTGGACACTGTTTGGGGGGAGTTATAGATGATTCCTTGTTGGTTCAAATTAGTTAACAACTGTTTTATCAGAAACAGTTAATTGTGTGCACCCTCTTTGTGTCTCTAGGATCTTTGTAGTATCTGTCTGAAGTGTGTTATACTTACTTAGCTGCAATGATAAAAAATGACAGGGTGACCTCTGAATGCTTTTCTTGAGCTCATTTGGGGCAGGCTCTTTCAAGCCGTGATCAGGGCCGGCTCCAGGCACCAGCCCACCAGCCGCCCTCCCCCCCCCGGCGCCCCCCCCCCGCCGCCCGGGGGGGGGGGAGAGGAGCCCCCACCGGGGCTCGCCGCCCTCCCCCCAGGGCTCCGGCCGCCCTCCCCCCCCGGCGCCCTCCCCCCGGCTGCCGGGAGGAGAGCGGAGCCCCCGCCGGGGCTCGCCGCCCTCCCCCCGGGGCTCTGGCCGCCCCCCCCCCGCCGGGGGGGGGGGGGCGGCCGTCTGCTTTTTTGCCTGGGGCGGCAAAAAAGCCAGAGCCGACCCTGGCCGTGATACTCTCATTAACCCTAGGAACAGGGCAATGCAGTGCATTCTGTCATCATCCCTAGATATGACAGTGTATAGATGAGTGAAGGAGGAAGTACACATTCAAAAAGGGAAAAGGAATGATGAAACCCCTCCTTGACACTCTTAAGTAACTATTAATGTTGCTTTTAATACCATCGTTAGCCCTGGTTAGAAATGGAAAGATTGAGCATTTGTAGCTTCAGCACAACAAAAACACATTCTTTGCCAACTGATACTTTTTCTTTTGGCTGTAAATTACTCTTTTACATAAATTGCATTGTCACAAGTGCCAGTAGACTATCTTTAAAAGGTAATAAGCCAGACTTCTCCTAATTTATCCATCTCATAAGGTCTCCTTCAGGTTGCATCTGTAGTTAATGCTAATGAACCATCCTTTTTGGTTGCACTATGTTGGCCTTACTTACATGATTAGGTGCCCAATAAACACTGGACATGCTATGGAAGAGAATACTATGTCATCACTATGGGGTAAAAGCGATTCTCTGCTGCTAGACGTTGTGGAAGTATACAACTCCCATTGACTTCTAAGGAGCATTTGCACCTACAGATCTGTGAGGCTGGGCCTTTAACTGTGCCTAGAGGACTCAGGTCAGGATAGCTTTTAGCATGTGACTAGCCAAATCAATCTGCAGCATTCAAGGGGTTAAACAGTTGTTTTTGTGTGTGACTGGAAAGGAAGAAATTAGACCATTCAAGCTTTTGTCCATTGAATGTGCCAAGTTTTTTCTCATTTTGTATCTCAGAGCAGCTAGCAACTTGTTGGGGGAAAAGGTTCTGTTTAATTCTTAGGTTATCAGATTCTTGAGTAATGAGTAAATATGCTGGTGTGGTCTCTTGAGTCTCTCCAACAAAAAAGTAAAACATAAAATTAAAAGACAGCTTGATTTCTAGTGCAGATCTGCCCTTCTCTCCTCCCCCCAGCCCCCCCAGCTTCCTAACTAATCTTTCTTTCTGAACACTTAAGAAAGTCCAAATTAGCTCATCTGAAAATGCATGCAAGAACAAACTACATCTGTTTGGCTCAATCTAAAACCAGGCAGTTAATGACAATAGCAACTAATTCCATCAATTAACAAATGTCCCCAAAATCAAATACCCACTTTTCTCCCCCTAGGGCAACACAGTGAATAGGGGTGACATGAATGGGGTTCTACTTAGAAATGACTCTAAAAATACGTTGAGCTAGATTGCACAATCAGCATAAAGCTCTTGTTATGGAAGAGTGGGAAGCTGCCTCCCTCCTGGAGAAGCAGCAGAATGGATCTTGCCTTAGGATACCATCTCTTCTGAGCCTGATCAGTGTGCACTGGGGATGTACATTCAGCACTGGCAGTCAAGATAACTAGTCTTACTTGAGGACTGGTCAAAGAGGGGATTGGGGCCATAATACATACTCTCCTCTATTCTTTCCTAGCTCAATGTTGGGTCATTTGTTTCCTGAAGGTGCAAAAAGCAAACAGGTCCTACTCACAAGGACCACTATTGTGATCAGCCCTTGAATGAGCCATACAAGGGAGGAGAAGCTTCTTGTATCTCTCTCAAGTGTCAATCCCAGTCTGGCCCAGAGAACTGAATAGAAAATGCTGTCCCTGCTATAAAATTCTAGAGTGTGATTTTAAAATTCCAACAAAAGATTGTCATTCCTAATCCAATCTATACACTGAATCCTCTCTCTGAAAGGAGGCAGGAAGGCTGGCTAGGATGCACTAAGCTGGTTTTACAGAATTCAGAGTCTCTGAAGACACAAAAGCCCACAAGAGGTGACTTTAAGAAAATATTGACTTTTTATGCAAAGTAACTGTATTAGTTAAAAACAATGAGGAGTCCGGTGGCACCTTAAAGACTAACAGATTTATTTGCGCATAAGCTTTCGTGGTAAAAAACCACACTTCTTCAGATGCATCTGAATCTCACCTGGTAAGCTGATCAGGAATATAGGATACACAAGAATTATGAGTAAATATTCCATTGCAGGGTTTCTAACTAATACAAGTATCAGAGGG
Organism: Terrapene triunguis; assembly: GCF_002925995.2. Taxonomy (NCBI): domain Eukaryota; kingdom Metazoa; phylum Chordata; order Testudines; family Emydidae; genus Terrapene; species Terrapene triunguis. The sequence goes on from NW_020664498.1 coordinate 3,774,362, forward strand.
GTAGCTGTGTTAGTCTGTACCCACAAAAACAACGAGGAGTCCAGTGGCACCTTAAAGACTAACAGATTTATTTGGGCATAAGCTTTCATGGGTAAAAAACCCCAAAAGTTGACTCAAAGGAAAGTTTAGAGCCCGTAAAACACACCTACTTTTGCAGTTGTAAACATGAGATATTTCTTCCTAACCCTCAGTCAGTAATCATCTCATGCTCCGAAGCTTGAGTCCTTGTAGGTGTGTGCATGTGTTTTTGCGGTGCATTTCTTATTCATTTAAAAACAAACAAACAAAAAGGGCTCAACCCCTAGATTGGGGGGGGGGGGAGGAAAGTGTTCATGGTTTGCCAAAAAAGATATGGTCAAGGTCTGAATTTGGCCCATGATGCAGAAAATAAACGAACAAATTAAGGGGAATAGCATTTGAGAGAAAGGAATAGACACAAGAAGGAAAGAGAATAAATAATGGGATCTAACACGATCTGCTTTGCTCTGAAATGCTCACTGCAACTGTAATATGTACCCCTTGTGCTCTGCTTTTTAGTTTAGAGCATCATAGGAATTCTCCTGCATTTCCCTTGCTTTTAACATGGGGTGGTGATAACTTTTGTAGTACTCAGCTACTGAAGCAAATTACCCAATCTCCACAAAGAACTAAGTTTTTGCCCGATGTGCTTCACCCATTCTGTCATCAATAGAGAACATCAGAGAGACTCTCTCTGAGAGTTTTTATCAAGGACACAAGGTATTATCTAAATTCCAAACTTCTCAAACTGTCAACACTCCACACAGATAACTATGAACAGGAGATAAAACCTGGGACTCAGTCTTTGATATGAGAATAAAGTATCAATTTGGCTTTTTGGACTCCCAAATACTTAATAGAGAGAGATTTGTGCCTTCTGCTGGAATGCATTGTTTGGCAAACAAGCAGAGGTTTATTGCTGAAACCATTTGCTCTGAAATGAATTCTCTTCTCATTGGCTCAACTTTAGTAGTCTACATAGTATAGAGATAGAAGATATAAGTATCCAAAATCTGCTGTTAGGTTATTCTTTTCAATAACGAGATGCTATCTTTATAACAGGAAGGCTGCACCTGAAAGATTTTAATTTATCTTTTTTAAAATTTTAAAATCAAAGCTCTTTCCATCACTGGGAATGCACTAATACTTATAGTTAGGCTAAATTCAGTGTATTTATTTGATTACAGAAGTAATTACTATAGTCTGGTTTCACACAGTGAGATGCTGATTGTCTACAGGATATGGGGAAATCACCGTGGTTAGTACATTAGTAGCTATACACACTTGATTCACTCTCATCACCTAGTGAGTGTGTATTTCACACTAACCATTGTTCAAGACCCAACTTTGTCAAAACTTCGGAGTCAACAATATTACATTCTGAGTCCAATGACTCAGTACCCCTGTGTGTCAGTGCAAAAACCCTGCTCTGGTCCCTCGGGGAGGAAAGGATACATAGCTATTCTTCCTTCTCTCAGCTCAAAATGGTAACCAGAACCATAAAGAGGAGGAAGCAATGGATAGAGGGACACAGATAGAAAAGGCAAAATGCAATGTTCCTTGACTTTCTTCAGGCTGAGCAGATCAAGGAAAAGAGCCAGACTGAGGAGCATTTTTATAGTTTGAAAACCTAAAAAACGTTGCCATAAAAAAAGCCCTTTTTGATTTTGAAGGCATGGTCATCTTACTTCTATAATACGTCACACCTGGGGCATATTGGCATGATGCTTTGGGGAAACCAGATGATATTGCTTATTACCCGACCTGGGATGTATTTGTTTTGTGCATAGACAGAAAACTTCTAGTTTCCAGAGCTGCTAGTCCAGCATCATTCACCAACCCTAACTAAAGAGAAAGGATTAGGAAAAATGCAAGATGACCTCTCTGTGTGTGACGGAATGTCATACAATGGAAATCCCCTTTTAGAGCCTCACATGGCTTTGGAATGGTAAAACAATCTTTGTGGAAGAAATTTTATTTGATTGCTTGCAGCCTACTTCTCAGGGAGCATGAGATTTGGACCATATCCACCATGCAAATTATTTTTTTGCAATTGTTTGTTTGCATCTCCAGAAGTAAAGTCACTGGTTACCTGGCAGCCCACCAAGAGAACAATGATTTGTTTTAATTGATATCTCAGTGGAAAGTTCTTAGAAAGTCTGTAATCCTTCTGTTCCATTAGTGCCTTTTGAAGGATTCAATACGAGAACGAGATTGCTGAATCCTGAGTTAGTATTAAGCCCCAAGGATAAAAATTATGCACACACAAAGTACAGTATAAGTCCTGTTCAAAAGGCTGTACAAAGTAGAGCACATTTTAAAATCTAGGAAAGCTTGGAATATAGCCATAGGTTTTAATTCATTCTTAATATCACCAGCATCCAATGAAAAATAAAGTTAATTTCATTCTCCTAATTTGAACTACTATGCCTGAGTACTGAGATGTCTTTTTTCTTTATGACAGGTTTCAGAGTAGCAGCCGTGTTAGTCTGTATCCGCAAAAAGAACAGGAGTACTTGTGGCACCTTAGAG
>NW_020664498.1:3777311-3945552 GCF_002925995.2 Terrapene triunguis
ATAAATTTGTTAGTCTCTAAGGTGCCACAAGTACTCCTGTTCTTTTTTCTTTATGTCCCACTTAGGTTCTCATCCAAAGCCTGTCAAAATCAATGGAAAGATTTCCATTGACATCGGTGAGCTCTGGATAAGGCCCATATAGACAGGAGACCCTTGTATGTTGTGAAGCAGTTTACAAAACTGGGCATTATTTTGAAATCTCCTTTCAATAAAGGCCATGTGTCGGACCTGGTATGAATATGTTTAAGATGTGCAATTAGCACTTAGCTCTTATTTAAGCTGTAAAGACCTTGCAACAGTAACATATGCCTCTGCAACCACAAAGCTCAAGTATAATTCCTTCTCTGAAAGGCTTTCATCAGGACCTCCTGCTCCACTTGCTGCTAGTGAATAATGCAGCAATGGCCCTGCTGACTGGACTAAGCAGCTGTGATAATAATAGGGCAGCTTTTGGTTCTTTATACCGTCTAGGTATAAAGAACAAGTTTGATAAGTTAAAAAGGGCTCTAGAGGTGATCCCGGCAATTACAGACCGGTAAGTCTAACGTCTGTACCGGGCAAATTAGTCGAAACAATAGTTAAGAATAAAATTGTCCGACACATAGAAAAACATAAACTGTTGAGCAATAGTCAACATGGTTTCTGTAAAGGGAAATCGTGTCTTACTAATCTATTAGAATTCTTTGAAGGGGTCAACAAACATGTGGACAAGGGGGATCCAGTGGACATAGTGTACTTAGATTTCCAGAAAGCCTTTGACAAGGCGCCTCACCAAAGGCTCTTATGTAAATTAAGCTGCCATGGGATAAAAGGGAAGGTCCTTTCATGGATTGAGAACTGGTTAAAAGACAGGGAACAAAGGGTAGGAATTAATGGTAAATTCTCAGAATGGAGAGGGGTAACTAGTGGTGTTCCCCAAGGGTCAGTCCTCGGACCGATCCTATTCAACTTATTCATAAATGATCTGGAGAAAGGGGTAAACAGTGAGGTGGCAAAGTTTGCAGATGATACTAAACTGCTAAAGATAGTTAAGTCCAAAGCAGACTGTGAAGAACTTCAAAAAGATCTCACAAAACTAAGTGATTGGGCAACAAAATGGCAAATGAAATTTAATGTGGATAAATGTAAAGTAATGCACATTGGAAAAAATAACCCCAACTATACATACAATATGATGGGGGCTAATTTAGCTACTACAAGTCAGGAAAAAAATCTTGGCGTCATCGTGGATAGTTCTCTGAAAATGTCCACGCAGTGTGCAGAGGCGGTCAAAAAAGCAAACAGGATGTTAGGAATCATTAAAAAGGGGATAGAGAATAAGACTCAGAATATATTATTGCCCTTATATAAATCGATGGTACACCCTCATCTCGAATACTGCGTACAGATGTGGTCTCCTCATCTCAAAAAAGATATACTGGCACTAGAAAAGGTTCAGAAAAGGGCAACTAAAATGATTAAGGGTTTGGAACGGGTCCCATATGAGGAGAGATTAAAGAGGCTAGGACTCTTCAGCTTGGAAAAGAGAAGACTAAGGGGGGATATGATAGAGGTATATAAAATCATGAGTGATGTGGAGAAAGTGGATAAGGAAAAGTTATTTACTTATTCCCATAATACAAGAACTAGGGGTCATCAAATGAAATTAATAGGCAGCAGGTTTAAAACAAATAAAAGAACATTCTTCTTCACGCAGCGCACAGTCAACTTGTGGAACTCCTTACCTGAGGAGGTTGTGAAGGCTAGGACTATAACAGAGTTTAAAAGAGAACTGGATAAATTCATGGTGGTTAAGTTCATTAATGGCTATTAGCCAGGATGGGTAAGGAATGGTGTCCCTAGCCTTTGTCTGTCAGAGGGTGGAGATGGATGGCAGGAGAGAGATCACTTGATCATTGCCTGTTAGGTTCACTCCCTCTGGGGCACCTGGCATTGGTCACTGTCGGTAGACAGGATACTGGGCTAGATGGACCTTTGGTCTGACCCCGTACGGCCTTTCTTATGTTCTTATGATATTAAACTGACCTTTGGGGATTCTAAAGTCTTTCAAGGGAAAGCTATATTCATGGCTTCTTCCCAAAGCTTTATACTGTATTGTTCAAGCCATGTATGTATACCTCTTTCAGAGATTCCACTGTCAAGCCTCAGATCAGCAGGTGAACAAAGCTTTAACTGAAATCATGCAGAAAACGTGGGAGTCACCTAGTCATCCTCTTTCTCTCCAGCCTTCCTCACTTCTTAAAAACATCTGCTATATTTTCAGAGTTGTCTTCAGTTTCAGTCAATGGTGGGCTCATGATAGGACCTTTCTCTTACTGCCCATCCACCTTTCCTTGCTTAATTTTTAATAAAGCCATACCTCATCCTTCTAGATATTTTAGCTGATTTTCTGCTGCTTTTCAATCTGATTGTATTTATTATTATTTTATTACCTTAGTGTCTATGAGCTCGTCATTGACCAGGACCTCATTGTGCAAGGTGCTGTACAAACACAGAACAGAAAGCCAGTCCCTGCCCCAAAGAGCTTGCAATCTAAGTATAAGACAATGCACAACACATAGAGATAGATGGGAGAATACATGGAAACATTGGGATACTGTTGGTCCATGTGGTGGGCAGTGGTACCAGTGACCTAACCATTGTAAAGATTTTTATAAGCATCATGACAAAGGAGAAATTTAAGGAGCTTTTGCAGCATCTTGGCTGACTTTGTTGGGGTGGATATTCTTTTATTATCATTCATATGAATTAGTGAATGTATAAAATTATTAATATATCTACATACAGGCACACAATTGTGAGATTACACATACCCAATCTTGGGGAGTGTTCAGAATCAAAGCCCAGATCTAGAATTTGCAAATGATCCCCTGTATTTGTAACAGGCCAAAACTAAAACCCTGAATTGAAATACTCCTATACTTTGGATTATTTGAAATCCTGTTCTAAATTCTGAATAGTTTGAAATTCATTTCTGAATTTTTTGTCTATAGCCTGTCTCTAACTATATATTTTCTTCCCTTTTTCTTGGTACCGAATGGGTCAGATCTTCAACTGGGCAAATGTGCACAGCTCCACTGAAGTCAATGGTGCTATTCCAGTTTATACCAATTGAGGATCTGGCACAATATGTTGCTCTGATTTCAGAACTTCTTTCATATTTATATGCAGACAGATTAAAAACAAAGAGTCAGCAGTGTTCATTCTGTAACAAGAAAAGTACAGGTGTGGGGGATGGTTTTGTGTGTATGATGATTATTAAATAGGCAAGATAAAAACAACTGAATATTAAAATAGGGAAGATAAATAAGAATCAATCAGAGATAAAGTGTGCCCATATCCATCTTGGGTTTATAAACTTGCCCATGGAATCTCTATATAATGACTGTTACTTGTATTTGAATATGACTATGACTGTAAATCAGTTTCCACATGTAGGGTCCAGGAAACATGCTGAGGCAAGTTGGTGTCTATGTTCCTTCCTACTGTCAGTCAAACTAGGACAACGATATTCTATTGCACATTCTGCTCCCTTTGTAGCAGGATGCCAAGCTCACCTGTCATGGGCTGTATCCTCCCAGGTCATCAAGTCCATCCCGGCAGACTGTATGTGCCGCTTGATGCAATCCTTGTAGTGGAGTTTGGGATGGCCAACCTTCCTATTGCCTTTTTTAAAGAACTCTCTTAGGCAGTCTACTGTTATCCATACGTATGACATGGCCGACCCAAGTCATTTGCCTCCACGCTTAGCTTAGCTTAGCATGGCTGCCAGTACTACCTCACAATGAAGTACTACCGATGGGATCTCTATGAGTAACATATAAGCTCTAATTGTACTTTATTTGGCCATTGAACTATCTAGCCTTTTCTGAATTGGTTTTTAATGTATCTACCACCCTTTTGTATGGCTGAAAGGTTATTTTTATGTATTTCAGTGTTTGGCATTGGAATAAGACTAAGGACCACAGGGCTATAACTTAATATCTTTGGATAATATTAGGTATTTTCTAAATGTTTTGGCCACTGAAACCAAGTACAAGAGAAATTTGAATGTTCTGAAGCTTTACACATTGATTTGGGTCAATTAGCCAATGTGTCAATGGACAGTATTTTAATTTTTGTTGTGTAAATGTAGTACATTTTAAAACTTCTGTTGAATTCATTTCAGTTCCTAACAAATTTGGACTTTTGAAAATCAGGCCACTTTTATGTAATCTAAATATAGGTTTACCTAAAGCCATTAGGTAGCTAGGTTTGAAAATTTTGATCAATAATTAGCAGACACTTTACTGATTATACTTTTATTTTAGAAGCAGTGTTTGGCATAGAATAATATGGCATATAGTTATAGTTAAGATCAATATAATTGTATTCATGAAAGTAACATTTAAGATTAATATCCAGGAAAAATCCTGAATTGCAAGTATTAAACTGAGAAAAGTTGTGGAAAGCCCATTTCTTGGAACATTACAAACTTGACTGGAAAAAAAATGTTTGCAATCTATGGTAGATAGCAATCCTAAATTGGCTAGGAGATGGACTCAATACAAGTCTTTTCTACCTCCAGCTTGTTTGACTTTTTGACTCTACAGTGAAAGACTTCATTAAAGCCCTGCATTTTGTTCAAGAAGCTCTTGTTTTAATGCTCTTCTAAAACAGCGGTAGTTTGACATGACAGGCAGAGATATATTGTTGCCTCGGGATGCTTTTCTTCTTTTGATTGATTGCTGAATGGCTGAAAAATTAATTTTGGCATCTTTCCCTGAATCGCTTGATGTGCATTAATTTCGTTGCTTGAATTCATATTATGATAAGGAATATATATTCAAGACAGAAATGTATGCCACAGCTTAAAAAACCCAAAACTCTTAAATATACTGTAATGCTTTTTACATTAAAAATATACAATCCTCTACCACCTTCAGGGTGTAAAGCTTTACACATAGTCTCAAAACAAGTTGGCTGGATTCTAGTCAAGCCATTTGATATGGTGGGCCAGTACTTCAATCACATATTTTACAGCAGTGATAAGTTGTTTACTTTGTTGGGTATCTTATTGAATCTGGCTCACGTATAGCTGATGGAAGTGGTATAAATGCCATTTATGTTCCCCTGCCATCCCACCTCCAGCAGAAGGGGGAGAAAGGAGAAGGCATGGCAGAGCCAAGTTCCACAAACCCAAATCCTCGGTTGATAAGGGAGCTTATTCCATTAGTGCCAGCAATGTAGATTAGAGCAGAACCTCTCCTATTGTAATTTACACTGGGGCAGGGCATCCCTGAATCAGGAAGTCACAACCAACTCTCTGCAACTGCCCTCTCAGTTGTGCATGAGCAGCTCAGTGTAGCAAAGAATCAGGGTTATTGTTCTTTGCAGCATGTGTGTAATGAACCCCAAGAAAATATAACATTTTATGAATCAATACTGAGATTTTGAAAGCTGTCTAAGGGAATTAGATATCCCAGTCCTACTAAAATCAATCAGAACTTGCCACCCAAATTCCCTAGGTGACTTTGAAAATCTCAGCCAAAGAGCTTCACAAAAATGCCTTCTACTTCATCTCATATCAAAGCTTTTCTGTACCCATTGGCCATTACATCTGAAAATCTCTCTGTTCTCATAGTCTCTGCTGTGTGATGCATATCATAATAGGGATGCCGGTAAGAATGGAGTTAGGTGTTCATATTTGCTTATTAATGTTTCATTGCAACATGACGAGAATTTTCTTGTGGCACAGGCTCAGTTTAAAAGAAATGTTTCCATGATCTGTAAAAATGCATGTTGGATCAGCAGTTTTAAATCCACCCTTTCTCAAAAGGCATGAAATTGCTACTTTCTGTTTCCTTGTGTATTGTGCAATTGCATATCCTCCGGTTAGTGACAGTAACTTGCTGCGATGTCAAAAAAAATGTTTCATATATCATTTCCCCTACTCTGGTGTAGCTGGCAAGTTATTTTGGTTACTCTTGTGTCACAGCTTATTAATCTCACCCCCAAGGAGCATATGTTCTCACTGTTCATTATTACTGTGTTGATGATATGTCATGTGTATAATTCTTGCAATCATGAAAGGCTCTGTTTTTGATAACACAATTCGCTAATAGTCAAAGGACTAATTATATGAAGGGATGTCCTATTGTAATTGAAACTTTTAAATATTTTAATGGAAAGTGATAAACAAACTATGCAAATAGACGTTTTGGTAGTGATGCCTATGATTTACATACACAGGTATGAGGAGGTGGCGTACCAGGTGCAAAAAAAAGACCCAAGTTATCTGATTCACCTCTCTGGTCCATATGGACCTGAATTTTAGAGGCGCTGAGTCCCTGCAACTCCCACTGAAGGCATGCAATTTTGGCGAAAGGCTGCAGGAGCATCTTTGGGGAACCGTGTCTGTAGCCCCCCTTCTCAGTTTCTGTGGGCAAACCTCAGTTTGAATGGCAGGCCATTTCCAACAAACGTTATATATGGGGTCAGACTGGGGGTTCTGCTACTGAGATTTCAGCAGGGATAGAGAGTTTGAAGGGATGCTCTACCACCACCAGAGAGTAACTTTGTATTTGGGCCCCAAAATTCTAAAAATACTCCTGAAAGCATACCTTCCTAAGAGCTCCTTAGGAGAATCTGCTGTTGGACACAGGTCATGGCACCTATCTTTATTATTGAACTGTCCAAGTGTAAAAGTGTTGTTTGCAATGTTGTTGTAGCCATGTTGATCCCAGAATATTAGAGAGACAAGGAGGGTGAGGTAATATATTTTATTGGAACAACTTTTGTTGGTGAAAGAGTTTTCAAGCTACACAGAGTTCTTCTTCAGGTCTGGGACAGGGAACCAGAATGTCACAGCTAAATATAAGGTGGAATAGATTGTTTATGCTAAATCTGTTCCACCTAGTATTTAGCTGAGTACTTTTCCCAGACCTAAAGAAGAGCTCTCTGTAGCTCAAAAGCTTGTCTCTCTCACCAACAGAAGTTGGTCCAATAAAAGACATTACCTCACCCACCTTGTCTCTCAAGAGTCAAAGGTCTTTTGTGCAGTATCAAAGTTTCTCTCACACTGCAGTACCAAAACAATGGACATACTTTTTTAAAAATTTTATTGATCTAGTTGTTCAGACAGTTCATGATACAGCAGCGAGATGGGGTGGGGGGGGGGAGAAAAGCATTAGAAATTATGGTGATGATTGATAAATACTGGCCAAGTACTAAAATCTTCTGAAATCAAGTGAAACTTTACACAAACATGGTCAAATTATAAAATATTTCCACATATTCACAGAATTTTCACAAAACAAAATCAGGAACTTTTTTGCCTAACTCTTTCCACAGCTTTAATTCAGCCACTATTGTAATGTATTTGCACAAAATCCCAAAGAAATCTAAGTAGACCAGTACTTAATTTTTACTTTGCATTGTTTATTGGTGTTCAATGGAACCCTGCTAACCAAATATTAATTGTCAACAAAAAAACCCAAAAAAACTGGACTACCAAATTCAACTAACTAAAAATTGATTCATGTGAAATCCACTGGTTATATTTTTGCAGAAAGCATTTTTTTATTCACGATGCTGCATCTGTGTTTCTTTTTCTTAGATTGAGGAGGATACGTGGCAGAAATACTATCTAGAAGGAGTCTCAAATGAAATGTATACAGAATATCTATCTAGTGCCTTTGTGGGTCTGTCTTTCCCTGCAGTTTGTGAGTAAGTAGATATATATTAATTGTCATAAATTCCTTGCCTGCTCTCAAGTGAAATCAAAGGTTTCCATAGGAGGCATTTCCACTCTGTTACAATCTCAATATCATTGCCTCCTCAGATGGGATCCAGTAAAATAAACATTAAAGCAATCACTGTATGGAAGTACTCCAAACATTTTAATGTCTGTTTCCAGAAGAGACTTAGAACTAAGTGAACATTAACGAAAGACTAAATGCCAAGTATGTTTGAAAAAATTAATCAGCAATCCGTTTAAAGGGAATTATTTGTTCATAACTGGTGTCCAATTGTTTCTTCTAATAGTTCCAATTCTTTGGATGGTGCTTGTCAGCGTCACCCTCTTGATTCTTGCCCAATCTCAAAACAATTATTCATTAATGTGAACAGCTGTAAAGGAGTTGTATATACTGTAGGAAGAGAGTCATTTAACACATCATAGAACTGCCTGAAAAATACTTTGAACAAACATAACTTCTGCCAGCAAAAAGAGATCTATCTGACAATGAAAGGGGAACATGTGGGGCATTGACTGAATAGCCATGCATAGTCCGTAGGAGAGTCTTATGCCTTACTCCTACTGAGGACTGAGTAACCTTTTATCTATCCAGGAAGTGCTCTGTCAGAAAGAAGTGAAAGTGCACAAGGCCACAATGATAGACATATCCACTCCAAACACTTGCAGAATAATTTAGGCCCATCAGGTTTCTATTATTGATGATGATGATATTTTCTATTTGAGTCACATCAAGAGGTCCCACTGTGTTAGGCACTGTTTACAGTCTAACTAGACAAGACAGACAGGGTGGGAGGGGAGATAGAGTCACAGAGAGGTGAAGTGACTTGGCCCAAGGTTACGTAAGAGATCAGCATCAACAGATCCTCAGGATATCTGAGTCCCAGTCCAGTCTGGCCTTATCCAGTAGGCTATGATGACTCTCAGACCTAAATCTCATGATGACTCCATTCTTTCAGTTGAGACCAGGAGAGAGTGGGAGGGGCCAGGTTTCCAGGGAGTCACTTGCTCTTCTCCTCTAAGGTAGAGTGACATTCTTTTTACATCCTTGCTTCTTTTCATGTAGAGTAATATCACCATAGTTTACAATATAATCCATGAGTGAGAGAAGCAGCATGATAAACAAGTGATGGAGCTTTGGTCATAAATAATTTCTGAGCGTATGTAGATTTAAACTAATCCAGACCACAAGTCAATGGGGATTTGTGTGAGGAAGGGGTTCACAATCCAGCCCTTAGTTTCCAGGGCTTGTGACTGGCTTATTAATAGCTAGTGTTTGTTTACCCTGAAAATTGTATCAGAAAATGTCTTCCCCTACGTCAAATGCACTAAACAGAAAATCACAAAAGCTACCATTCTACATGGTATTGAGCGAAGCCTAATGTGCACTGTCCCCATGAACCAAGTTACAGGAACAAAATCTCCAAGCAAAACCTTTGCCAAACCCAGTCAAGTTTCTATATGGTTCCTAGAAAAAGGTAACAGAGAATGTATTTAGCATAGAGCTATCATTCATTCAACACACCGATAGAGCGGAGGTAGAATAATCAATAAAGAAAGGCTATTTAATGAGATTTAGGAACATCCCAAAACATTTGAGCTCTACTCAGGCATTTGATTATCTAGAGGCTTAATTATCTGTGTTTCCTAGTTTAAATTAAAGAAAAAGATATAACTCAAATATACCAGCAGTATAATGATAACACTATTCAATTCAGGTTAATTAAAGCATAGTGGTAATTAGAGTGTAGTGTTGTATATCACTGCGCTTGGCACATAAGTATTTTCATTACAGTAAAAAGTGTCTATTCAATTTCAGATGACACATAGGACACCAAAATGTGCTTAAAACTGGTTTGTGAAAAGGAAAAAGAATTGGTGGACACTCTGAGTACAATCAACTATCTGCAAAATATAGAGACATTTAGAGCAATGTTTCCCATCATGCAGGGATCTTAAACAGCATGCAGCTAATGACATTTTAAAACATGGAAACTGGATGCAATGTGCTGCCCTTGTGGGCTCTTGGTTTTCATTACTAGTTTGGTAGATTTTCAGCAAACCAGAAACATAACTGCTTGGTGGATGGTGTGACAGGGTGCTATCAGCAGCACCCTGATCACTGGCATTGCTACAGCCTGGAGAAGCCTGCCGGCCCAGCTGAGGGCAATTCCACACTTTCTGGTTGGGATTGTGAGCACCTGGGTAACAATCACAGGGCTAACAAGGTAATGGGGGAGACTATAAGGAGAGGAAACAGGAAGCAAGGGGCAGCTCCAGAGGAGCTCAGAGAGTGAGCCTGGGCTGGGGAGCGAGGGCTGTAGGGAAGCCTGTCTTTGCGCTAAGCCTGTTGCATGGTATTGTTATGTCCGAGAGAAATAAATGCACACCGTGGTGAAAGACAAACAGCCGAGTGTGCATTTGTGACTGCAAATCCATCAAACCTGGCTAGGCAGCAAGGTTCACCAGGTAGCGACAGAGGTGCCCTGTGGCAAATGGGCTGCCACTCAGTCCAGACAACTGGATGCAAAAGGATGCAGAATTAGTGGTAGTTTCTATGGAGATAGGACATTAAACATTTTAGAAGCATCACCAGCTTTTTCCATTATTGTAAATGGACCCTCCAAGTCAGAAGGGGAGGGTATTCATAACTCATTGTGGAGGCTTTACCTGCTAAAAGATGGTGGCCAGATGCTACTGCACAAGTTTTATTCAATCTAGGGATATCCCAAGACTTGAACAAACAGAGATTCATAGCTGTAGGATTCTCCAACATTTTCCTCTTCAGTAGATTTCTTAATGCATCTTCTCTTCTTGTTTGCCAGGAGGGTCCTGTGAGTTCTCACTTCTCTCACAAGATTGGAGCCCATACATAGAAATTGCCATTAAAAAGTCAGTGTTTTCCAGTACTTTCTGCACCAGGGTATCTGACATACGGTGGTATGTCCCTACATTTAGGGTCTTAATTATCTTAACTGCAGTGTCTCAGATACTGTGGGGTAAGAAACACTGACCAAATGCTGTGCTGTTAATGGCAGCCCCTGTACATACCGTACAAACAGCTCCCATGTCCCTGACCTGTTGCTTATTCAACCTCGGTTTGATAGTGCCTGTTCCTGTATCACCAGCACAGTCACTATGGGTATGTCTTCACTGAAGCTGGGAGTGTGCCTCCCATCTGGAATAGACAGACTCTTGCTAGCTCAGTTCAAGCTCAGACCCACCCAAATCCTTTGATCTGAGCTTGGAGGACTATCCTGAGCCCCCATCAGTGCCACAACATCCACACGGCTATTTTTAATGTGCTGACTCAAGCCAAGGTAGCGTGAGTCTGTCTACCCGGGCTGAGAGGCATGCTCTCAGCTTTCAGTGTAGACATACCCTAAGTGCGTAACTCTTCCCAATAGGTGGAGTCATAGAGCTGTGCCTTCTCCCAGCAGCTGTACCCTGAGTCAATATACCTACTCCACTCCTACTTGCTTTAATTGGAGCTAGAAAGAGTTGTGCAACAACAGCCCCATAAATCAATTTGAGAATATGTAGAGGTCTTGGAAGACAGATATTCAATATATGGAACTCCCCCTTTTTGAATATATTACATCTGTTTGTGGAACCTATTACTTTACCTAAATATGAATGAGAGGGGGACTAGATTCCCCCACATTTCCCTTCATTTTTAGCCTCAAACTTACCAACCACATTTGCAGGGAAATGGTTAGCTAAGATTGTAAATTCTTTGGGACAGGGACTGTCATTTATTATTTGTTGCTCCTTTTTAACCACAGTGCCTAGTAAAAATTTTGGTTCCCAGGGGTGTTCCAGTAGGAAGTAGAAATTGGTGATAGCCAATTATTTTTTTGATATGATTTTGTTTATTTACAAGGAATCTACAAAGTCCTGTGTCTCTGAACGCAGAAGGAATCAAAAAGCCAGAAACTGCTTTTTCTTACAGCACCGAGAGAACAGTTTTCAGCTTGCACCCTGTGACATCAGGCATCAGCTCTGCTAGCTGGTGCACCGTCTTCTGGTGGTGTCTTGCCGCAGTCACTTATGCTCCAGAGACCCATGTCACTCCCAGGACCACGGCATCCTCTTCATGACACAGCCCTCTGGCTGTGCTGCACTCAGGGGACAGTATTGCAGTCCCTTAGTCCAGCCACTTCCTCAGTGGTGAGTGGAGGCGGGGTGGGGATCCGGGTCTGCCCACTACTCCGGGTCCCGGCACAGGGACCCTGTAGATGGCCGCTGCTTGCAGCGCTTCCTCCGACTCCTCAGTAGATTTCCCTGGTCACTTCCCTGTGGCCCTAGCATCCTCTTTGCCCTTGCCTGCAGATCCCTGCAACCTGCCAGGAGTTGCCTTTGGCTCCCCAGATCTCTGCCTGCAGCACTGCTCGGTCCGGGGTGCTTGCTGTCTTCAGCCTGCAAGGCAGCCAATCTATCTCCCTCCTCAAGGTCCAGGGAGTGACTGAAGCTGTTCTGCTCTGTAGCACTTCTTATATGGGCCAGCCCATCCCAGTGTGGGGCAGGCTCCTCAACACACACCCCAACCCAAAACCTTTCTCCAGGGTCAGCCACTGTGCTTTCAGCTGCTCCTTAAGGCTGTCTCTCTCCCTCAGTCTGTTTGTGTCCAACCTCAGGCCAGTTCTACACTATACACTTACTTTGGTATTACTGCATTGCTCAGGGATGTGAAAAATCCACACCCCTAAGTGATGTAGTTATACCAACTTTAATCCCCCCAGGGTAGACAGTGCTATGTTGGTGGGAGAGCTTCTCCTGCCAACATAACTACTGCCTCTGGCAGAGGTGGAGTTATTAAGCTGGCAGCAGAGTTCTTTCCCGTCGGCTTAAGGCATTTTCACCAGAAACATTTCAGTGGCGCAGCTGCATCAGCACAGCCAATGCAAGTTTGTAGTGTAGACCTGTCGTCAGTTTCTTTGTGATCTCCTTCTCCCTGCCCATCCATACCAACTCAAAACAACACACAGCAAAAGCTCCTGGGTGGATTCACGCACACCTTTTGTTTTAGGTGTGGGTTTATATTTACAGTCATGTTAATTGAAGGGTGAGTTCACACCTACCAATCTCAATGGGGTTTTAACTCAACCCATAACAAGGTTTCACCCAGTCATAACAATATGTTTGTATAATGCCTAGCACAATGGAGCTCAGCCTGGTTGTGGCCTACAGGCATTACTGCAATATATAAACATTATTAATAAAAATGAATAATAACTTTTATAGATAATAATATACTACACTATCATTGCCTGACAGTGGTTAAAGCTGTGTGAAACTCAGTGATTTCACATCACAAAGGTGCATGCAAATATTTTTCTGCAATTTCAATTTTCATGGATTTGTACCCTGCCTCCCCTTTAAGCCTTATGAGCTTAAAAGAACTCAACCCTCCCCCCTGCCCCACATAAAAAGAGAAACTCATTCAAAGCTACCAAATTTTAACTGAGTTTTGTGGGTGTGAAACCACACAAAATTACATAAGTAGCTGGAAAGGTGTGTTGGATTTTTTTCTGTCTCATGCACCAGCAAATCTGTCAGCTAAATTTGGACTTCAGAAACATCATTGTTGCTGATGGTGCAGAAAGGCCAAATGAATACAGTTTGATTTTAATTGCAGAGCTGGTGGATAGAAAAAATAATCTTTTGACTTGTAAACTGAGATAATATTTGATCTGAAAATTATGGAGAGAAAATGAATATGAAACCCTACAATGTCATTTTTTAGATTCCCTTTTCTGACTAATAGCACTGACAGATAAGACACCAAATATGCTTACTGTGCAGGCATCATTCTTACCACCCACCAAATGACAGCCTTTTCTCAGATTCATGACTGCTGGCTGCAAATGTCTCTACTCACGTACTCGTGCCCTTGCCAGCCACCACTGATTTAACTGAAACTTTTAAAATATATATTTATGATGACTTGTGGAACCCCTTGAATATGGCCGCAGATTTGGATTGTCTTGAAAATGTGATTCTCTACACTTATTTGTGTAGCGTTAATGAAAGTGGACTCAGATTTACATCTGGGTGTGCAAGGTCCCTTCCAAGGCCACCCACTTTTCTCATCACCATGGATCAATCCCCCATTTACCTTTAATATCTTTAAATAGCGACCCTTTCCACTCTCCATGATTTAAAGAGGCTAGTTCTTTGGATCCTTGGGGCCACATTCTGTGGATCGCTTACCACCACTTACCACCATCGCTTACCACCACATATAAAATAGTTTTATATGGGGATGGAGTATGATCCAAACCTCCCTGAAGCCAACAAAAAAACTTCCATTGATTTTTTTGGGTTCTGGATCAGGCCCAGAGAATGTGGGCCTCCTTCTCCTATCATTGAAACTAACAGGAAAATGACTGTTTCCCCTGCCAGATGCTAGTTATGTGAAGAACAGGACCTGATAGGTGCTCTGTGATCCCCAGAGTGCAAACTGATCCCTGGTTGCAAATCCGTCCCTCGGGAACCCATCAGTGCTTCCTTTGTAAACATGCCTTCTCAGTCACTGCACACCATCGTGCTGATAGCTGTTTTCTGCTCCCGTTGCATGATTATAGCTGGGTTATGTTGCATATGTCCCTGAGCCAGAAGACCTTTTTAAGAGTGGGGGACAGTGCCCTCTACTAGGTGGTCCCTACAGTGAGCCTGCAGGGATGAAGCTACTTGGCATTATCGTGAGTTTTAGCAATAACGCCATGAAAGGAATGAGAATTTGTGTATTATCTCCCAAGACATCAGGGAAAGTATTAACTGAAGTGCTAAATTACATTTAAAATGTTGCTGTGCGAAGCCATTCAACTTTGTTTGTAGAAAAATATTTTGACCAATTTCAAATAATTTATCTCCAAATCATCTATTGGATTCAGGCTGTGGAAATGAAAAGTTGCATACTTCCATTCTTTGGCTGTGAAGATGAACAACATTTTCCATGCACTGACTCTGTCAATGGGTATTTTTTTTTTCAGTCGGCCATTCATCACTTGCAAAATATAAAAGCTAATTGTGTTTCATTTTATTGGTCAGAGGGGATTAGGACAGAAGACGTGCCTTGAAAATATGGCATCTCTGTGTCTCTCACAGCTGAGACTGTAGTTAAAATTCTAATTTGACATGGAACTGCTAATGCCCCATTAACTAAGGTCTGTATAATAGATTATATTGAACTCCCCAGTAGACTGATTCACCTCTCATTTACCTTGGTGTAACTCCAGTGACTTCAGTGGCACTGCTACTGATTTACACCAGTGTAAAATGCATGGGAATCAGGTCTTTTGTATGACTACAGGTCAATACAGATAGGCTTACATATTTCTTGATCCACCTCATGGTATGTCCCTTGTTTGGGGTTTTTTGTTTTCCCCTCACCTCTTGTCAGGATATATGGAAATTTCTGTTTTGCCTCTTATAATTCTCAGTTTAACCACTTTTCCCATTTAGACTTCAGTAATGCATGTTTTGAACAAATTTGTGATAATGTGATGACCAAGGTTGTATAATTGTGAAGTATTATTGATTATTAAAAATTATTGAGGCAATGGAATAACCCTCTTCTCCCCCTTATGATCCCCCTGCAAAAAAAGGTAAGCTTCAAAACAACAGTGGAGCTGCTCCATGGCCATTACTCTAACCTCAATGTTGCAGTAGTGTTTGTGTCTCCTGTACTGTCCTTGCGTTGTGGATTTTGACAAGTGGCTCCACATAGTCATTCATTGGCCATGCCCCTGCCTCACTCCATCTGCAAAAATTGCCATAGATGAGAAACTGAGTGCCCCGTCCCAGGGAGGTTCTGCTCCTTATGACCCTTCCCATTCACAAGTGGAAGGGAGGACATATAATTTGTCTTGATATTAATAACAATGATATAGTTAATGACATACTGCACAGTATCTCTCACATATTGAAGCATAGACATCTAGAAATCCACCACCCTCTGCATTTGCTGGAAATATATGGGATGTGCTCACATAGAGCTGTCTTCAAGGTGCTGAAAACTCGGGTGTGATCCAATAAATCACCTAAGCAGGTGCTTACCTTTAAGCATGTGATTAGTTCCATGAAGTCAGTGGATCTACTTGCTTGCTTGAAGTACTTGCTTAAGTGCTTTGCTACATCTAGCTAGAATGTGCTACAGTGTACAGGTTTGAGCCCCTAATCAGAATGTCGGATCTCAGTTCATTGATTTAGAGGACAGAAGAAAACTCCCATACTCCCTGTCAGTATAAAGTAGTGGGTTGCTGACCCTGCATTTAATAAGCTGTCCATAGTATTTTTTCATAGATTGTATGCAATTGGTAATTTCCACTCCACTATACAAGCCTTGCTGAACTCACAATATTTTCAGACAATGTCTTTATCCAGCAGGAAAGAAGCATTTGAAATTTCTGTTTATCAGACTCTTAAAGGACACAAAGTACTTAGGCCTGGTCTACACTAGGCTTTTATGTCGACTTTAGCGCCGTTATATCGAATTAACCCTGCACCCGTCCACACCAGGAAGCCATTTAGTTCGACATAAAGCTCTCTTTAAATCGATTTCTGTAATCCTCCCCAACGAGAGGATTAGCGCTAAATTCGACATGGCCATATCGAATTAGGCTAGGTGTGGATGGAAATCGACGGTAATAGCTCCGGGAGCTATCCCACAGTGCACCACTCTGTTGACGCTCTGGACAGCAGTCCGAGCTCGGATGCTCTGACCAGCCACACCCCCGGGAAAATTTGAATTCATTTTCATTTTCCTGTCTGGGCAGTTTGAATCTCAGTTCCTCTTTGGACATCGAGGGGAGCTCAGCAGCAGTGGCAACTATGCAGAGCTCTCCAGCAGAGATGGCCGTGCAATCTAATAGAAAGAGGGCCCCAGCATGGACTGATCGGGAAGTCTTGGATCTCATCGCAGTGTGGGGCGATGAGTCCGTGCTTTCAGAGCTGCGCTCCAAAAGAAGGAATGCTAAGATCTACGAGAAGATCTCCAAAGCCATGGCAGAGAGAGGCTACAGCCGGGATGCAACGCAGTGCCGCGTGAAAATCAAGGAGCTGAGACAAGGCTACCAAAAAACAAAAGAGGCTAACGGACGCTCCGGATCCCAGCCCCACACATCCCGTTTCTACGAGGCACTGCATTCCATCCTGGGAGCGGCCGCCACCACTACCCCACCCCTGACCGTGGACTCCGAGGATGGGATCATGTCCGCGGCCGGTTCCTCGTCGGACATGACAGCGGACAGGGAAGATGAAGAAGGAGATGAGGAGGACGAGGCAGTCGACAGCGCTGGCACCGCTGATTTCCCCGACAGCCAGGAGCTCTTCATCACCCTTACCGAGATCCCGTACCAACCGTCCCCATCCCTTACCCCGGACACAGAATCAGGGGAAGGATCAAGCAGTAAGTGCTGTAAACATGTAAACATTTATTTAAAACAGAACGGTAATATTTATACTATTAACAATGTACATTTATAAAAGTTCTGTAAACTAGTAAAAAAATAATCAGGTACAAAACAGGAATATTTACAAAGGTAACAAATGGGTTTTCATGATTTCTCTGTCTTGGGCTCTTCTCAATTTAGTCCCAAGTGTTTTAAAAATTTTTCACAATGTCCGTTACTCCATGATTCCCAGGCCCAAGACGCTCCACTCCATAGTCCCAGTGCACCTACGCGAAAATCCGGTCAATGTGGCCGGGGATCGACGAGAAATCCTCGTAGGAGAACTCCTCGTAGGTCTCGTGGAGGTAGAGCTCAAGCCTGTTGATCAGGTTCCGGGGTAGGGCGATCTTAGTGGGCCCTCCGTGGTAGCAGACATGCCCCCTCCACGCCACAATCAAGTACTCCGGGATCATGGCCCGACATAGCATGGCGGCATACGGCCCCGGTTTCTGCATGCTTTCCCGCAGCATGCGTTCTCTCTGGGTGTCCGGGATCCTCAGGAGGGTGATGTCGCTCATGACGCCCTGCTTTGAATTAGGGAGGGGAATGTTAGTATTGGGACTGCTTTACAGTCACGCGGTGGAGGGAGAGGGGCAGCATACAGGGATCTTTCCCTGGGACAGCCGCGAGGGGGTGGGACAGGGGCAGAGTTGATGCTGTCCTGATTGCTGGCAGCAGAGACTGGCATTGCTTTCAATGTGAAAGGAGGCCAGTGCTACTGCTGGAGTTTTAAGCAGCCACAAGTCTGCGGCTTACCATTATTGCCCGCTCCAGAAGTTCAGGTCTCCAGCCACAGTTCTCTGAACAGTCCAAGACCTCCGCAAGTCCACAGGCACTGAAGGCGACGGCCGAAAATTCGACCTTGTCCTGAGTGCGCATGTGAGAGGTGCAGTGCATGGTCTTGTTCACAGAGAAAGACTAGGTTCTTTGTATACAATTTCATTTATCTGTCTCAGGAATTCACTCCCTTTTCACAATTCACACAGACACATCTGCGACTGTCTCCCAACCCAGCCTCTCAGCACACTCCCAGAGGCTAGCGCAGATTAGGCGGAGGAAGAAGAAGACGCGTGAAGACATGTTCCCAGAACTAATGGACTGCTCCCGAGCCCAGGCAGCCCAGCAGACACAGTGGAGGGAGAACTTGTCACAAATGCACCGAGCAGTCATGGAACGGGAGGAGAGGTGGCGTCAGGAGGACCAACAGGCTACTGAAAAGCTGCTTGGACTAATGAGGGAGCAAACGGACACGCTCCGGCGCCTTGTGGATGTTCTGCAAGACCGGAGGCAGGAGGACAGAGCCCCGCTGCAGTCTATCTGTAACCGCCCTCACCCGCCACCAAGTCCCACACCACCCTCACCCAAACTCCAAAGAAGGAGGGGCGGCAAGGGCCGTTAAAACTTTCAGTCAACCCCTGCAGACTGCTCTAGCACTAGAAGGCTGACATTCCCCAAAATTTCATAAGTCCTTTCCCACCCACCTCACAGAAGCCCCCGTCCAAGTTTCACACCCCACGTTTCATGTCTGGTTCGCAATAAAATGTTTGTTTCTCTCCATTACTGTTTCAGTCAGGTTCTTTTGAGGGAGAGTCTGTCTGGAGGGGGGGAAGGGGCTTGGTAATTGGGCAGGACAGTGACCTTTAGCAGGGTACAGAGGCGGTGTCAGGTCCAGCATCAGGACACATACACAGTGCAGTCACTGGTTACCCTGGTCAGTCTGGGAGGTGTTTTTCATGTTCTCCATTGAAATAACCAGTCCACCAGTGCGGAGCCTGTCATTCCGGGAGTTTAGAAGCATCATTTGCATCAGAACACTGAACCCGCCCCCCGCCACAGTCTGCGTCCCCGGTTTAAAATATTCCCGCGAAAACAGCAATACAGACAACGCTGTTCATTAACAAAATCGAAATGATTTTATTTTTTGGGAAGGGGAAGGGGGTGAAGGGGGTATGTAACTGGAGAGGATAGTCAAAATGAACTGGGTAAAGAAACGGGGGCAGGTTCAGCTTCTCTGTCCACAAACTGAAAAGTCACTGGTTGCCCTGCTCACTCAGGAACCTAGCTTTCAAAGCCTCCCGGATGCACAGGGCGTCCCGCTGGGATCTTCTAATGGCCCGGCTGTCTGGCTGGACGTAATCAGCAGCCAGGCTATTTGCCTCTAGCTCCCACCCCGCCATAAAGGTCTCCCCCTTGCTCTCACATAGATTGTGGAGCACACAGCAAGCTGCAATAACGATGGGGATATTGGTTTCACTGAGATCACAGCGAGTGAGTAAGCTTCTCCATCTCCCTTTGAGACGGCCAAAAGCACACTCCACCACCATTCTGCACTTGCTGAGACGGTAGTTGAACAGTTCTTTTTCTGTGTCCAGGGCGCCAGTATAGGGCTTCATGAGCCAGGGCATTAGCGGGTAGGCTGGGTCCCCGAGGATGACTGTAGGCATCTCCACATCCCCAAGAGTTATTTTGTGGTCTGGGAAGTAAATACCTTCCTGCAGCCGTCTAAACAGACCAGAGTTCCTGAACACACGAGCGTCATGAACCTTGCCCGGCCATCCGACGTAGATGTTTGTAAACCGTCCCCGATGGTCCACCAGTGCTTGCAGCACCATTGAAAAGTAGCCCTTTCTATTGATGTACTGGCTGGCCTGGTGGTCCGGTCCCAGGATAGGGATGTGAGTCCCATCGATAGCCCCTCCGCAGTTTGGAAATCCCATCGCGGCAAAGCCATCTATGATGACCTGCGCGTTTCCCAGGGTCACTACCTTTGGGAGCAGTACCTTCACGATTGCCTTGGCTACTTGCATGACAACAACCCCCACGGTAGATTTGCCCACACCAGAGTGGTTCGCGACTGACCGGTAGCTGTCCGGCGTTGCAAGCTTCCAGAGGGCTATGGCCACTCGCTTCTGGACAGTGAGGGCTGCTCGCATGCGGGTGTCCTTGCGCTTCAGGGCAGGGGACAGCAACTCACAAAGTTCGAGGAAAGTCCCCTTCCGCATGCGAAAGTTTCGCAGCCACTGGGATTCATCCCAGACCTGAAGCACTATACGGTCCCACCAGTCCGTGCTTGTTTCCCGGGCCCAGAATCGCCGTTCAACAAAATCCACATGCCCCATTGCCACCGTGATGTCCTGGGCGCTGGGGCTCGTGGTTTCTGACAGCTCTGTGCCACTCTCCGACTTCAGGCTCTCACGGCGGTGCCGTAGCCTCCTCGCCCGATTTCTCTGCATCTGCCTCAGGGAAAGGTGTATGATAAGCTGCGAGGTGTTGAGAACGGCCACAAGTGCAGCGATGGTCGCAGCGTGATCCATGATCGCAGTGCTGTGGCGTCCGCGCTGTCACTGACCAGAAAAGTGCGCGAACTGATTTCCCGCCGGCGCTTTCATGGAGGGAGGGAGGGCGTTAGTGACGGACGGATGACGACAAATTTTTTTTACCCAGAAGGCATTGGCGGCTCGACCCAGAATTCCGATGGGCAGCGGGGACTGCGGGAACTGTGGGATAGCTGCCCACAGTGCACCGCTTCCAATATCGACGCTCGCCCCGTTAGTGTGGACTCACAAAGTCGAATTACTGTCCTTAGTGTGTCCTTAGTGTGGACACACACGTTCGACTTTGCAATATCGATTCCACATATTCGATTTAAGTAAAATCGAATTACCCTCGTAGTGTAGACATACCCTTAGAAATGTCTGTATTAAGTGATAAAAGGGAAAGCAGCAGTCACTAGACCTACTTTAACTCCGGAATTATCCACACAGCGTACAATCAATTTCAAATAACAAAAAATAATATAATATACAAAATAATCCCAGTATTTCTAAATGCTTTATTTAATTTAGGAGACTACTGTAAATCTGTTTATCAATTGGAAATTTATTCATGTGTTATTAATATTAGAAAATAAAATATAAAAAATAAAATCTCAATGCACATATTTTTGATAACTGTGACAGGATTTCTGGATAAAAGTAAATGGGAGATGCTCTCATTTTTTCTGAGGGTAGCATCTGGTTCTTAGTCAAAAGTAGCTTGGAGAAAATGTAAATGGCCAGAGCTGGCTTTGAGAAAAAAGATACTGTATACCAAAAGAAAAACCCTTTCCTATCCAATAGCTTGTTATATAAAATACGTTTTGTGTATATGTTAGTGTTCTGTGTATATGAATAGCTCACAAAGATTACATCTTTGTGTTCCACTGCTCAGATACTGTGGTAAAAAGTGCCTTAGAAATAGGAGATATTTGTACATATACACATACCCATACATATCCCAATACTTTAATGTACAAAGAGTAGAGCAGGTTTCCATGTCTAATTTATGCCAATTACTAGCCTTACCAGTCAAGAGGCCTGATTTAATGGCAAGAACAATTTATTTCCCTCTGGGTAGGTAGAAACAGTTGGACTCAGCTTCTTAAGAGCCTTTGTTCATGAACATCTGTGTTCAAACTCCTGTAGTTAACAGATGATGCTCGCAGTAAAAAAAAAAAAAAAAAAAAGATTAAGGCTTCCTGTAAATGTCATTGTCAAATTTTGTGGACCTCTACGTAATCGTTATTGGGAGGGAACGTGATCTAACTTGTTGTTACAGCACTTTTATTGAGGTGATTGCTAGTATAAGACCTTTGTGTGACAAATGGCATTTTTCTGTTTCTGACATTATTTTGCAGCCAGCAACATACTTTATGTTAGTATATCAGGCTAAGTTTCCAGAAGTGGTCAGACAGTAAGATTTGCCTGGGCAGTTGTTGAATTGCACAAACAAGTACATGTAACAAAATATTTATTGTTACAGCTTAAAAACACTTTTAGCCATGCAAGTTGATTTGAATATTAAGTACTGTGAATGTGAATTGTATACTGATGCTAATACACTATGCCACTTTCCAGCTTACAGGGAGCTCATTGTAGCTCTCTGAGTCTCAACCATCTAGCCTCTGCATAAGTTAAAGCTTGTGGACTGGGGTGGGGTCCGATCACAGTTTTAATTTACACCAGTGGAGAATTGGGCACAGCTCTGCTCTTGAACGGCTTCTCCAGCATCCTCTCCGACCTCAACACACACATTCCCTTCACTTACAGTGGGAGAAGTGGGATGTTCCAGCATAGGAAGCTGCAGAGCCACCTCTTCCAGCTTTGTGCTGGTCAGAAATTCTCCCTATATAAGGGGAATTCTCTACTGCAATTTTCTCTTTGCTTGTGGTTCACTTTATGCAGCTTAAGCAGTATGGACAGGTAAATCTGGCTCTGTAACGTAGTGTCTAGTAGCCTCCCCTCATGTTGCATCTTTCTGCTTGGAGGTTTGATTTGTGGGAGTCTAAAGAACTCCGTTCTTTTACAATTATGTACTTAGTGCCTTGTCCACTTAGTTTACTTAGTATACTGTCCATGTTTTCCACTTTTACTGTACAAGAATAGTGTACTAAGTACGTTCATTGTACACGGTCGTAAGTACATAATTGTAAAAGGGTAAAGTTCTCTAAACTGTATAAACCCATAAAAGAAATACTCCAAGAAAAATATGTGAATCACATTCCACAAGTTAATAGCATAAGGAGGCATGTAACTTAGTATTCACTTACATTTGAGTGATGAAAACGGAATGCAAATACTTTCTAGCTAAGAATTTTAGTTGGTTTTCCGTATGTTTTATTTTATAATTCTGATATTGTCTGCATTTAGGAAGATAGTTGATCGGGTGTTGGACTCAGTGGGGACACACTGGTGTAAAGCTGGTGCTTCCTGGAATGTATTGCTAAATAATGGCTTTCACAGATTTTCACAATTATAGTGGTGTTTGTTAAAAAGTCAGTATTTGCCTTTCCACATATTTCCCCCTACATTTAGAACAGGAGATAATTTTGATAACTGAGGTAATAATTGGCAAATATTAACTTTTTAGTATATCCTTCTGTGTTTAGGGTTTTAATACTGGAAAGTACATTGTCTAATGAATGTGCAGTACTGGCAACAGGAATCCTATAGCTAAATTCCAACACAGATTTGAAAACTTGGCCCTAGATATCCACAATACAAAACAAGCACATGTTTGGTTTTGAGTATTGTACCCTTTACTAGCTAATAAAAGTGATGCTGGTACTGTCAACTTGCTAGAGTGATATATGAACGAGGGTGACTGTTGTTAACCTTCACAATGGAAAGGCCTTGATAAGTGCTATATCTACAGCAAGTTGAGAAATTTTTTAGGTTTTTAGCAAAAAATCTCATGAAAAATGTGTCCGTTTTTCGTCACAAAATGTGGAATTTTGAAATGTTTTGACCAATACTAGATGTATGTTAACAATCATGAAAAAGCACTGAATTTTGACTTCTTTTCTTCCTGCAGACTGGTGTTTGCGAAGCTAAAGCTCTTAATGATAGCCATAGAATACAAGTCAGAAAAACGGGAAAGCAGGTACGTTAATGACTACAAAATTTGACAGCTTTTCAGTATGCACCATAGACAATTTGGTCTTCTACTTTTTTTTTCTGAATGAACATAGCTCTTTTATGCATGTGAAAGCATTTCAAAGCATAATTAATATGGCATCACTTTACACCAGTTCACATAATACTGGCAGGCTCTGCCTCTCTCCCCCTCTGCACCTGAATTAACATTATGTCAAATACTTTGTTGGAAGAAAGGCTGGTAGTTTTATGTACAACTTACTTCAATAAGTGTCACTTGGTATCAGTGAAACAAATAGCTTCCACCTTTTTTTTGCCCAGGCTGACCTCACGAGGGAGCCAGTCTGCTGTAATCAGAAAAGTAGTGTATTTTACTGGACTGTCAGGAATGAAAGATAGCAACAATCTCATGATAATATGCGCTGTATTATGTACTGCATGCATTTCTCTGCATCACAGTTTTAAATGAATGAGAAGAGAAAGCTATTTTTAGAATAAACATGGAAGGTTTGGACAGTATAGATACAATAGATAGATATAGATAGATATATATGTGTGTAAGAGTGTATAAATAATATGATTGAGCTGGGAAGGATTTGTTTTAGTTAGAAAATCTGAATATGCCAATTTCACTCTCCATCCAAAAATTGAAGGAAAAAATCTTTATAGCTAATAACAAAAATTTACAGACAGAAAAAGAGTTGTTTTGTGTATGAGAGCTAAAAAGAGTCCCAGCTTAATGTGCATTGGTGTCAAAATTCTATCTAATTTATCAATACCTCCATCTGTACATTCACACCACATTCATTGTTACCTGAGATGGTAACAAAACCTCCTGGTCTGTTGCCAGTGTGCTCTAAAAGGGCATGATGCAAAGTAATTGTGGACTTACAAACTGTATTAAATATTTCTGAAATATGTTATCAACATACTGTAGACAAATCTATTACAAGATTCTGTAGTAAAACTGTTAACATACGCAGAAGTCTGTCATCTTATCTTTTTGGTAACTGGTCACCTAAACCTAAGATGGAGGTGATATTGAGTTTATACAGCGTTAGACCATGTCTACACTACCACTTCTGTCGGCAAAGCATATGTTGGGCAAGGGTGTGAAAAAACACACCCTTGTGCGACATAAGTTTCACCAGCATAAGTGGTAGTGTGCACAGCATTATGACAGCAGGAGAGCTTCTTCCACCAACATAGTTACCACCGATTGTTTGGGGGGGGTTTAATTATGTCAACAGGCAAGCTCTCGCCTGTTGGCATAGAGCAACTACACAAAAGATCTTACAGTGGCGCAGCTGCATCGCTACTGTGCCACTGTAAAGTCTTTAGTGTAGATATAGCCTTAACCTTCACCTGAACAACCAGTTCAGTTCTTAAACCATGTATCACAACTTTGGACATGTTTTTATATTTTTTTAATTATTTGTTTAAAGAATGTTTAATCATCCCTAAGTATCCATTTTTCTGATTATAAAGAATCTATTAAAAAAGTCCTGGGGTATCCAAGACAGTCTGAATGTTTCCACTTGTTAAGTGGATAGTTGAAATATAGCTCCCATTGAACGTTTGATTTTACATCCCTCTTTTTTTTTTACAGTCCTCTGACAAATGATATGTGAAATGGTGTATGTGACGCTGGATTTTCTTTTTGTCCAATACCACTGCAAATTAAGGGGACCCTTCTTTTAAGTCAGAATTTTGAAATGTTTTCAACTCCCATGGGCTTATCTTAAAATAGATACCTTCCAATGAATAGCCTCATTCTGCATTAGCAGGTGTAGAGCGAGCAATTTATTGTTTTCATGTTTGATCAGTTTCATCCATCACTAGAAAGGACAATACAATAGATACATTATCGGTAACTATTTACATGAAGTTCTTGGTTTATACTGCTTCTCAATAAGAATTCATACTCAGCTCTTTGCTGTCATTGCTTCCATTGTCATTTTGTGATATAAGTGTTGATATTCGTAGTTTTTCTTCAATAATTTATGAGAGGATCCATCTCCCATGTAGGTCAATTGGAGCCCTTCCACCAACTTCAATGGGAGTTGGATTGGTCCTTATTCACATGATGGTACAGAAAATTCAAATAAAGTAACACAGCATGATAGAGCATCCACATATATATATTCATTACTTAATGTCAAAAGTTAAAAGTTCATAGTAAAGAAATACGGTAGAAAGTGAGGACAACAGAATTTCTAGGAAAAAATAAAATACTAATGAAGATGAGTTAACAGTTTTGAGACTGTGATAGCACAGTATTTGTTATACAACAGTAGAGAAATCCATTAGTTGGAGGGCCAGCTTTTGCTCTTTTAAACTAGTGCCAAAATAGTACTGTTGGTCTGATGAACCAGGGACTGTTTTAAGGTTAATTATCTTGTGAACCACCATAGCTGGAATATTTACATTTCGTTAGAAAGCTTGGAATAATCACTTTCCTGTGACATATGATGTTAATTTATAGTTTTGCTTGTCCATGTGATACTGGACCTCAGTATCACGTACTTCTGATACCGTCCTGAATTTCTACCATATGCTTTGGCCCCAGTTAACCAGAGCACTTAAGCATATGCTTAAAAATACCAGTAAATAATTAATGTAATAAATTAAATGAAACCCATGCTTTAAAACCAGGTAAAGTCCCATTGAGTTTAATGGGACTTCAAAGTTAAGCACGGGCTTAAGTGCATTGCTGAATTGGAACATGTTAGTCTAACCAGAAATGTAATGGTAGAAATCATCCATTTCTCACTTTTTAGGGTTTCTTGAGAATATTGGCTCCTAGAGTCATGCTTGAATTGAAGCAGAGAGATGAGAAAGCAAGACAGTGATCAGAATAACCTGATTTTAAGCATGGGGAGTCAGTTTATTGCATTCATTATTCAACAATATTTTTTGTTGCTGTTGATTGTGGTGAAAATATCAGACCTTTTTCCCTCCAATTCTAATGTCTTCAGCATTTAACTGGGCCTTAATTGGTAGTTCCTCTTCAGTGTGAATAGGGAAGCTGCCTATACCATGGGACTGAACCCAGCTTCACACACTTCTTGGGCGAGGGGTCCACAGTGGAGGTATACAAATTAACTAGCCTCCTTGTATTGTGAAACTTTTGAGAAGTTCTCCATAGTTTACATTCGATGGCAACAAAAATGTTCAGAGGAAAAAATATTTAACTAGATGCTTGCTTCGAGGACCAGTATAGCATGATGTTCCTGAGTCTGGAAACATTTTGAAGCTCCAGTACCAATTTTTTCAGGGCCAGTGAAAGATTACTTCTTTGAATAGTGTCCCTGTGGGTGCTCCACTTCAGGTGTGCATATACCCCTGAGATTTGATCAGAAATTTCTGGTAGCAGTGCTCGTTCAGCCGACGCATACACCCTACACACCCTCGTGCCCCATACCGAGGCTATATAGGGCTTCTTGGACAAACCGCACTCAGTTTCTTTTCAACCTCCTTCAGCCAGAGACAGAATTTAGTGTGCACCTGTTTCCTCTTTTATTATTATTCTTAGCATTAATAGTTCTTAGTAGTAGTAGATTTAGTGTCTTGTAGATGTTGGAACGTTTGTTCCCACTTGTTTTTCTCTTTTCTTTCAAAAAAAATTATATATTCATATTTTTGTTTGTTTTTCCCCCTACTGAGGGGCCCTAACAAATTTTCTTCTGTCTGGGCTGCTGGGCTCCCTGGGATTTAAAAGGTGCTTCTCTTGTCAAGAAGTAATCCCCATGAGTGACAGGTACTCCCAGTGCATTTGTTGTTTGAGAGACGCTCATATTCCCAGCAAGCACCAGATCTACACTTCTTTTAAGGGAAGGTTCCCATAAAAACAGGGAAATAAAGTATAGGCTCTTAATAATAGAGCTAACCTTAAGACTGGCTTCTGACCAGATGCAGAAAACCCACCTGTACAAGCTATTAGTGCCGTGTCGACATTGAGATTACAGTCACTGAGAGCTTCCAAGGTGAAGATGGCATAGAAACCCTGGTCTCTGACAATCTCTATGAGCGAGGTACCAACAACTGCGCTGGCGGTACCAAGAGCTTCCCACTCTAACACAGAGGAGGGGATAAGATGAGAAGAACAGCAAGTTCCTCCTTGAAGAAGATTTAGTCACTGGAGGCCCTGAGATGGCTGCTTGTGAGGCTCTGAGCACTTCAGGTACTATGAAGCACTTCAACTAAGTCCCATACTACAGCGGTAAAGGCCTCAGCACCAAAGACTACTATTACCAAGAAATAGTGGAATCCACTATCCCCTTGGTACTCACATCAATGCCTTGGACAATGGCATCTGGATCATCATCAGTGCCTGTATCAAGTTCTGTTGTGCTCCTGGTATCACAGACATTCTGGTACCCGAAAGACCTCATGGTACCGAATGAGCCTGAGTCTCCACTCCTTGTGACTTCTGGACACCTCTAAATACTGAGGTCTGCTGAGTCCCTGACTGCTCATGTTTCTGTGAGACCTACGTCTTCCCTAACTTCTACTATCCATGAAGCGGGGTTGCCACCTCTCCTACAATATGTGGAGGAGCATTCTGACTCAGACTCTGAACTTTCAGTTCATGGGTCTCCACTTTATTCCAGTATCAGAGGGGTAGCCGTGTTAGTCTGGATCTGTAAAAAGCAACAAAGAGTCCTGTGGCACCTTATAGACTAACAGACGTATTGGAGCATAAGCTTTCGTGGGTGAATACCCACTTCGTCAGACGCATTTTATTCCAGAAGACATTATTCCCTGATGCAGATGCAACAAAGCAGGATATCAGACCCCTGCCTACAAATATTGTGGATGGTCAACGTTGGATACCTCCCCCCACCATGCCTTTTGGTTCCCCTCACTGGCCTTACTGAGTGGCACACTGTCTGAAGTGGTTCACGACCATGAGTGCCAACCCATGGGGAGACTGTCAAAAAACAGGGCAGATACCCCAAACTGTCCGTATGTTCTATAATTAGATTTCCCCAGCCCAGTAACAAATGTGAACTGAAGCGCTATAATTGTCCTACCATGGAATCACAAACAGACTGAAATGCCCAGGAGGACTATCTTGCAACTGAGGCAAGTTAGATTTTGTAATAGTTGGTTGCTATATACCAAAGATCACTAAAGATTCAGGTGGCTTCCACTCCCAAGAGACCAGTCACTTACCTCAAGTCAATTTGTACCTCAGATCTGGCATCAAAGACAATGCTTGTAGCCAATCCTGTAGTAAACTAACTAACGATTTATTAATTAGGAAAAAGAAATACAGGTTAAAGCAGACAAACATATATACACAAATGAGTTACAGTCTGTGGTTCGAAAAGGTAACAGAATTGTAGCAATCTGTCAGCACTGAATGTCTTTTAGGGCTAATCCAGGTTCATTCTGGGGGTCTCTGCTTCTGTTTCATAGCTCCAACCCTGTCAAAGTCCAAAAAGCAAAAGAGATGAAAAATTTTCTTGTTCACCATCTTTATTTCCTCCTTCCAGAATCCAAGCTGATGGGATGATCCTTTTTTCATTTGGACCGCTACATGGGTGTAAAGGGGCAATTAATAAAGTCTTTGTATTGTGATGTCCCACAATGGCCCATTTAGTTTTGATGACCTTCTTAATCAACCGGAGACAATCTCATCTGACAGATTGATGGTTTCAGGGCAACCATTTTTTACAGTTATAAAGCAAAAACTTAAAGCATGTGATAAAGATATTATAAATGAGATTAATGCATGCAGCAATTTACAAGCGTTTCATAAAATCTAAACACTAAACATATTGTTATAAGTTCAATATCCATACTGACACACAGGCGAAAAGAATGGTTCACAGCAATGAATTTCAGTCCTTGGCTGGGGCCTAAAGCCTCGACAAGAGCTGGCACCTGGTTTGCCAGTGTCACACTGGGATCCTTTGGCAATGTACCACCAGCGATTTCAAGGGACCATGATTCCCAGGAACACAGAATCCCTTGTTCCTGGATACTACCCATCCGTCCTCCCCATTCTGAGCCAAAGGAGACCTTAAAGGAGCAAGAGGCAAGGGCAGAGAAGGAGTTCCCCCCCCACACACACAAATATTTCTTGTCATCACCTGACGAGGCAGTAATGCCACAACTGCCTTCATTAGCCAAAAGACTTTAGGCAATTCCAGGACCTGATGAAAACAGGTCGCTGACACCCTGCAAATTCCCCTGGAAGAAGTCCAGGGTTCACAGCACAGACTTCTGGACATATAGCACAGTTCTACCCCAGCACGGGCATCACTGCCAATTAATGAAGCCCTTTTTGAGCCAGCCAAGACCATCTGGCAAACTCCAGCAATGCCCCCCACCCCTGCAATTGGGCTGATTAAAAAAAAAAAAAAATACTACGTTCCAAACAGGGATTCTGAGTTTTTATTTTCTTGCCCAGTACCAAATTCTCTGGTAGTGGACAGTCAATGAAAGGGGCAGGCAACATACCCCAAAAGCCACCTCTTATAATAAGGGCCAGAAATGTCTGGACCTTTTTGGTTGTAAAAGCTACTTATCAGCAACCTCCTAGTTCATGATAGCTAACCACCAGGTGCTGAGGTCAAAACATGACTATCTGAACTACCTGACCATTTGCCACAGGAACACTGAGAACAATTTGAGCAGAATAATAACGGAGTGTCAGCTCTTTGCAAAAATATCACTGCAGGCTTCACTCGATACAATGGACCCTACAGCTGGATCTATTTCCACAGCAGTGGTGATGAGACAAGCTTCCTGGCTTCAGTTGTCTAGATTCCTGTGGGAAGTACCATCTATAGTGGAAGGTTTACCTTTCAATGGCCACAAGCTTTTTGCAGACTCCATAGATGACTCGCTTCATACCTAAAGGATTTTAGGGCGACACTTTAGGTCTTTTGGGATATACACACCTGCAAATAAGAGAAAATTTAGCAGATCTCAACCAGCACAAAGATCTCACCCTGTTCGATTTTCCATTTTCCATAGGCCACCATAACCACTAGCTAAGAGATTGATATTTTCAAAGAAGAAGCCTATAACTACATTGACTGTTTCATCCCAACCATCAACATCATCCATATGCCAATTTTGACGGTTTGGTCAAGAGTCTAAACCATGCAGTGACCAGAATTTCTCAGGTGCATTACACAACCCGCCTACTCAATTTGGGGTACCGCCTCTCTCTATTCCATTGAGTATGGGAGGCTATAACATTGGACAAATGGGTATTGGAGGGCATTACATTGGGTTATAGTATCCAATTTACCTTAATCCCACTTCCCACTCCCCTTCCCTGTCCCTCTTCATGGGACAATGGGTCCCTTACATGGGACTCTTACGATCAATTACTGACACAAGAGATCTCATTGCTCCTAAGTCTTGGAGACATAGAACCAGTTCCACTTCAACACAGGAGAAAAGGGTTCATTCAAAATATTTTCTGATACATAAGAAAAACAGGGATTGGAGGCTGATACTAGATCTCAGACAATTAAACAAGCATGTCAGACATCTGAAATTCAGGATGGTGTCCCTAGTAGCTATAATTCCCTCCCTGGAATTAGGGGACTGGTTTTTGACCCTTGACTTCAAAGATGCCTATTTCCACATAGCAATTCATCCCTCTCAAAAAAGATTTCTTCATTTCACAGTCACAATTATTACCAGTATCGGGCCCTACCCTTTGGCCTGTCATCCACCCCACGGGTGTTCTCAAAGATCACGGTGGTCGTAGCAACCTAGTCCATCATCTAGGAATAAGCCTTTCCCTATCTTGACAACTGGATCCTCAAGGGACAGTGATATCAGGAGGCGTTGTTGGCAGTTGAAACAACAACTTTACTATTCTAAAGTCTAGGCCTGCAGATAAATCTTGAGAAATCGTTTTTGACCTTACACAGCAAATTCTCTTTATAGGAGAATTTTTAGATTTGATAATGAGCAGAATTTCTCTCCCTCTCGACAGGTTCCTTGCTCTAAAGGACCTTATCTAAAGAGTGCAGCTGAACCCTCAAGTTCCAGCAAGGACATATCTGCAACTGCTGAGACATGTTGCAGCTTGCATTTTTGTGACACAGGTTGCATCCTTGATGTCTCCAGGGGAGGCATAGAACAGTTTATGTACCCCAAAAACACAGTCTGAACAAACAAGTATCTGTACCCAACTGGCTCCTTCAGTCATGCACCTGGTGGCAGAATCCTTCCAAGGTTTGTGCAGGAATCCTGTTCACCCAGAATCCCCCTATTATTATGTTAACATCAGATGCTTCCCTCTTGGGATGGGGAGCACATTTGGGTCCTCACATAGACCAATGCAAATGGTCATGACAGGAACAATGCTTGCATATCAATATGTTGGAGTTAAGAGTTGTCAGAAGTGCTTGCCTTCACTTTCTTCCCCTACTCAAAAACAAGTCCATGAAGATCATGACAGACAACGTAGCTTGCATGTATTATATCAGTCATCAGTGAGGTGTGCGCTCCCCCCACACTGAACTGAAGCGATAATGCTGGAACTGGTGCATAGCCAATCAGATAATCATCTCGGCTTCTTACCTCCTGGGTACACAAAAACATGGCAGAGCAACTCAGCAGACATTTCTCCCTAAATTACAAATGGGAGTTGGATTCTTGAGTCTTCAAAAAAAATTCCTAGCTTGAGAATGTCCACAGGTTAACCTTTTAGCCAAGGCAGCCAACACGCAGTACAGGAAATTCTGTTGCAGAAGGGGACTTGATCCCCAATCTCTAAGAGACATTCTCCTTATTACATGCACAAAAGGTCTTTTTTATACATATCTTCCAACTCCATCGCCTTTAAATGTCCTCATCAAGATCAAGCAAGACCAAGCCAAGATCATTTTGATTGCGCCAACTTGGCCAAGACAAGTTTGGTTTCCAACCTCATTAAACTCACCTCTTGCCTTGCATGGTGGCTCTCAATCAAACCTCGACTATTGTTTCAGGATGCAGGTCAGACGCTTCATCCCAATCTGAACATTCTTCAACTACACACATGGTTCCTCAGTGGTTCTCCAGACCAGAGGCCACCTGTTCATCGGAAGTACAAAATGTACTTTTAAATAGCAGAAAGAGATTTACCAGACACACTTCCCTTCAGAAATGGAGAAGATATAATCTTTGGTGCATCTGGTGCCATCTTTCTCCTATCTAGTCATCTTGTTCCACAATCTTGAATTACCTGTTGGAATTGAAAGATTCAGGTCTTTCTATGGGTTCCATTCATGTTCATTTAGCGGCAATAACAGCTTTCCATGTGCCAGTAGTAGGTTTCTTAATATTCACTCAGTAAAACAGAGCAAGATTCCTGAAAGGTTTTATGAGTCTTTTCCCTCAGATTAGAGCCCTGACACTGCTTTGGGATCTCAACTTGGTTCTTAACTGTCTCATGAAACAACCCTTTGAGCCACTGGGTATGTGCTCACTGTTACATCTGTCTATGAAGATGGTCTTTTTGGTGGCCATTACTTCTGCTCAAAGGTTTGCAGAGATGGGGGCTTTAATTGCAGGCCCTCCGTTTACTGTGTTCTCCAAGGGGAAGGTATCATTAGGACCCCATCCAAAGTTTTATCTTAAGATTTCTGCTGAGTTTCACATTAACCCCAAACTAGTCACCTTTTGTTTTGTTTTTTCCCTAAGCCGCATTGGCCTACCCAGGAGTCTATCTTCTATACATTAGATGTTAAGAGGGCATTAGCCTTTTACTTCGACAGAACCAGGCCGTTCAAGAAGACCCGTAGACTCTTTGTTTCTATTGCAGATAGGTCAAGGGGGAGCCTCTGTTTCCACTCATTGACTTTCTATACGGATTTCTGGATGCATTATTGCCTCTTATTGTTTTGTTGAGGTTCCGCCTCCACTACAAGTGACTGTGCGCTCTACTAGATCATAGTCTATGTTGGTAGCCCACACAAAAACGTTCCAGTTGCTGAAATCTGCAAGGCTGCAACATGGTCATTGGTGCATATGTTTTCTGCCCACTATGTCTTGGTTTACAATGCAAGATCAGACGCTACAGTAGGTCACACAATTCCTTCTTCACCAATGGACTCTGTTCCAAAACTCCCACCTCCTTGAGGGATTACTGCTAGGGAGCCACCTGAATTGGAGCACTCACAGGCATGCTACTTGAAGGAGAAGAAGAATTTACACAGCTCGTGTAGTAAGACGAGTTTTTTGAGATTTGTGTCCCTGCAGGTGCTCCACTACCCATCCTCCTTCCCCTCTGCTTCGGAGCTACCTCTGTGGGACTTTGTGGTAGAGAAGGAAATGAGGGCAGTTCACTCATGTGGCCTTATATAGCCGCGTTACAAGGTTCAAGGATTTGCAGGGCTCATATGCAGGCCAAACGGGCACTGCTACCAAAAAATCTCCGCTTAAAGGCGCACGAGCGCATGCACATCTGAAGTGGAGCACCCACAGGGACACACATCTCGAAGAACTCCAGTCACTGCACAAAGTGAGTAAGCTCTCTTTATGTACTGGGCCTGCACAACAAACCAGATGATAACGTTTGTTGTCCCTGATTTCCATTATTATTTTTAATAATACATGTTATTTATCTGTTTTTATAAGCAAATTATATACCTGTTCCTATAGTTGCACAGAAAAACTCCCTCTGAAGTCAGTGATAGTTTTCCGGTGCAAGAACCATAGGATGAGACATACTAGTGTATGCATTTTTACAGAGATACATAGTAAAATCCCGGCACCACTGTAATCAATAGCAAAGCTTCCATTCACTTCAGTAGAGCCACAATTTCAGCCATAGTGTAAACATCCATTTCCCTAAGCAATCATTTGCTGTGTACATATTTCATGATCCTTTTTTACCTTTGTTTCTTATTTTTCACACTGAAATTTAAAGATCTATTTTATTTTGTGAAGAATATGATTAAATCCTCTTTTTTTAAATGTAGATCTTTTCAAAAGCTTTTCATTAAAAAAAGAAACCCAATAGTTTATGCAAATCCAACTATAAATAATACAGCCATATACACAGTGAATGTAAAATATAATTTATGAAACAGATATTATGAAGCTACATAGACCATATTTTATGCTGATTACAAATTCTTCATATTAGATCTAATGCATAATTATATTTTACCTTATGGCATTTTAAAAATCACATAATATATTACAGTTAGGTTCAGTTTTTAAGAGATCACTCAATTTAAAATTTTGATCCTGATTTGGAATCCACTAACATAGATCCCTGCACCTGTGCAGAATCTCACTTAAGTAAATGGAATTCCCTAGAGGTGCACTCTAGCTGATTCCAGTGTCAGATCAGAATCTGAGTTAGCTGCTAGTGTATTTGAAATAATGTATTCTACTCTTGGGCTAATAATCCTGGATACGGTTGGTGTTAACATGCTTGAGAAACACTTCTTTAGATTTACTGTTGTTTCTATGATGCAGCCCCAAAGTTTATTTCTGAAATACTATTTCTTAAACCAGTTGCAGAAACGCATAATCTCCTTTGTTAAAAAAAAATAGTCCAAAGGGGCATGTAGAGAATCTGTCTGAGATCATGACAGAAAAAAAGTTATCTAATATACAGAAACCACATCAATGCAAATTGCAAAGATACACACAAAATCCCCATCCTAATCCCTCAATGCCATTTGGAGTTTTCCATTGCCCCCCCCCCCTTTTTTTTTCTTCCTACAAGAGTAAGCAAGAATGAAGGCCTAACCAACATTCTTCCCTCACGCACCCTGTGTTTTACTCCTCTGTTAAATATTCTCTTTGTCTCTCCATTTATTTGTCCTCATTCTCAGCAGAAAAACCTTTTTTTAATGTTATGGTCATTGAAGAATTTTAAATAAAGGGTTTTTTTGCTTTTGTTTTGGTGTCAGTTGATTTCTTATCAAAGTGTTTGATTTGCAATTTTTTTCTTGTCGTTTGCAGAAGCCGAAAGCGGTATGCCCTCTTCGTTACCTTTCCTTCCAACCTCAACCCTACCTTCACTCCTTCTAACTTCAGGACTAATTCCTTGCCAAGAACTCAGGAAGATAACACCTTTGTCTATCTTTCTCTCTATATATGTACATATATATATATATTCATGTGTCTATGTGTGTGTGTATATATATATATATATGCATATTTATATATGAGCCCCCAATTTCAAAGAGGAGAGAAAATAGAATCATTTTGTTTCTTTATTGGTTCTTGTGACTCATGCACTAACTTCTTTGCAGGAATTATAAAATTAAATAAAAGCATTAGACTTTTATTTCATCGTGGAACCATTGATGTATCCAATTATTACATTTGGAAATCAAACTTGGTCTGCTGTTCAACGTCCTTTTTTCTCTTTTTGTTAATTTGTTTTGTATTGTGACATGTCCTCTGTGTCTACCAGTCTTTGTGCTGCCATTTTATCTCCATATTCACAACCTTTTTGATAGCCTCTCTTCCCACAGAGTCTTTCTGTAAAATACATGTTTCACAATACAATACTTTGTGCTCTTGTAGTTTCGCCTCCCATTAACAATGACCAAATGCCTGATTTTTTTGCATTGCTGCTCCAGATTAATTATAATACAGTACTCATTAAAGCTACTGTACTGTTCCAGTGAAGTACCTATAGGTAGTTTAGGCTATATGTTCATATTCATTTTATTACATGAGCTCATTTATTGAAACAACTCAAATGAAAGAGTTTGCTTCGTTTGTTTTTTCTTTGTGTTGGCATGTTTTGCATATTCTTTTAATAACCACGTTACAGGCCTCATCTCTAGCCTACATTCCATTTTGTTGTTTTTGGTTTGAATGAAATAAACAAAGCGGGACCTACCACGTCCCTATTTTTTAACAATTTATCACAGTCTGACTCTTTGTGGTGTCCTTTGGAAACTCCTCGTTGTCAAGATGTATTTCAGTTTCCTACTTAATCACATACTCCAACCTTAATTTCCACATTTGTTCTGTTGTGTGTGTTCTGTGTGTTGTGTTTATTTTCTTTATAGTCTTACTCTACTGTGTTTTTTGAGTCGATGTGTGAAAAGAGAGGTGGCTTCCTGTCAGTTTGGCATTGTTGATATGATCCAACTGCAGAGAAGTTACTGCAACACAGCATCTTCAAGGATCTGCAGTTGTTGCACCTCTACTTGGCTTCTTGCTTTTGAGTATATTTACCTTGTGGTGAAGGCATGCTGATTCTGGCATGTTGAGCAGTGTGAAAAAGTGTGGTACAAAGTGCAGTTGCTTGCTCCCAGAATAAAGTACATTATGCTGCTGAGTTCATTTATTTCCATTGTATTCCTAGTTGATTCACTTCTTAAACCAAAAACACTAATTGAACTATTTTACAGTGTATTAATTTCAGCGCAATTATTGAACTAGTGCTAGCATATCCCTGGTAAAGTACCTTATGCACGCATGGCACACTTAGTAGTCATTTTTATTAAGAACTTAATTCCTGGGAGCAACATTTTGTGATTCTGTTTGCTTGTAGTAACTAAGCTTTCATATACTGTAGCATGTAATGTTGCAATGTGTCTTTTGCCTTGTATCCTTTTTAGTGTCATAATAGAATTTTCTATGTATAGCTATATGGAATTTGTACTCATGTCAGTCATAGAGCCCAGAAGAAAGAAGCAATGCCTATGAGTTACAAGCGGTGTGCAGCTGGTATTCACACAGATCCCACACGCTGGTTTGTGCACCAACCCTCACACGTGCTTTCAAAATATATTCTGAAAAGCCATAATGGTTCAAATTAAATCTATAATTTATAGTTGTTTTCATGACATGGCACAATTAAAGAGGCCATTGCACTAATATTGTGCATTTCATCTGGGCACAGCATGAACCAGTTTAAAATGGTAGCTGTGTTTATATGTGTGATAGCTATAGTCAATAACATCCCATTATCTCGTTTCAGTTAATATAAGTATTATAATATGACTATTATAATATGTGACTGATGAATATATTAGAGTTTCTATTTTAGTTGCCTGGGGAATGGTACAGTACATCTACCACAAGGTTTAAACCAGAGTTGTCATGGCCTTTTGTCACTGATTTAGTTCAAAGTTTGCCATTTTTGCTTCATTGAGTTAAAAAATGGACCCGTATTTTTAGACCAGGATCAATGGCAGGTAGGAGCGTATCTGAAAAATATGAAGAGGAATACCGCTGGATCAGAACGGGTCTCTTGGCATGGATCTCCATGAGTGTTCTGTTATTTATTTATGTGTACATATTACATGTTACCTGGTGGGGTTAGATATTAGCAATTAGGGATTAAATTTCCATAAGTCACTTAGAAGAACAAATCCTGTTTTACAAAGCTCCTAAGTCACTTAGTGCTTTTGCAAATTTATCCTAATGAAAATAAAACATAAAGTATTAATAATACCGTAGAATGAGACATAGTTTGGCTCATACTGTGGGAGTTTCCCAACAAAGCTCTACCAATACACCTCCATTCTGACCTACGTCATCCCTTTGTCTTCCAGTCTTGGGGCTCCACACAAGGTTCCTGTTAAGGTGCCTTGCCTTGATCTGCTATCTTCTCTGCTATTTCCATTCTGGTTTCCATCTGCCAGTGCATCTTAAACTAATTCCTGTCCTGTGTCATCCCTGGTAATTGAGTTTGAGGTCTTTCCCGAACAAATCTGACAGTCACACGAGACTTGGAGGTAGCTTTGTGATATGGAACCATTGCCCAGTCTAGGGACCCAAACTTGTGTTCATTTGTGATCTGATCAGAGGTTTCACTTGGGCAAAAGGCCAATAAATTAATGCACTATGACACATTCTTTTTCATAAATTCATTTTCAATAACTATATGCAAACTAATATATAAAACTCAATAGGAATGCAGACAACAAATCTTATGGTTCACTTTTTCTATGAGTGAGACTGAAGGTAGCTGGACAGTATGGGAAGATGGAAAAAGTTTTCTCCTCCTTCTCTTCTCAAATGTATGAACAAGGGTTTTTTTAATATATTCTAATAGCATAACAAAAAATTATCTCGTAGTAAGCTTTCTACCAAGTCAAGTAATTGAAAGAAACTATTCTCACCAAAAGTGGCTGATCACTTTTTTACAATGATAATTTGTAAACTGAAATTCAGGCCATCCCATGCCCGGCGTAGACATCAGACAATGCAACAGTAGTAAAGATGAGCACCCCAAGAAAGTCTCACAGATGGTTATAAAAACAGTACTAGATTTTGATGCCTATAGAGAAGGCATTTATACAAGTAACAGTAACATCATGCAAACATACTGTATTTAATATTTTATGCAAACCACTGTATTGATACACTGTGTAACCAGTCCTATCCATGTAAAGTGAGAGGTAATATACGCATGGCTCATGGTCTATTACTGTGACTCTGAGCTATTAGGATATTTTCTGGTGAGTTTCTGCTTAGATACTGCCAGTGGATGGTTTGTACATTTAAAACACCAGAACAGAAACTATGTGGTTCTCAATACCTTGGGAGTTCAATTAACACCCCAGAAGCTACTGTTGGATATCTCTTTCTCATGTAGGTACTTATAGACCACAACCAAGTCATGTCTTAATGTTCTCTTGGAAAAACTAAATAGAATGAACTGTACACAGTATTCCAGTAATATTCTCACTACCCTATTCATCTCCCTCCTTGATAGTCTCCTGCTTGTACATCCAAGGATTGTTCTAGCCCTCTTAACTACTGCATCACACTGGGAGCTCATGCTCACTTGTTACCTGCCATGACTCTAAATCCTTTAGAGAGTCACTGCATTCAAGGATATGTTTCCTCATCTTGTAAATGTGACCTACATTCTCTGTTGCTAGATGTATGACTTTGCATTTTGCTGTATTAAAATGTAGGTTATTCAAATGAGCCCACTTTACTAAGTGACCCAGATTATACTAGAGCAAAAGTTTTCAAACTATGGTCTGAGGGCCACAGAGAAATTGCTTGTGGTCCATGGAGAATTGACTGGTCACATGGTACTGCCTCCTTCTCCCTATTTTCAACTGCTAAATTGCATTAAACTGCAGCTAAAAATATATTAAATACTTTCCTAATATTTTTTTTCTATGTAAAGATGCAACAACAGCTGCCACATGACCCACACATTTATGAATGGTAGGGCAGGTTGCCAATGAGAGAATCTTTGTATTGAAATGTTGTCCATGTTGTGAAAAAAATTGAGATCCCCTATGCCAGAGGAATATACTCCTGAAAGTGAGGACTGCCAAAGAAACTACATATCAAAAGTGTTCTAGCTAGCTACTTCTTCATTAGCGCTGAAGCTAACCTAAACTGGAAATATAATAAAATAGGGAAATTTGATTCTCTCTTTAAAAGTTCAAAATTATATGATGATCTTTGTCTGATTTCATAGGTTGGTATTAGATTAAAAAATGATCAAATGACTTTGTGATATCAGTGAATATTTGGAAAAATCAGGAGATGTTCATTTTTCATAGCATTGGTCCAATGCATGGCATACAATGCATTTCATAGTTTGTTCCATTCACTGCTATTCACTGTGTATAAAAGACTAGGGATACATAAAGGAGATGTTGAGACTAGATGAAGTTCTGGTAGAAGTCCTCCTCTTCTAGAGCCCCAAGTTTATTATACCACACCGTCTTCTCCTCTGTTGAGAAACAAAATAATTCAAAAAGTTGGTATTATGGTTGGCTTGTTATTCAGATACATGTCATTGTGATGATAATTACGTTATTGTGAAGTTCACAGGTTCTTTTTTTTCCAAGTCACCAGGGCCG
The DNA here is from genome assembly GCF_002925995.2 of Terrapene triunguis. Lineage (NCBI taxonomy): Eukaryota > Metazoa > Chordata > Testudines > Emydidae > Terrapene > Terrapene triunguis. Next base: position 3,817,693 of record NW_020664498.1, read on the forward strand.
ACTCCAGCATTTCTGCCGCCCCAAGCAAAAAAAAAGAGCCGCGATTGGCGGCGTCAGTTCAGCGGCAGGTCCTTCGCTCCTAGAGGGAGTGAGGGACCTGCCGCCCCCAAATTGCCGCTGGTGCTGCCCCTCTCCTTTGGCCACCCCAAGCACCTGCTTGTCACTCAAAAATCTTTTACCCCTGTACCTACTTGAATCAATACTTAGCATCACTAGCCTGAGCTATGTTTTGATAGCCTTTTGTAAGATAGCTGTACCATCAGAAGTACCTTCTTTTAGTTGCTTTTATAAGCCATGCAAACTGGGTAGAATTTGCTTGTGAGTAGCCGCTGCTTGTATTGCCTGTACATCAGAGGGTGAGAATAAAATCAAACCTGTGTGAGACTCTGCTGTTATTTATTGTTAATAACACTGATAAGATCAATTTATTTTTATTCCCATCACATACACAGTCACAAATCCTTATTTTGTGGTTAAGACCTAGTGCAGTACAAGATCTTCTGACAGATATGAAATCAATTCATGTGAGTTAATATTACGCATATATATTAAAGGTGAAACTGGAAATGCCACCTAAAGTTAAGTTTGCCTGGCACTTCCCATTATAAGACCCTGTTTTCAGGTGCTTGTCAGCTTGTTAAATTTTTACTGTTTGGGAGAAAATTTTCCATAGTGGGTGTCTGCCTCAGGCTGATCAATTTCCAAGAATGAGATTAAGGAAAAATATGTTCTTTTGCTCATTAAAAACATTTTTACAGCCATTTCATCTAGCATCTCCATGCTTTGGAACAAGGGCTTGACGTTTGTCGTAGGGATTACTAATGTGTCAGGGATATACCTTTTGCTCTTTCTTTGAAAAAACACACAGATTTATTAACATTTGAAAAATCTATTTGCATATGGTCAGTAGAGATTTGTTACCGTTTGGCAGCTGAATTCTCAGATTACTCCATCTGCACTGAGCATGCTCTATCCCAGGACTGTCAGGGCTATCTAGGACTTTCCCTGAATTGCTTCTTTTCGCTTCTGCGGCTGCTTTGGCACTGGGTACCAGTACTGAGAGCAGGCAAAATGTCACTCTTGTGTTCTTATTGTCCCCCCCCTTTCCCCTCCCCCACTTCTGGCATCCTGGCAGTTTGGAGGAGTAAGCAACATGACTCAAATGCAGAGGGGCCAAGAACCTGATGTCGCAGGGAGGAGAGTCGCTTAGGACAAGGAACCTCGGGTGGGAAGGCTGGGACTGGAAATTGTGGGGGGGAGGAAGAACGAGTGGGACTGGCTGGGCAAGGAGACTGTGACTGAGATGAAGAGTGTGGGAGTTGGAGACTGGGACCGGCTAGGTGAGGAGACTGGGTCTAGGATGAGGGCAAAACTAAGACAAGGAGCTGTGAGGAAGGGGAAAAGATAGGACAGTGACAGGCTTGAGAGGGTGGGCAGAATGGGTCAGGTTTGGGTGGGACAGGAGCAGCAAGGTCTGTGACCTCAAGGGAACACTGCCCTCCAGAATCTGGAATGGAACCCTTGATTCCTGAGTCTCAACATTTTTTCTGTTAGCAAATATCTGTGAAACCCAACCACTAGCAAAGTATGTGTCTCATCCACCTCTAGTGGATGACAACTTACTGTTGCTATCAGTTTCTCTGTTAGCTTGAGTAGCAGAGGTCTGTGCGGTAGTTCTAAAGATTCCAGCCATGCAGGTGTCAATATGATTCCATGTAATGGAATTTCTGATTTTTTCAGTTTGCTTTTTTAAAACCTAGAAAATTGTATTAATCCCTCAGACCTCAAGATAAAAAAATACATTGAAGTTGCCAAGTCAAGCACTCAAAAGTTAGGAAATGTCAGATTTAAGGTTACTTGTGCATCTTTAATTCATTCCCCTTGTGCACATGTATTATGGTACGGTCTTTAATTACATACTTTTTTCAGGACCTCTTGCTTCTTTCGTTGCACAGGATGGACTGTATTTTAGGAACAAATTCGGGTTGTGTAGTGATGAAGGCTATTGTCTGTAGGATCCAAGCCTCATTTGTTGCCAAAGTAGGAGCTGTGTCATGAATGAGGCAAGGGAGACTTTGTACATACAAAGTGCTATAAAATGCTAAGTACTCTGAAAAATCAGGCTGTTTAGGAAGTACTCAGCTACTATAGTGCTGAAAAACCCATGAGCCAATGAATAACTCTAGAGCAGGGTTTCCTGCACAGGGCCACAGGTCAAGCAATAAGGATAAAACAAACTATTGAATAGCTTTTTGTTCACTGAGCATCATCCATCCTATGCAGTGCATGAGGGAAGGGTCCTGAGCTACAGATAATATATGATCATGACAATGAGGACTGTGTCATAAAACATATGCACGAGGGACTGAATTAAGGTTGCACAGGCAGCCTTAAATCTGACATCACCTGACTTCTAAATGCTGATTTTGCAAGCTTAATATTCTTGTCACATAGGACTTTAATGTGTACATATATATATATGTGTGTGTGTGTGTGTATGTATAAGTATATGTGCAGATGCACACGCACAAGTACATACACATTCAGTATATAAAATACAGCATATGAAAATGTTCTCTATTTAACAAAAACATTGTATATTTACCAGCATTATCCAACTCAACAATTTATCAGTAACTAAGGCTTGGTCTACACTCACCCCCCAAATCGAACTAAGGTACGCAACTTCAGCTACGTGAATAACGTAGCTGAAGTTCGAAGTACCTTAGTTCGATCTTACCTCGGTCCACACGCGGCAGGCAGGCTCCCCCGTCGACTCCGCGGTACTCTTCTCGTCTAGCTGGAGTACCGCAGTCGACGGCGAGCACTTCCGGGTTCGACTTATCGCATCCAGACAAGATGCGATAAGTCGAACCCAGAACTTCGATTGCCAGCCGTCGAACTAGCGGCTGGGTGTAGACATACCCTAAGACTATCTAAACATTTGATCCTATATTTTCCCCAAAATAATAAGGCTACAAATCATTAGCATTGCATGCACTTGCAATGTTAGCACCTTATGTCCATTCATGTATACATCTTATCTATTGCTACATTGGCATCTTTCCTAAAAGTCAGTGTCTGATATAAGCCTGCAAGCATCATAGTTTCTTTTAGTCCTTGTGTACTGTAAGTCTTGCATGTGTACTCTTATTACTCTTTAACTTACAAAGATTAAACTTGACCAAAACAAAAACAAAAAAAGTGAAACATTTGACAAGCTTTATTAAGTGTTTTGTCAAGTTAAGAGCTTAGTTATATTACACTTCAAAGTAAAAGAAGATGAAGAATAAGTATGGCTACCTGATACCTTATAATATTGCCTGAACCAAAAATACTCTGGTGCTAAACCTTTATGACAATACAGCAAATATTTTACACATAAGCAGAGATCAACACACACCATGTTAACTTACAATTTCCTCCATCAAACTGAGGTGCAGTCACTCTGTTAGGGTGGCTGGATTATTATTTTTTTCTTCCAGGGGCTGCATAGCAATGGTTTTTTTAAAATGTTATATTCATTTTATGTTTTCCTCAGCAATAGCGACTGGTTGTCATGTACCATTCCCCTTGAGTGTATGTGTGTATTTATTATATTATGTACAATAATATAATATATACAGATAGGGGTCCCATTATTTCTCATTTCAAAAGAAATTGGCACAAGGATGTTTAAAATGGTTTAATTTTACAAATGACTCTTTGTACTGGTATCAAGTGGTGGTTTCCTTGGGGGATCTCTTCCCTTTTCACCATATCATGAACTTTTTCATCAGCCTGAATAATAGCGCAAGAAAGCTAAACTGCTCCGCTTCACACGTGGTTTTTCTGAGATGCTTTTTTTGCTTTGTTTTGGTAAAAGATGCTAATTATTTGATGGCTAGAACATAAGAAAGTAGTGACTTAAGAGCTGAAATGGTGATATGATTTTAAGGGAAGATACATGGTTATTGCAAATTTAAGTTCTGTAATGATACCCATTGTTGATGTTTAAGCGTTGATCTGATTGGAAATGTCAAAGAAGAAAATGGCTTCAAATTTCCTTATAGCCTTTCCTGACTAGTGGGTCCCCTAGAATAAAACAAAAATAGAGCATTTTGGAGCACTCAATTAAAAGTGATATAAACTCATAGCTTTGTCTTTTGTTTGTTTGTGTTTCATTGAGCAGTATATTAATCAATCCTGGAAACCACGTCAAGATTCAAGAAGGTACTTTAGGATTCTTCATTGCAAGTGATGCCAAAGAAGTGAAAAGGTAATTTGTTTATTGCATCTTTTTAATTAAAAAAATGCAGTCTCTTCCTTGTTTTATTCTTTACATTTAGAGCTTCGCCCCCACTCCCATAGAAGTCAGCAGAAGGATTCATATTTCTTCAACGGGGGTTGAATTGGACCAAATGTACATGCTTCTCATGTTGGACTTTTTCCCATGGCGAAAAAACTTTAACTGAAATAAAATGAAATAATAATTTTGCAGCACCTATGAAAAAGAACCAAAGAGAGAAATATTAAGTTTGGGGGTGAGGAGGGGTTAACCTCAAAAAACCCACTTTGGATATGGGCCAGATTATCTACTGTTGTAACGTAATTGACCCTAGTGGAGTTATTTGAGCAGAGAACGGGGTCCCTAGTTTTGGCCTAAGGTTTAGGTGTTTAGAGAAATTCTTTTATATAGGGACAGTTTCAGCAACCTCAACAAATAATTGTTGTGGGCAAACTGAGCAGTATTCATTCAGCATTACATTGGCGGTATGACATCCCCTTGTTACTATTCTTTATCAGAACTATATACTGTGTAGGTACATAATAATGAATCAAACTAAAACAGAGCAGTACTTCCCATCCAATGTGGGCTACTTTACCTGTTTAGCAGTCTAAGAACTTGGCTGTATCAGTGAGATTAGGGTTTGGAGTATTCAAGCTACAGTTATACAAGAAAACTTTGGTCTCATGCCTAGCAGCCACCAAGGTGTGTCATTATTAGACCCCAGTGCACACCCAGTGTCTCGTGATTATGAAGTCTTTAGAAAGATAAAGTGATGTCAGAAAATAATTTCTAAGATAACGAAATAACTTTTTAAAACATTTTGAAGGTAAATAGATTTTTAAAAACTAAAAAAGTAATTTGTTGCCTGGTCGTCCCTCCCAAATGTGTTACTCCAAAATGAAAAAGAAGACACTCCAATGTGCAAGAAATAGAGTTGGCTGCAATTTTTATTTTTTAAATCATGCTGAACTTGAGTTCAAGAATCAGATTATTATCTCAGAACTGGCCACCTTCTCCCTCCATAACCATTCCATCTTATAGGCCATGAAGACTTTCTTCCAAGGTGCAGCTGTGCTCATCCAAACAGTGGGAAGCTGTCTCCCAGAACCATCCTCCCCCCTTCAGCCCTATTGGGTTAGTCAATCCACAAGGGCAGGTCCCATATCTGCATACAGTACAGAGGTCTAACCACCTCCTCCTCCTCTGCTCTTACCACAGATTCCTGGGTTCTTGCAGATATACCTTCTCTGATTCTGGCTCATAGATATCAGGCCTGCTTAGCACCTGCTCAACTACAGGGCCCCTTCCAGCCAGCTGCAACATGTCAGAATTATTATAAACATTCCAACCTCCAGCTGCCTGCAAACCCAATTCTGCCAAATGATACCTGTGGGTTCCATCAGTGTCAAATGGCGCAGAAGTGATGCACTCAGAGAGGTGAAAATCAGCCCTTGACTAAGCCTACTCTGCCAAAGAAGCTACATTCTTTTCCAACTCCAAAGCTAGCAGTCTCTGCAAGCCAGGGAATACTACCTACCCCTAGCAAAGTGACTCTACCTGCTCCTTCCCAAATAAACATTCCCCAACAGCCAAGCCAGCCACAGAGGGAGAAGGGGCACCTCTTCTGGTCTCCCTCCCCTTGTAGCTGGCCTCTAATGGAATGTCTCCTAATTTGCACAGGTGCCAGTGAATTAGGCCTTTGAGTCTCCTTCCCTATCTGTAAAATGAACAGAATAATACTGAGGTATCTCAAAGGGATAACATGCAGATTGCTTAATATTTGTTCAGTGCTATACTAGTGCTGCATATCCCAAGAGCTAAACTGTCTATTTAAGCCCCAGCCCTGCAAGAGGCACATGATTCCAACAGGTGCTCACAGTTTCCTCATCTCCCTTACACCAATTTTAGACTGAGGTAAGCATGTCGACATCAGTCTTGTTACCCCTCAAAAGGGCACTGCATGCATTCTCGCTGGTGTAACATGGTGGCCTGCCCTTGGGCTGGAGAGCCTGGGCTAAGCCAAGCCAAGCCTGATTACACCTGAGGGAAATCAAGCAATCCCAGGCTAAAAGACAGCAGGAAGCTTCAGTAGGAGGGGGCTGAGAGAATAACTGAGCCTGACATTAAGAGGAAGAAAGTTGTCTAGATAGGGTCCTGGGAGACACCATGCCCAAGAAGCAGGGCAGAGTCTGACAGACAGACCCTTTGGAAGCAAGGGGCTGTGCCAACCTGACATTGGGATAAAGACGAGTATGAGTTGTTCTGTTTTTCAAAGACTTAGTGTTATTTTGGCCTGCTGGGTGAGCGATGGACTGGGGCTGCAGCCTGTGTGTTCCCAGAAGTCTAAATAAGTAAGACCCCTTTTGGGGATTGTTTGAACTTTTTGAACTGGAGGAGTTCTTAAAGGGTCCTGAAGAGGTGGAAACACAGGCAGGGTGCTGACGAGCAATCTCTGGCCCAAAGGGAGACACAGGAGGCAGCTGCCCCTACTACAGCTGGGCCCTGCCCTTTCCCATCTCCAGCACCGCCTTTATGAAAGCTATTACAGTGAGCACTAGCCTCTCAAGCAACCTTTGAGCCCAGCAGGCAGTTCTTGTTCTCTCTCTTGCCTCTTTCCTTTTCCATGTGCACAAGGCTATTCACATGGTAGCACCAAGACACTAACCTGTGTATTTACAAAGTGTTTTAGCCATGCAGTTCCCCATTAAAGTTAATGGAGACCGCACCGGGAGAAACCTGGCATGGCCTTTTTGAAATGATAGAAGTTGAATAGTGAAGATATACTTAGAGTAAATTTACTCAGCACTTGTATATCAATTTCCATCCATGACAACAGCAAGTTGAAGCAGAAGCTCTGACTTGCCTTTTCCAGAAACCTTTGGCCAGAATTATGCAAGGTTGCTGCCTCTCTTCCCATATTCCCTAACCATTCTGTACAAAGCAGATCTTTATCAGATGTGCTTCAGCTAACGTAGCCATTTATGAAAATTGCCAATTTCACCTTTGTAACTTGATGAATCAGAGTCAGAAAAAATCTTCCAAAATTGAGAGAAACTGAATCCCTCTCCATGAATTCTCTGCCTTTGTTTTCAAACAAGTGATGGATGCTTTAATGGGATCTGAATGGCAATAAAAAAGATTCTAGGAGAGTAAAAAACAGGATTTTTACCTAAGTACAATAAAACAAAAGCAAACATATGTTATATACTTGTAGCTCAAATTAAATGTTTTTGTTTATGTGTTATGTGCTTTAAGAGATGCTGGCAAGTCTTTTAGGTTAGAACTATACCATATTGCAATGCATATTTAACACTGTTTATGCACCATAATTTGTAGTAGAGTAATTTTGTATATTGCTAAAACAATGATTTTTTAATGTTTTTTTAAATAATAGGTACATATTACACACCTTTATGTTAAGGATTTATTGAAGAGAATAGCTGTATATAAAAGGGTGAATGCTAATAATGTGTCATAGGTACAATATGAGTGGTGTCTTTTTATCATTCTTTATCCACTTACATTTTATTATGCATTATGGAAATCTATTTGTTTTAATTCTTTTATCAATATGGTAATTTCATTTTTAAAAGCATCTGAGTCACTTATTCTTGGTCTTGCACCTAGGGTATGCCTGCACTGCAATCTGCAGTGTGATTGGAGCATGGGTAGACATACCTAAGATAGCTTTCCTCATGCTAGCACAGCTAAAAATAGCAGAATAGGTGCCGCGGGCTTCAGTGCAGCCTAGCAACATGGGTCCCTGGCATGCTTATACAGCCCCTGCTGAGGCTCATGCCTCTGTATCGATGTTGCTGTTTTTAGCCATCTAGTGCAGGTATGTCTATCCAAACATCAATCCCACCTCAGATTGCAGTGTAAACATGCCCAGAGAGTATCATGAGCATGTCTAGTTCAGCAATGGGATCTGGCAGCATGGACCCCACACCTGTGCAGCATCTGTCTAAACTCGTAGGGATTTGGGGAAGGGTCTGTGCTAAAGGATCCTGCTTCAGAAGTGGGATCTAGAGCTGGATTAAATGTCTAAAGGGGGAACTGCAAAAACTGGAGAGGAAATGTTGTCCAACAGAAATAGTAATAAAATCCCATAGTCAAGAGAGAGGTGCCTCCCTGGAGTCCACATGGTCCATAGAAGAGTAGAGACTGCCACTCCTGAGTCCCAATCCTATCTCTGACAGTGACTGGCTTGAATATATTATTTAGCTAGTCCCCATAGCAGGTTTAGAACTCAAGACGGCTAGTGCCATGCTGACTCCACTAAACCCTGCTGCTTTCCTGGCAGGTCACTTAAACTTCCTGGACCAAATTCAGACGTTTGAATTAAATTAGTTTCAATTGTTTTGTGTAGATTAAATTCACAATTGTTTGAATTAGACCCTCTTATACTAGCTTGAATCCATGTACCTTCCCATTAAACTAATCACACCAGCTGTACAGGTAGGTAAAGGAGTCTACAGACATATCTACACTACAAGTTAAGTGGGGAGCCGGGAGCCCAGATGGCAGCCTGGCCCAGAGCAGGGAGCCAGGAGCACGGGCAGCAGCCTGGCTCAGAGCCGGGAGCCCGGGCAACAGCCCATCTCAGAGCCAGAAGTGGGAACACTAACTCTGCAGTGTAGACCAAGCCTACATGGATATCAAACAGCAAGAAGAATGTATAAGTTTAAGTAGAGAGGGGACTACTTGTAGCTCTGATATAACTGCAAAATATTTTTGTGATTAAAATGTAAAAGCCCACTGAACCTTTACTCAATACTCAAAATGAAGAAAAAAGTTTCATTTCTCTTTCATTCTATTTTTACCCCAGCTTTGTCTGTGCTTGGGGTTCCAATCTAAAGTATTTAAATGTTCTCAATAGACTTCTAGCCAGGCCATTAGCAGGAAGTAGCAGATGTGGCTTTCTGGCAAGGCTTCCAGCCCAGTTTTGTAGAGACAAGAGGTTTGGATGGTCTACAGAGAAGTAACCAAATATTGAGGCTGATATCTGAACCACATCTTTAGATATTGTCAGGTTCCCCATTCCTAATTAAAAACACCAGCCATAGGTCAAACCTGGAAAATATCCATTGACTCCACGTAGCCTGAGAGCTTGGACATATGTGACAGACTGGCTCTTTGACTTTGGACAAGTCCCTTGATTTCTCTAGGCTCCAATTCCCCCTTTTGTACAGAGAGGATCATAACACCCACCTTTAGATAATGCCCTGCGATGGAGCACAGGAAAACATCTAGAAATAACTCTGCGGGCCTTGTCACCCCTGCACATAGTCCTAGTCACTCCCTCTTTACTTGTGCTTCTGGGATCTGGAAGATGGATTATGTTTTTCCTTACATCAGGAAAGTACCATGCTCCCTGTGCCCTCACCCTTTCTATAACATCCCCGCACAGTGTGAAACATTCATAAACCCTTGATATTTTTGTCTAAATGAATTAACAGCCCTTTCATTTACACTGGAACCAAGACTATATTCATCCATGTCCCTGTGTATTTGTTGCTTATTTTTCTTTCCAGTACCCAAGGACTGTAGATTCTTCTGTTCCCATGGCCTCTCCTATTTCTGGAACCTTCAGGCCACCTCAAGTGCACGAGCAGTATTACCTGCAAGACGTGTGGTGTGACCTCAAGTCACCCCTCATTTCCATCTGCCTGAATTTGTAGAGAGGAGTCTGGGTCAGAGGAGGCAGGCAATGGGGGAAATTTGGCAGATGCTGAAGTGTGGTATGGCCCAGTTGTCATGCCAGCAAAAATATGTGTATATTATAGCAGCCCAGATTGGCTCAGTTAGAGGCTAGCAGTGTGATCTTCATGAAATATACATGTGTCACAGCACTAGTGTGTGACATACTGATTTGACAGGCTTGTGAAATCTCCTGTGGGCAGTTTGATGTATGTTTATTAAAACATAATTTTATTTTAATGATATGTAAAGTGTTATTGCACACTTACCCTTCCTCACTTACCCTACATTCTGCATACTTCACCTAGCAATCTGCTCTTTGATACACAGTAACAGGCAATTTGTAAAAGCCTAAATAGACAGAGAGTTAGGTAGGTCATCTTGTGTATTACATAGTTTTGTTTGCTTAGGGATTTTTGCTAAGGGTTAATAATGCAGTCAAAACTAGTGTGATTCTTCTCTAATTGAACCCTGATGGCAAACGAAAAGAAGTCTGAACCAAGAGGACAGTAGTCCCCATGTTTGTTCACTGCTTTTTAAGAACCTGATTTTCAGACACTGGCTTCCATTTTTACAGGTGGAAATAATAGCATGCATGATATTATTGACCACAATTTAGGTCACAATGACATTGAAATCACCATTATGGAGGTCCGGTGGAGGCTAGACTGCAAACTTGGCCTTAAAACCTTAGCTGGCTCTGAATTCGTGACTTTCAGGTCAAGAACAGTGAACTCATTTCATATGTGCCTTGACGATGAGACTCATTGGATGCTGGCTTTCAAAGATGAAAGGCAAATGATCTGATCCACTGTGTCATATTTATCAACCCTTCTCCTAATTATTTTTCAAATGAAAGTTTATTAAAAGAAGCACTAACTTGAATCATAGTCTTGTGTTTGAAATTAATGGTCTTGCAGCAAATATTTCCTCCTTTAAATGTCTAAACCTTTCCAAAGATTAAAGGAAATTAGTGCTGGCATGTTTCATTAATTTGGCAATGTAGCAGGAGGAAATGTGGGACTAATTTCATTTGTGTGGATTAAGAAATGTGTCAGTTTTTCCGTTCTGTCTCTCCAGGGCATATTTTTACTGCAAGGCCTGTCATGATGACATCACAGATCCCAAAAGGATAAAAAAATGTGGCTGCAAACGGCGTAAGTAATATTTCTTCTCCCTCCCTTTTCCTCCCCCTCCCCCTTCAGGAACTGCTCAGCCTTAAGGAATCTCTTTAAATGCATTTATGTGTTTTACACAGTGGTGCAGAAAGGGTAGGAAATAAATACATGGCAATGCAGTTAAATGTCATTTGTAATTCTAATGTGAATATTTTTAAAATTAAATTTCACACCACTCACTCACACCTGCAGCTTCATTAAAATGCCTGTTTGTGTCCAAAGTTAACAAACTTCAGATAATTAAATCAAGATGAATCTGTGCCCACGGCATTTATTTGTGGGCAGTGGAACGTTCTGAGTCTGAGTAGATGAACAATCTTATCCACATGGGGCCAAATTCTGCCCTGACTTGCACCCTGTAAAAACCCATTACTTGCAATGGGCTTCCGTGAGGCATAAGGGCAGAATTTGGGCCTTGTATAATATAATGTAACATGTAAAGTAAGCTAAGAAACAACACTGAGCTACATACCAATGCTGAAATAAAATATTATGATGAGTCCCATAGGCTCCATCCTGCTGTCATTCTGCAGAGGAAGTCCAAAAGTCGATGGGAGTTCTGTGCGCAGAAGAAATGCTGGACTGGTCCCTTAAATAGGACAAAATTCTGCTTTCAGAGGTGTTCAGCAGACTTCAGTGTTTATCACCTGCTTTACCCAGGTTAATAGAACAGTGGTTGAAGTCAGCAGGAGATTTGTGAATGCAGAGAGAGCAGAACATTGGAGTGGAGACCTGGTTTTGTTTTTTCTTTATATTTATGCAGGAATATATCTGGCTCTTTAATTTTGGTGGACTTTCTGCAGTCAGGTTACCCAAACCAAATACTCACACAGTAGATTTGAAGTATAGATTTCAAATGTAGGCATGGGGATTCCTTCTCTTAATGGATATTTGAATATCATGTGTACACTTACATGGTTTAGATGATATTCTGCCATTAAAAACCACATGACCCTGTTTAGAGTCACAAGAAAAGTGGGTTGGACTGTCTCAGCAGAGTCTGCCCATGCTTCTGCTCCTGCTCCTTTTATGATTCCCAAAACACTGTGGCCTACTGATTGCTGTTGTCTCACTACAGTCTTGGCATTTGGAAGAAAGGGCTAGACTTGGACCTTCACACACACTAGGAAAAGGGTACTTCTACTCAAACCATACCAGAAAATGAAATTCTCTGTAGAGAAAAACAATACTATTAGAGTCCGTAAGGACAGCCTTCCTCTTCTCTCCCAAAAAAAGACACGATCAAGGAGAACAAGGTTTCTACATTGTTTCCTTAAGGTAGCATAATAGAGACAGAGGAGCTGAGACTTTAATGGAGAATGGTAGCCACAATAGTCACAGTGAATGCAAAGTTCGTGGAAATCAAAGATATGCATGCCTGTGTGGAAGGAACGCATGCATTTGCCTAACATATTGAAAAAAATTGTTCAAGAACAGCTTCTCCATGTGAGAATGTTACTCTGGAACTGCTGCCAAGGTCAGTGAGACTGATGAGTAAGTTCTGGTCAGGCAAGTGAAAACTACCCGCGGGTTCCTGCAACTCAAAGCTAATTTTCCCCCAGGATTTCCCAAAACACTAGGGAAGGGGAAACATATAACCAACATAGGGGAGCTGTTGTTGCCTCCCTACCCTTTATGTATTTTTATTTTCCCCCACCCCACCTTTCATACCTGTAATACTATGCTGTGCTCATGTGTACAGGCTTCTATCAAATTCTCCAAGAGACTTGGTATTGTTTGGATTCAAGACCTACATAGATGGGCCACATTTAACTCAAATATATTGCAACATATGAACAAGCAACTACAATGTAAAGGGCAGAAGCATGAAACGGAATAAAATGTTCAATTTTGGGAAGCCCGGGAGAAGAAAACTCCTTGGAAAGAGACCAACCAACGCAGTATAAAACAGCAGTAAGCCCCTGTCAGGGCTAGAATGACAGCCTCTGCATGTAGCACTAGGAAATGCTCCAAACGACATAGTCACACACATCAGTCTAATGCATTAAAGGGTGTTGGACAGATGTGGAATGAAATGATGGAGTTAGTGAGGCTGAAGAAGGAGCCTGTCAGAGCCACCACACTGAGCACTGAACACCAAGGGGGTAATCTTCTGAGTCAGGTGGAGGGAAAAAAGGCAATGATGGCAAAGTCTAATATGTACTCAGAATATTTTCTAGGTTTGGTCTCTCTCTCTCTCTCTCTCTCTCACACACACACACACACACACACACACACTTGTCAGAACAGCTGATAACAGCTTAAGCAGCTGCATGTTCATAACTATTAACAATAATTCAATACCTTTGTTTTTAAAGTCCTGTCAATCAGTGAATGATATAAGCCAAGATTTTCAAAGGTATTGGGTGATTTTTGGTCAATCGATTTTTGGATGCCCAAATTTGAGACACCTTTAAAAGGTCTGATTTTTAGAGGGCAGATGCTCAGTAGTATCTGCAAATCAGGTCCCTTGAAGGTGTCAAACTTTGGCCCTCAAAATCACTAGTCACTTTTGAATATCTTAGCCATCATCTCCACATATACGGTGCCCGAATTGTTTGTCTTAAAAACACAATCTAACTAAAACAAAACAGAAATTACAACAAAACATCATTACCTTCTAAATTGTGGGGCTTGGCTGTCAACTTAATTTACAATGAGATTGTGAACAGTTCAGATATATTTTTTTTAATTAATGAGCAACAGAATCAAAATTAGAGACAGTGGATTTCAGGTGACATGTAAAATGAAATGAAGGGATGAAGATAAAACTATCAGCATGTACAGGTGAATGAAATGTGAAAGAATGTCTTCTTTACATGGAAATCTTAATTATTATGGCATTAATTACATGCAGCTTCCTGGGACAGTTGAAAGCCATGTTCTTTAATAATGCATCTGAGGTTTCATGTCCCTTTAGATATTGTCTGAATATTAACTGTGGTATTGTCAGGGTCTATAAGTGAGCCTGACCTACATAGCCATTTGTCCAAACCTGTTAGGCCTAGTATTAATAATTCAAGTAAGAACTGTGCATCTCCACGAGGCTAGGGATAATTAAAGTAACTATGCTTTCCTTTCACAGTTTTCAGCCATCCGTCCTTCTCCCTCCTCTCCTTACTGCCTGAATAATCTGTAAATGTTCACATTACATTGTCCAGAGAGAGATATAGAAATTCTATTCACAAACCATTGATAATTTTGTGGTATATTTAGCTTATGTTTTCAATTTCTTTCTTATTTAATTTCATTGTATCTTTTCAGCAAAGGGCCAAATGTATATACGTATATATTAAATGCAGCCATGCTGGGATGAAATCTCTAACCTGGATGATTCACACTTTCTGTTTCTTTCATTCTGTATAACAACTCTTGTCTAATTCTCTATACATTTTTTCCAGCCACTTGCTTGCGGCAAAGGGTGGGGGTTGAACCCCGGAGGGACAGATCGTGTGTACTTTGATGTTTTTAAAGGAATGTGTTGTAACCTGTGAAAATTGACAAATTTTTGATTTATTTTTCCTCTTGCTGCCTTGGAACACGGTCCCTACTATATTTTAACTGCACACTGATAGTGATCTATTGTGAGTAAAAACGGGTTCCCTGTAGCCCAGAGTGCGGTCCAACCTGTCTTTCTCTAGCAGAGACTTTTTTTTTTGTTTTGTTTAGTAGTTTGGTTCTTTTCTTTAATATTTATGTTGCATGTAGCAGTGACGTCATACCCCCACCTTTCTCATCCTTTACACTCACACGGATCAGGGCGACGTTGAAGAAAATACAGCAGTTTCCTCCACCTCTCTCTTTCCTCCCCAATCTTATTTTTATCTCCAATGGAAAATGAAGCCTTGACAATGGCATTTCCTTTAAATGACTTTGGACTTCTCATTACTTTTTAGGGATGCCAGTTAGGCTGGAGTAATTACCACTATAGCACTGTTTGCCTGGTTAAGTGGAATTCATTGTTGGGCTTTTATTCAAGGTCTTGGGCTTGTATTCTCTGCTGCTCAGCTTCATTTCATGACAGAAAGGGCATACAGCAATTCCCCACTGTCCCTTCCCTCCACCCCCAGCACCAAAAAAAATAAGCCAGGCAATGAATTAATTGTGTGATCAACTTCTGATGCATAAACCTAAACCTATCCTTAACTGGAGACAAGTGACTCTACAGTGGTAATTATTTTCCCCCAGTCTATGAAATTTCCATTGCTGTAAAATTAATGATACATGTGTATGGCCCAATTATGCTTTCAGTAGCATAACTCTGAAGCTTATTACAGACCCAGTATGAACTTTATAGACCACTCCGTCTGAATCTGAGCCACAGCATTGTTAATTCTACAGTATCTATGGAGGCCCTCAGTCATCGACCATTTCTTAGTGCACACATGGTCCTGGTAGTTAAAATAAATACAGCATTTGGGAGGTGGAGAACAGTTTACATTTGCACTCATTCGATGTACAGGCACTCCAAAGAAAATACATTGGGGAGGGGTGGGGTACTGCTACCATACTTACAGGATTATTCAGAGCTTCTCAGTATGACTAAACTGTTCCCCAAGAGTTTCAGGGACCAGGATTAGATAGCTCAAGGGTATAATGAGCCACAGTGGTACCACTGGGAGCCCACTAACCACTCATTTTAACCGTGGCTACTCCAAACCTGTGAGGTTACCATTTTTTTTACCATTCCCCCAAATGTTACTCTTGTTAATTTGTTTTAAGATAGCAAAAGCTTCTGGCGTTCTTGTGCTAAGTGCTACACAGTCACATAGGAACACAAGGACCTAAAGAATCCAGGAAAGGCAGTACTTCTGGGAATAACGTCACAGTGTTAGCCAATCAGCATATCCAAATGCTGTAATACCATTTATTGTTGGGAGGTACATTGAGGGAATGGGAATCTACCACTCCACATAAGGTGCTGAACAACACAGTTGAAAGCATTAACTAGCTTAGGAGCCAAGTTCACCAACCTGCCTATTTGAGACCATTAGTGATGACAGAATTGACCACTTGCATTTTAACTATTTACAGTTCAGCCAGATAAAACCTTCCGCCTTGTTCTTGGACATAGATTTATAAGTGATTTTTATATGCACACTGCTTCCAGGATTAAGACCCAGAAATTTAGTACTCTGAATGAGGATTTTATTGCTGACATTAGTAACTCTGGGACTTAACCCAGCATCCTCAGGGTCTTACCCTGATGTCAGCTAAAGGCAGTGATCTGATAGGCCTGCTTGGTTCCCCAGTCTCTGTTTTGTTTTTAATTTCAGTTCCTATCCTCAGTAAATCAGGATTTGAAAACAAATGTCCAGTTCCCACTATAATAATCTTTGGTCCAGTAGAGATCAATTAGCAGTATCAGGACTATTAAGACAAAAATAAATAGGTTTAAAAGTGAGATTATAATCAGAAGAGTGAGACTGTAAAAATGACAAAATGGGGGATTTGTTTATTATTTCTCAGTTATTTCCATATCAAATTTGTCCTTATTTTACAAGATAAGGCTATTTTTCTTTCTTTGCACTCTGCATATGCCATATAGGATCTAGGATTCAATCTGTGTTCTTTCTGTAGTGTACATCATCACCACTAATAAAGATTCTGCAGTCAGAACTTAGGTGACTATTTAGCTAATGATGCAAAAGGTACAATATGATCCTTCATTTATGCAATTGCAGATTAGATTGATTGCCATCGAACTACTAATATTACTGCCCACAATTCATACGGGGAATAATTATTCACAGACACAAAATTGTTCCAAGAAAAAGAGGGCTAGGTTGAGTCCGGCTTGGAAGACCAAAGCCACAGAGATATTGAAGAATCCATGTTTACATAGTCATTTTTCTGAGTATAATTCACCTTGAGCTGAAAGAAGATTCAAAGAAGAATTTTTTTTTTTAAATAAATACGCAACTTTGCCTTAGTTCTTCTAGTAGTTTCAGCCCCCTTAGAAATGAATGGAGGAAGTATTAAGAACACATTGGCTGAGTGTCCCCTGAAATTTAATGAAGAAAGGGTCATGAAGACGTATGAAAATAAAAATGAATTGGTCTATTAAAATGTCATTAATTCAAAACATGCAAGTCTTTTCTAAAGTTACTGAAATACAGTAGAATGTGCAGATTGTCCACTCACTTCACCTGCTGCTCCTGCGGTTTTGGCTGAAGAACAAGAACACCCTGTGAATTTCAGGAAACAGCTAACAAATTGCCTATGACTGACATCACTTAAAGACAGAAATTTGCAAAACTTGCAAAATAGCTTGCAGGCTGCATTTGGTGGTCTTGAAATTGCCCTGGAACACAGTGAAACAACGGAGAGCTAGCTTTGTCTGTTGTGTTAAGAGAAAATCAATTGTCACCAGTTTGACATGCTGCTGTATTTTTAAGAAAACTGAAATTGTGCTGTGGGAAGCCCTTTCAATTTTTTAGACTGATAATGTTAACCAACGTCGCCAAAAGGCAATCAAATAAATATGGTCTTCCTTTAATGCTGCTAGTTGCTTTATACCATAATTTATTTGTAAAGTTCCCCTTTGTTGTCATTTTACTTGCTGTGGATCATGAGAACTTGATGAATTGAAATGACATCATATCTATTTCAATTCTTAATGGTAGCTGGGTGCTTTTTTACTCACTGCCAATCAAGTGACCTCCAGTCCACATTCTACTTAACCAGCTGTTGTTTGATAGAGATCCACTAGGTGTCCTCATAGATCTACTTTTTGTTACCATTGAGGTCCATGAGTAAAGCTACTGTTAGTGATGAGTGGAGCAATGAGTTCAGGATCACTGTATGGTAACATAAAACATACAAACAAACAGAAAGCAATCAGCAGAGAAGAAGGGGTGCTTTGTCCTGCTTGCTCTAGACAAGGAACTGTTATTTGACAACTTATTTAAAGAACAATTGGCAATTTCCCTTGCTTTCTTTTGTGGCTGGAAATATTCCCCATTACTCTTTGTGAATTTTAAATGACACCTCACTCAGACAATCCTAGGTACTTTCTTCTAGACATTTTGACAGGGCTTGGGGGACTTTGTGATCAGAAAATGAGGTGTTGCCAGAGTGCTAGACACTCAGCTTTCTCCTCTAAAGTAAAAATGAAGAATGTCAGTCTGTTTTAAAAACTGCAGCAAAAAACATTTGTGCCAATTTTAAAATTATAAAATAAATGAAAACTGAGATTTGAAGTCTAAAATGTTGATAGTTTTGGAAACGTTTTTTCCAAATAGCTTAAAAATCTTGCCTTAATTTCCTGCTTTTATCAAATAGTTTGTGTCAGTGGAACAGCTACATTTTGATTCATTAGCAGAAACCAAATTTCACTGGCTTGAATTCAGATACATAGGAATGCCCTCTGGGTTTGTTTTGTTTTATTTTAGAGGTGCGGGGGTTATGCCAAGAAGAGGGAGCTGCCATTCCCTTCTATCCATTTATTTTTCAAGAACCTAAAATAGGAAATTAAGTTGTGTTATGTTCTGTTTTTATTTTCACCAGAACTGCAAATAACAGTTCCGTTCTGCATCCTGATCATTTCTACAAGGGTATGGTAGAGAATGATTGGATTTTTATGCAGCTGCTACAGGTATCATATGAATTTAGCATCCATCCAAAAGGCTGTACAAAAAGAGCCCCTTATCCCCTGCTGATTACCATTTTTTATTAATATTTATGGAAGTTTAACAGGAAACAGTATGTGTGTGGCTGAACCATCTTTAATCATTTCTGTCTTGTCTTTGATCTTCTCACTAATCATCCTTACTAATATTCCATGTTTTAATTTAAATTTATTTCGATATTGTATTTGGTATGAATGTAAAATGACTGGGTAACAGGAATGAAGAGTTACAGCATGTTTTCTTTACAAAATGTATTGCTTTAATATGTGATTGCTTAAATACTGGTTTAAACCCTTATAGCAAGTCTTTTTTGTTACATTTATTGCCAGGTTAAAGCCTGTTTCTTGCATGTTAACAATGTGAAATATCAAAAAATGATGCATGGTCTCCAGAACAACCAATAATAATAGTTAAAAACAGTCCCTGAAAGGTGTGGATTTTAAGATGTACCTGACAAACTTTCCCTTATTGAATAGAAGGATTTAAATTGTCCACATCATTGGTTTAAGTCTGATTAAAATGGTTCAAAAAGTTTTCCTTCCCCTCCTTCCCTGCCCTTAACAATGATTTTTTTTTTATTTTAATAAATGTGTCATAGTTTATTATTTTCTGTTGACAAAATATGGCTATAAGTAACTGAAAACCAGGGACTGTTACTAACCAACAACATAGTATTACAGAATTTTCAGATACTGTGTTTCACTACAGCATTTGATTAGAAAAAATCCTTCAAAAGAGCTGTATTTTAAACCCAAAACGAGTCTTTTTTTCCCCTCACCTAGTATTACTTTCTGGCAAGTACCCTTTATCTTTTTTCTATGGAACTCCACATGTTGTTAGAGTGAAAAACAAAATAATAAAGTAAAAAGAGGTGTAATGGAAACATCTAATCAGTTTATGAGCAAATGTCTCCCCTACTTTGTCCCCAACTTTTAGTTTTAAAAGTATATGCTGGGGAGAATTAGGAGAGGGAAACATGGATGAACCAAATGCTGTTTTGAATTTTCTGTGTTGTCTAAATTTGTATGCATCAAAAGCTGCAGTGGAACCCTTTATACTAAAAGCCAAGCTCTGAGGAATGATGTACCATGCACTGAACGGGCCTGATGCTGCATGATGACTTTCTGAACAGCTGCAAGATAACTTGACTAAGATGCTAAAAGAACATGCCACTAGAAATGCAATTAACGTTTTAGAGGAATGGAGTCACTGCTGAAGAGATCACTCATTCATCTCCCTCAATGCCTGTTTTCCACAATCATAACGTTACCCTTGCTTGACAAATATACTGTATGGCAAGTCACAAAGGTCTTAGAACAGGACTTGACCCATTTGAGAGAGATAAATCCCTTTTTCCTGGTGACTGTAGCATTCAAAAATGGCAAAACTGAGGGGAAATAATTTAAATAACACCACCATTGTAACATAAACAAGACTTCCTAATGGAAGCTACAGGCCAAAGAAACTTTACCTTTTTGGCTACTTTTATATTTGAAGGTTTTGCTTTTGGCTGTCAATGTTCTGTTTAAGTGGCAGTATAACTAAGCCAGTTCATGCTAAGGCATTACCAACAATGATGGTTCAGTGCAACATCTGAAACTATTTTCAAGTGGCATTTATTTTCATCTTCAGATTCAAATTGTGAATAAGATAAAATTGGGCAATGATACTTTCGAGTAATTTTTAAATTAAACATGTTACATTTATAGCAAATACACATCGAAGATAGTATCACCGTTTTGGGTCCATTGCTTAAAAAATACAAATGGATTTTGCTGATGCTAGCACATCTTTTTGAGTTGGTTTCTAAGTAAGCATTTATTTATTTGCTTTCTGAATTGACATCTGAAGACAGTTGTGATGTTCAATCACAGTTCCACTTGGAGCAGAAAATATGCCGATGATTGGTTCAGCATGTTCCAATGGACCAATGTTCTGTGTGCTTTTGGTGATGCCTTATTTGTGAATTGACTTTAATGTCAAGCATATTTGCCATTATTAGCTGAATCTCTCATGTGAACAAATTTTGGTATTCTGTCGAGAGTCAATTTCAGTTCCTGAAGGCATAATGTAAAGTCACTAAATCTTTCAGGAAGTTTTGTGAAGATGTCTTGTAACTCTCCAATAACATGTAATTTAATGCAACAAAGAAACTTCTCAGGCACTGTTTAATACTGAGAAATTATTAGCACTTTTGAGAGGCTCTCTGTCTGGTTTTTTTTAAATAACTTTGATGTTTGCCACAAGCAATGTAGGTCCAAATTATATGATTGATTAACATCTTTAAATTTTTCTCTCTCTTTTTGGCCCAGCAGTGTTAATTGTGCCAGGGGAAAAAAATGTTGTTAGGATTTTCTGTTTTTACTTTTGTTCTTTTTTTAATCCAAAAATCTGATTGTAATTAGCAATTCTTCCCTATGTCTGTGGTCACCCTATAAGACTTAGGGAGAATATAAAGAGTAATTTATCTTTTCCCTACTTTTGATGTGCAGCCAAACTGTTATCAATAATCACATTGCATTTTTTTCCTGGGTCAAGACTGTTAAACATAAACTAAGGCCTGTATTAAATCCCTTAAGTTACCTTCCAGCTGCCTTGTTATATATATATAACCTTGCCATTAACCTGCTGCTCTTCCTCTCCTCCCATCCAACATATGGTTATAGCCAAGATGTCCATCTACAAGAGAATGAAACTGGCATGTTGTTTTGATTGCGGACGCTCTGAGCGTGACTGCTCTTGCATGTCAGGCAGTGTACATAGTAACATGGACACCCTTGAGAGAGCCTTCCCACTTTCTTCTGTCTCTGTTAATGATTGCTCCACCAGTTTACGTGCCTGTAAGTTTTAACACCAACACATGCTGTTCCATGTCTGTGGTGTCTGTGGTATCATCCCTGTCTTGTGTCGTACATTGTAGTTCTGTGAGTTTTACTGGGCTGATGCTTTTTTTCAGAATTAGTTTTAATATAGCTCTATATTTATGTATGATCTGGTTTGGGGTTTTTTAATACCAACATTTAATTTATTAATTAATTTGCTTAATGTGCTTCTTAAATAGTGCGTCTTTGCGGCAGCATGTGGGACCTTAATAGTGCAGCTTGGTGATGTTTTTGTTTTTATTTCGTGCATACAGTATAAATTGTCATTAATTACACAGTAAAGTAAATGCCTTATTAATGGGGGGGGGGAGTCTGTGTCTAAATCTGTGACTACAAACTGGTTTTAAAAAAAACCCTATCAATTCAGTGGGCAGTTATGATAGCAGTGTGGTTGAATGGCATACAGTAGGCAGTGGAAGTCTCCAATGGAGGAT
Source organism: Terrapene triunguis (assembly GCF_002925995.2). Taxonomy (NCBI): domain Eukaryota; kingdom Metazoa; phylum Chordata; order Testudines; family Emydidae; genus Terrapene; species Terrapene triunguis. Next base: position 3,839,788 of record NW_020664498.1, read on the forward strand.
ACAATTTGTAGCTGAAGCTGGGGTTGTTTTTGTTTTTTTCCCATTAGCCTTGCTCTTTGTAACCCTTCATTTGCTGTAAGGAAGGAAGTCCTCATTCAAGACGGACACCCCAGAAGGCTTAGTAGAGATGGATGTACCCAGTGTAGAGCTATTTCATCATAAGCTTCTCTTTAATGAGTCTACCCTGACGCAAGCTCCTGTCATGTAGTCCATCGCAAAGTACCCCTGAATAGAGGAGGAGCGTGTCACTCTTTAAAAATGCACCTCTAGCAGGTGACAGTGATTAGCACCTATCATGAACAAACCACAAATGCTCTTCTGAAGACATAGAGCAAAGAGGGAGGAGCAATGCAAGTGACTGTTAACTACATTATTGGGAGCCTGAGCACAACTGTTCCTTCAGTGATTTGTAAGCAGTCGAGGAAGATTATTATTGACAATAACTGCCACCCTGTTCAAATATCCATAACAGGCAAAACTATGTCTCAGACAGGGATTGTTTTCTTTCTCCCTATCCAAATGGATGGGCAAAATCAGAGTATCTGGTAGGAAAGACATAGTTTTGATCAGGAAGAGCAATCACCTGAGATGTATGGCATGGCACACAGGAACTCCACCAAGTGCTGAGTACAATGGGATTAGTGGATGTTGCATCCAGTAGCTTTTTGATACAACATAAATACAGTATTTAGTCACACCTGCTGAATGCCTTAGCTCCAGCTATTTTGGTCTGTGATCCATTGATCCAGAGAGACAGACTCTTGGCACATAATCGTAAAAGCCTTGTCATTTGAAGTTTTATCTAGTGGGGTTTCTTGGTGATGCAAACCCTCTCTGTGTACCAGTGGTGTAGGTATAAACACTCTGAGGCTATGTTTATACTGCGCACCACTGGCAGCAATATGTGGGCTACATGCCACAGTGAAACAGAGGCTGTGTCCACATTGCAGCGTGTAGCTACACATGTCAATGAAAGGCTCTGGCAGGGGAGATGCAGCAGAGAAAGGCTCCAGCAGCTCCCTATGGCAGGGAAAGGCTCTGGCAGTGGGGTACCACTGGAGCCCGTCCCCGCTGTCTCCCCCTTCCCCACCGCCTCCCACCTCCCTGCCAGAGCCTTTCCCACTGCTAGAGTCTTTCCCTGCAATGGGGAAAGACTTGAGCAGTAGGGAGGCAGCGGGACACTACACTGCTCAAATAGCAGTATAGATGAGGGAGGTGTTGCTTTGGCATGTAGAGAGCTGTGTAGGGTGTGTACCCTAAGGCTTTAGGCGTGTCTTTACTCAACTCACCCAAGCAATGTCTCACCATCTACACTGTTATTTATACGCATGCTGGGGGGATGTGACCTGTATGTACTCTACATACAGCCATAAGGAGCATGCAGCATAGCTGTTGTGTCTTTCTTTTTCCAAGTATCAGGGGGTAGCCGTGTTAGTCTGTATCCACAAAAACAACAAGGTGCCCGGTGGCACCTTAAAGACTAACAGATTTATTTGGGCATAAGCTTTCGTGGGTAAAAAACCTCACTTCTTTTTCCAGTTAGTCATCTCTAATGCATCATCTCCAATGGGTGACAATTTCCACTAGTAACTCCTTTGCTCTATACTAAGAGGTTGCACCCTTTATTGAGCCCTGTGTCACTACCGTGTACAGTAAAACTAACTTCCCTGTGCTTAGAACAGTGAATAAGAATCTTCCAGTACCGAGAGTTACTGCAGACGCATTTACTTATACAATCTCTGCAACACAGCACACAATATTTTTTACATTAATGCAGTCTCGTGCAAAGAGATTATGTGGTTGAGTCCTTGCACTGCTGTTAACAGCAAACAGACAGCACTAAATGAATACGTCCCCTACAAATGGGTGACATTTCTACCATTAGTATCATCTGGCAAGCAAAGAGAAACCCTAATTTGAAGAGTTAGTGTAGCTTTCCAGTTCACTTAAGGCTGTAGAGGGGAAAAACCCTGGTTTTGATTTCATTGCCTATTCAACCAAAAACATCCTGTGTATGATATCATTGCCCTCAACAGCACCACTTTTGGAAACATGTTAGACCCATGTTGCATTCTGAAATCTAAGGGATATTGACAGCTTTAGGGATTTTTAGAATCCTCTGTTTCATCGGCCTTTTCCCCCCCGTCGTCACTCCATCAAATCAAGAGATCTCATTCTTCCCCATGTGAGACCACTCACCTTTGACCGTTAATAATAAGTAAGAAAAATCAATATCAATTCAAGCCCTTAACAAACCAGCATAGGCCTTTCTTTTGTATATATACATACACACACACACTCTCACACACAAAATTCCACTGGCAGGGCTTCAATAGAAATCACCATGTTTTCTTTGCTGTGCAGAGGGGTCAGATGATGCCCATCTTGACAGAGCTAGTTAACTCAAAGAATGGTGGTGAGAGTCGGCTTTTCATTAAATATGAGCAGATGTGAAATTTAGAGTGTTTGACAATTAGAAATGGCAGCAGCAGGGCCCTGGAATCAAAGTGAGGTCAGATTGGTAGATCAGATTACCTCTCTTACATTCTTTAGTTGTTCAGAAAATCATTTTGAATTAGTGTCAGTGGAGCCATGATGAGTTTTGCCCTTTGTCTTTTATGCTAGAACTGTATTGTTTCCCAAGACACTCGTTAAAGGTCATTATACTATTACAGGGCTTGCTTTGGTCATGGTTCCCCTGTTGAGCTGGTGTGCTTCTAAGATTGCTTAATGTGTTTTTCATTTTTATTTTATTTTATTTATATATTATTTTTAAAAGCAGGCTTTCCATTTTCAAGGTAAATAAAATCAGAGACCATTGTCTGTCGTGTCTTCAAACAGTGAATAATGGTTATGAGAATTAACCGTGTTTATAGGAATCTGGTGCTAAGTAGAAGCTTATGGCTGTATCAAGTTACATATTCATTGATGTACATAGGAGTTTTGTGTGCTAATTATATGCCCCTGTAGAGGAAGTGGAGTTTACAGTATATGTTGCACTGTAAGTGAAAGAGATTATTTCTCTGTTTATTTACTAGACTGAATTTTACTGAACTTTCAGTTTATGAAAATCACATTTTGATTAGCTATAAATACACTAAAATCTCTTTTGGCATTGGTGGGAACCATCTAAAAGGAAAGAGGTGGTTTTTTGCAAATGTAGGGAGATATAAGGTGAGCAGCAGTTTTTTGTTTGTTTTTGTGTTTTAGCTGCATTTTGTAGGTAGAAACACTATACGGCAATTCAGTGTTGCTTCCAAATCTTGGTTTGGAGGTGCAGCAACACTGAGGTGAAGAGTGGCACCTGGAAACCTGGGCTAATTCAGAAGGAAGAAACCACTTCCTTGATGGAACAGATTATTGGGTGATGTTCACAGAATTAGTTACCATGTACAAAGTCCTAAATGGAAGAGGAACAGGTTAACCTAAGGACCATCTCACTATCTCCAAATCACAGTATGACTGATATTCCTCAGAAATCGATGGTCCAAGAGTAAAGGTTTACTGCTCTGCTCTAATCTGTGTAGGTTATTTTACCATGCCCATCTCCATGGTATCTAGGCTTGCAGGTGCTCAAGGAAGGGCATTCATGGAAGTGGGTCGATATCTGTGTAATTCCGTTCCTCGGGAAATACACTTCAGCATGCACCTGGCTATGTTTAGAAATATTTGTGTGATCACAGCAATCTTGGCTACCATCCTGGATTGGGGACCTACAAAGAAAAGCATGGGTCTCAGCAGCTTGAACTAAAGAGCCAGGCTCTGTAACCGGGGTTGTAACAGATTGACATCTTCTGTGGATCAGGCACAAAGAGGAACACGTAACACATATTGACCAGTGGGTTATAGTTAGAAGATGCATGTCTTTGCCTAGGTTTACCAAACTGATTAAACTTTGAAATCCTGCGTTCCTAACTGACCAGTTAGATTAAAAGCTCTGGGCAGTAAGAAGGAGGCGTAGTTTTTTGTTCCTCTTATTTGGAATATTAATGATTCAGTGACTTCTAAATGAGTGCACATATCATTGCGTGGGAGTGGCTGCTGTCTGAGGTCCAGATCCTCTGCTTTCCATGTTAAAAGGCGGGACTTGATGCCTAAAATCCACAGTTCCTAGTCTGCTGCCATTTCATCCATGAAACAGCCTAAGGACAGAAATACCTGCTCTTGTGGAGGGCTAGGAGCCATGCTGGCCCATGCTTGCTGTGACATGGAGCATGCATCAGTAGTAGCATGGTTATTTCATTCTATAATGGCAATGGATTTCCCTTGCTAGACACTAATGTATACCCCCTCTGTAGCATGGAAAAGCTATGGTCTGAGGAGTTAGTGCTGCTCAAGGCAGCCATAACTTATGATCCAGATTTCATGTAACTTACACTGCTCTGAAAGGGAATATGCCGGATACTATGCTGTTCTCCAGACGCCTTCCCCAGCTGTGTGAGCTTCACTACAGCCACAGAAGGGATAGAGGTGCATGTGCTGTTGGGGATACTAGTATTATTATTATTGTTACCCCATAGACACCTTTCCCCTCCACATGGCCCAGTGACCCTCTCTCTGCTCATGCTGTCTCCTCTCTGTATTGCACAAAAAGCAGACTATATGCTATCAGTGTATTGGGAAAGGAGAGGTTGAGGGGGAAAATTGATGGGATCTGTTGAGGGAGGAAAGATGGATTTGATTTAGATCCCCCAGGATATGCTTGTTAGGTGTTGAGCAAGTAATTATGATAAGATGGGTATGTTTTTCTAACTCGGTTTTATGAAATGACCCAACCTCTCTGTGTTGGAGAATGTTAGTGTTAGCTTGTTCTATCCTGACATTCCTTTAATGAGACTAATATAAAAGGACAATTAAAATGAGGGCATAGTGACACAATAAAAAGCTTATTAATTCAAACCCAGAGAGAAGACAAATCATGCAGTGTTTGTCACGAATATCCAACATTTGTGAAGTAACCCAGTGAACCACTCTGTGGGGAGGAAATTGACTTACATAAAGCTATTTCCAAAAAAATTATTCCTTCCTCCAGTGGGACAAATTTTTCCTTCAGTTACTATTGAAATTGATAGAGTTACTCTGGATCTATTCTTGTGTAACTGAGGGCCAAAATGTGTGTGATGTTTCCCCTAGATAAATCTACAGGATTGTACGCATCTTCTTCAAAAATCCTAGAAATAATTTTAAAACATACTTATGTATGTTATAATAAGCATTCAATTTTACCAAGGAAATAATCAATTTTAAATAACATAGTTATGGTAAAAAGTCCAGCACAATAAAAATCAAGGCACCATACAGCACAGCATCTTAAATGTAATCTTTAGTGCTACCGGATAATAAACAAAACCAATTTATTTTCATTAGCTCTATGCACAGACTAAGCTACTGTCAACAAAGCTGATGTCACCTAAATGCCCTTTTAAGTATGCAAAACAAGACAATGGAAAGAAATGACACAAAGGGAAAATACCTATGTAGGTCCCAGTGCTGTTCTGTTCTATGTAGGTTCTTATACTATGCTCCTCACTGTACATTTGCACTTACTGCTTTTGCGTAATCCTTCCACCACTGCCTCAGTATATTTCCTCCCTCACTAACTTCCTAATATATAGCTAGAGGTACATGCAGACATTGAAATATTTTCTTTCTGGTCACTGGTCCAGTGCTTGGAATGGTATACCAGTCCTCTGCGATGATAATGAGGCTTTGGACTTTAGAATCATATCAATCAGTCTGCCATCTTCTATCCCTCTTCATTCACAAGATTTTAGTGGCCACTGAAAACAAAAGCTGGAGCTAAAATCTTGAATCTACATACTCTGAAATGTTGGAAATATGAGATATTCAATACAAAAGTCATACCAGAATTAAAGTAGGAAGTAAAAGCAGGATGGTGCTCAGAATGAAGTGATTGTGTAAGGCCTGCTTTCTCAAGGTTAGGAATGTTTTGGCAGAGCAGTGTGAATGCTTTCAGACAAAACCAGTGGTTGTAAAGAATTATTTAGTATCAGTGAACAGAAGGGAAAATAATTCCAGCCCTGTATACTCTATATTGTGTGGATTTGTTTATAAGAGAGAGTGCAAAAGGGAGAAGACACTGCTGCTCTGAAGTTTTTGTCCCTCTTTTAAGAGCAAATAGTTGCTGTCCATATGTGTGCATGTTTGAAAGAGGGATGTGAAAGAGTACATGCGAGCGAGTCTGTTGATGCACATGTACAAGAAGCTCAGCATTTGTGTAGCCTAGAGCATTCATTTCTAGTTCATGAGTTAGCTGACCTTAAAATTATCACTGGTCCCTCAGTCTAGCAGTGTTTTTCCATTACTGGACCAATCCTGGATACATACTGTATGAACTAAACCTTGTACCAGTGTGATCTTTGTTCCTTGCACACTGTGCAGTGTGTGTGTGTGCACGCGTGCGCACATGGTGCATATGTTCAGATAAAAAAAGAATTAGAAGTTTAAAATCATATAGTGTGCTGTCTCTAAAGTTTAGCAACATAGAGTTTAGCTGTCTCACCACACCTTGCTCTCATCCAGCGTAAAGGATATTAACCAATAGTTTAAATATTACTTGTTATTTTAGACTAATTACAAGACAAAAAAGTAAGATGAAACAATGTTTTTCAAATATCTGACTTCCAGTACACAATCAGTGTTGGATTCTCATAAAGATGGAAAATGAATCCTTTTTATAGGTGCATATTTTAATTTAAACCTGAGCAATGCTAAATGATTTGGCTTTCCGTTAATTTGAGGATAATATGAGGATATAGATTAATAGTGATTTGTAGAAATGCAGGAGCAGAAAAAAACAACAACCCAGCTGTTCCTTGTCAACCAGTAGAATAGTAAAAGCAAGACAACCTGACTAGTTGTTCTACATGACCAGAATATATGAATAATGAAACAGATGCCTTTTCAAATGAGTTTTGTGGTGCAGTGTTTACCAGTGGGCTGGTGTGAGGGTGCTCTGCCTGACTCATGATGTCTGTGCAGCAAAGAAATACATACAGTAGCTTCAACACAGGACTCAGGCACTGCTAAGTTTAGCAGCAAATCTTTTTTGAAGAGTTGAGAGGGGGGGAAAAGAGACCAAGAAGTCTTTTTTAATTCCTTAGGCCTTTCCATTGGGTAGTGTTTCTTACCAGGGTCACAGGGAAGTGACTAGTGAGGGGCTTGCTTGATGGGGACAAGCTAGGAAAGATGCTGTCTGCATCCTGTGGAGTGAGTTTAGCAGAGGACCTTATGCAAGGTGACATGGAAATTATGTTTGCATTTTTATTTCCTGAGTGTGGCTGGTTGTCATGAAACTCACCCTGACAGTTTCTTACCACCAGGCAGCAGATTCTTCCTGTTACCTCCTTGGTGTAGGACAGATGCTAGCCAGTTAGCTCTCCGTCTCTCCTGCTTCTGAGCTATCTCAAGCGACAGATGCCAGGGCCAGCTCGGTTTCCACTTGAGCATTTCTGTCATAGCCCTGCCTTGAGCCCAAATTCTGACCTTTACTATATGAAATAAAGTACTTATGAACAAGCAGAGGCTTGATCCAGAGCAGGCTTAGAGCAAATGTCAAGTCAGTCTTCTGCCTCCTTGTTCCACCTGCATTAGGAACCTAGCTTAGACCCTAGACTAGAGCGTTGAATGCCTTAGGCTTTATGGGTCTAAAGAGACATAACTTATTAACAAAGAGTTATTAAATTTTTATCAGTTTTACAACACAATGTAAATGTCTCTTATGAATCCACACTGTATTCATTATCATTTATAACGTTAATTAAGTCAAAGTTGCATTTAATTTAGTTCTAAATGTGCCTTTGGGAGGAAGCTTTTAGAAACAGCTGCAGGATTGAGAAGCACATCAGTGATGGGAAGTTCTTAGTTCCACTTTCAGGATAGGCCCCCAACTTGATTACCATTTTGTGTCTGAAACTAATTTGTTGTGATGTGATTGGGCATGGTCTTAGGTTAATATTGGACCAAAATCAGTGGAAAACTATTCCATAAAACCTTATGCTGGTCACAGAGACACTTGATAGTGTGATCTTGCCCTCCTTTCAAATTGTCTCCAAATTCAATTGAACACATAATCTAGAATGACTGCATTCCTAATATATTATAATACTTTTTCACATGATGCAGCTGTCATTGGTTGAGTATTTTCCTACTCTTAGGAAAGCTTTTAATAATTTATTTGCATAGATTCAGAATGTTTTCAATCAAATATATAGGAAAACACATCTCTTGGCCTTGAGTCTTCCAAATTGTGCTTGAAGTGCAATGTGTTATGATCAAAATCCAGTACAGAATGGAATATGGTGCAGTATAACGAACTATAAGGGAAGCCATCTAAATTAGAATAATAAACAAACATGCATGTATTTGCTAATTTATCTAGTATTGATAATGCAAAATGCCTCTTTATATTGTACTGACTGTGTCAAACACATATCACCACTGGAATTAGAAGTAGAGATCTCTGAAGAAAGTAGCTCAAAAATCATCTGTAGTTTTTAGTCCCTTTTTCAACTCTAATTGAAATACAGAACATCTTTCCTGTGAAAGAACTGCCACCAGAAATCTTAGAAAACCTTATAGCTTTTCTGAGCTTTGTCATGCAATTTCCTTTGTTTGTTCTTGTCCAAAAGATTTTGTTTGCATTAAATGTATCACCATTTGCATTGCAATGTGCATGGCATTATCTTTATTCTCTAAACTCCAGTGGTGATGTTTGTCGTCTGACATAGTTGGTACAATATGGAGAGGCATTTTGCATTACGGTAGCTATGCTGCTAGAGGAAACAATGGCAACCAGAAGCAAATGTTATCTCCTGTTAATATACCATGAGATCATTGGTCTTGCACTGTTTTTAGCAAACCATTTACAGAACAGATTAGCATTTGTCATTTATTTCTTCTTTCAGTTCCTTTTATAATTAGCCTCTTCCTTGAATAGTATGTATTTGAGGAGACATCTTCCTCAAACTTTTGATAATGATTGTAGCTGTGACATGTGAATCACAACTTAGAAATCAACTAAAATATCAGCCTAGCTGGTAAATCCTCATGGACTACTAAAACTAAGATTATTTTAGCAAAGAATAAATGTACTGCTACATTAAAAGGGATGGGTACCTCCCATCTGTGAGTAACATTCAAATTCACTCCCACAAACCTATACGTTATTGGTAAATTTATTTCTCCCCTAATTGTTTTTATTGACACTGGTATAATACCATTGGAATAATTCCTGATGTTCCCCTGTGTGAGTGAGAGAGAGATCAGGCTCATTCGATGTGAACTGGTGAGAATATTAGTGGAAGTGGTAAAAAGTGTCAATTGCACTCATTTGGCATACAAAGATTAAACTTACATCCTTAGAGGGCAGAAGGGTGGAGCGAGGTGTACATCAATGCAGAACAGGCTGTACTTTGTTGACTTCCACATCCAGTTAGTCTTTTGAAATGTGTGAAATAATTCCCAGAATCGTCAAAGGGCCTTGTAATAATTGTGGAGTTTACACAAGCTAGTGGAATTGGTGTTGTATCCATTCTTCTATCAATTTGTCTTACTAAAAACTGTCCAAACAAAATCTCTGTACAAACACAAAAGAAGGTATAGCCCCTGCCCTGAAAAGCTTACAATCAAGGAACTGACTATTAACAATGTTTTACAGGAATCTATGTACTGTGTACACATTTACTTTAATATCTGCTAGCAAAAAAACAGTGATTCCTTCTGTATTATAAAATCCAAAGATTGCCTCTTTGGTATCAAATGCTATCTTTGTCTGGCCCTGCACTTAATGTCTTCTCACTTTGACTGTAAAGAGAGAGCGAATCAACAAGTTTTCCGCTATTCGGGAAAGAGCAGACTTGTGCTAAATCCACATTTTATTTGTTTTTATATTTTTGGGTGCAGAATGTTTTTAAATTGTTCATCCTATTATGTGATTTCAAATTATTTTTTATTTAAACTGACTGGTTACTGTTGCACTGAAACATGAATTTTTGCTTGATTTTTGATGCAAAAGCCAACTCTGCGCAAATGTGAACCTATTTTTGCTTTTTAAAAGGCCTGATTGTGCTCAAAAACTGGCCCTTGAAAATGGGCCCATTTGGCTCCAAATATTTGCATGCCAAAGAAAAAGTTTCTTTGAAAATATGTAATCTTTAAATTTTAGGCATTTAATTACAAATACTTTGCACAACTCTAGTCAGTAGTACTTCTGGCTGTGGTAACAGGATGTGCCTTATTGTTTCCCTCATTCAGATGTAAATAGTATTTCTCCCTGGGGACAGATACAAAGTTGATAAGCGCAATATAAGAATTTACATAGAATAGACTAGTCTAATCACATCTACTCTACAATACCCTTCCTGGCAATTCACCATTGCCCTGCACTTTGTGTGGCAAACCACTTACACTGCTTTGAACTGGTGTAAATGACTACAAAAGGTGGAGGGCAAAGGTGAATCAAGCCCAAGATCTAAAATGGATTTTCTTGGTCTTATATGATTCCATATTTCTTTACCTGCTATCACTGTGACATTGTATATGATGAAATATTGTTATTCTTATGACTAACTGGCACTGGCCCCTTCAGCATGTTTTTGATGTATTTATCAGTCCTGTGCATCCATGATTTACTGTCCCTGATCCAAAATACACCTGCAATCCTTAGTATTCCCTTAGCTGGGCTAAACATAAATTTGCTGCTTTCCTTAAGAGGATATCATTTTAATTCTTGCATAAGATCTCCCCCCCTCCACACACACACGGTCTTTATTACAGTATCTTCTTTGGTACTCAATTCTCTTTACTCCGTGAGTGCTTCCAGTTATCACCACCCCATACTGCCCTCTTCTTCTCCCCCTGTATTTTGGCTTTCCTGTCCAGCAGAACCATCACTGAAGAGATGAAGCATACCAATTTCTAGCCCGGATAGCATGGTGATAAATTGTCACCTTTGCTGTGGTTGCGGATCCCTGCCTGTGTGGAAAGGTGTAGATAATCAGCATATCAAGTCATTCCACTCATTATAGTGGTATCACACCTTCAGATTTGTCTTGCTAGGGACTTTTCCAGTTGTAATCCCAAGCACATTCTCTCCCAATGGGGTGAAGATTAAATGTTCAGTCTTTGGATTCTGGATTTCTAGTGTTTCCATCTCTAGGACCAGATCAAGAGCTGAAGTTTATTTTGATTGATGGCTTGATTCCTTTTGATACCGCAGTTCACTCACCCACAGTTGCACCAAGCACTCTCCTCCTCCCAAATAGGTCAGCAACTGGTTTTGAGTCAATACATCTCTAGTCTTAGGCATTTCTTGAGGAAATGCATAAGCAGAACCTTTAGGCTTACGCAGCCCGCTCCAAGGTCCCACATATCCCTCAGAGAATATTGGTATCCTTAAGGTTCTTCCCACAAGGAATTATAAAGTCTATAAGTATACAAAATAGCTTTCACCTGTCTTCAGCACATGCTTCTTTGGTCTGTCCTCTTCCACCTGCTCTAACAGGAGCAAATAAATACTGCAGAGCTAGAACTCCAAGCAACATGCTCTTGGAAGATGACTTTCTTGACAGCTGTCAGTGTCCCTTGAGAGCTGGATTTCTGGATGCTTTCGGAATCTCACTCTCAAAACATCTGGCAGCAACACTCTAAACCTATTGGCATCCTGTGGCGTTTGCACTTGCTATAGATTACTTTTAGGGAGGAACCTTACCCACAAATCTCATTAAAGCTAGCATAGTTCCTTTCTTTGTGTTGGAAACAGCTACTGCTTCTCCCTGTTGACCTCCTGATCCCACTGAAATAAGTAGCAAAATTCCCATTCACTTCAGTGGGAGCAAGATAAGGTCCTATGTAGTGGCCAAAGATCTTATAGGGTTTCCTCATAGACTTCTGTTGTGTTGGTTTGGTCAGTCTTCTTTTCCCCATCTCGTGCTGCCTGCTCTGCAAATGAGCGTTTCTAAGTTTGAATACTCAGATACCTAACTCTCAGTGCTTACAGACCATATGGGCCTTTTCTAGCAGCTGTAATACTGAGAACTGAAGTGTTCTCTTAGGATCTGTCTAGACAGCCTGAGCTGCTAATTCAGTTCCATGGCAATCCTGTGCCCTGCCACAATTCCACACACACACACTGCCCCTTTCCTCTCCCACTCTTTCAATGCCTTGTTTTCAGCTTGGCCATACTACCACCTTGTCTCCTTCAATTCCTGATGCTCTTGGCCAAACTTTCACCCCAACTTGATTAATGAAACCAAACTCTGTTCCATGTAACACAGATCTTTAATGAACTTTCCTTCCTGAATCTGCTCCTTTTGAAGAGACGTGACTTGGCCAGATAGTCCCACTCGTGCCCATGGCCAGTCAAATAAGCAGGTTTGAGTTCCTTGCATAACTGCAATAACAAAAGAAAAAATAATAATCCATTCTAATACTGTACTTTGGCAGTGGTTTCAGTATTACATTGTTTTTTGCTGTTTGCCATATAGAGATGTAATCTCCATATTATAAAATTATGGTTAGCTCCCCATTAGATATATGTGAAATGACATCCATTTCCTTCATGTAACAACACTAAGTAGTCTGGTCCTACCCTCTGTAGGTACTTGAGTGTTATCAGTGTAATATTTTTGTTAGAGATCTAATCAGTGGGAATGTATAACAGTAATTTGTTATTTCACAGAGGCATCTTGATTCTGTTTTGTTTTTGTAAGAAAAATATGATCCCTGCTACACACATCCATCCTTTAGAGTACTTTTTCTGTTAGAGATCAAATCACCATTGTAAGTAACGTTGTCATTAGTTATCACCACTAGATTTCTTAGCTTACACTTTATTTTCCACTCTTAAGAAATTGTGAGCCTTTGCTCCCCCGCAACAATCAATTGTAGCCAAACTACTGTCTGCTTTGGCAGATGTTTTAGCATTAATTCTTTGTGCAGTTGCTTTTGCAGCTATAATCGGAGTTAGCTATCACATATCCATTTCTTATTATTATTGTGTTACTTTGCCTCCTCTCTTTTGCCATCGTTTACCTAAAAATGACATGCAGAACTTCTCTAATACTCCATAGCAATGAATTATGTTCCAGCTTTACTTCGTGATTGCCATTTTTTTACTATGATTTTATAGATTTAATCTTAGTTATGTGTATCTTGGGTGTTCATTATATTAGTAAATTTACTAAATGACGCTTCTATTTTAGGTGTGTTTGTTTAGAAGACAACATAACTTCATAATACTGAAGTCTGTAAAATATATCACTGGAATCACTAATAAAGAGAGTGCTCTTTCTTAGCGGTATATTTTACTGATTTCTTCATGTTGTGAACTGTATTTAACTTTATTTCTGTAAGCGATCAAGTCAACATATATAATAAGCTATTGATGCAACATAATCATTCCTTTTGATTTATTTGGATGTTTACTCAATGACTTATGGTGTTTTACATATTAGAATTGGTCTGTCAACAATTAACATTCACTGCTTATGAAAGTCATACTTCAGGTAATGGAGTGTTATTAAACTGCAACCAATGTGCTAGAAATCTGTCTTCTGATAATAAAATTTCTATGTATAACAGCAACTGAGAAATACTGCTATATATTTATGCATAGATCCTAGGATAGCTGGGGAGTAAAACCACAGAGGGGCTTGAAACTCAGTACAGCCAGCAGATGGGGCTGCTAGCTTACAAATAAAATAGCAACTGAGAAGGACCCAAGATCCTGTAAGTTTTTTAAAAAAATAGTTTAAGAAATACATTTTGTTTAGAGAAAAACAATTTCTAATATTTCAGATGCTACTTGGCAATTGTATAAAAGTACATGCAAGTTGAATATATGTTCAATATATGTATATGTACATAAAACAACAAGCCTATATGTATTATATAAACATGTACAAAAGCTTACACTTGGCTAATATATGTTTATGAAAAACACATATTATCCACACATGATTAAGAAAAAAATTATTAAGTCCTACATCCCAAAAGTGTTGCAGCTCAGCCTGAGCGCGCCCTGGAGTCATAGAGTTTGATCTTGCCCTATTCCACTTAAAGGGAGTTTTTCCATTGACTTGAATGAGAACAGGATCCTAGTGAGAAAGCCAGAGTGAAGTGTCAAGAAGCTTTCCTTACCCCTTGTTGCTGATGTGAACCATAGCATGGGAGTCTCTGTGAGATATAGTTATTTATCTGCCCTTCAATATGGCAACAAGGAGCTGCAGAAGGGGAAGGAAAAATTTGGGGTGGGAAACATGTTACTACAAAGGCAAAATCAGAGACTCTGGGGCATTGGGAAACTTTGGGGCAAGAACCGAGGCAGAGTTCTCTAAATAGAGATGTTTGAAAACAGACATGAAAATTTCCCTATATCTCAGGGCTTTGTCTGAAGTGCCTAAGGAAGGTAGGAGCACAAACCCATAAATCCCTTAAGTTCTCTTGAAACTCCCCATATTGAACGGTCTTGTACTGTCAAGAGAATGGTAAGATGGTTTAATAGGACATATCCATTAAATTTGTTAAAGAAAACCCCCTCAGCACAAACAAGTTAAAGCGTCCTTTAAATGAGACTGAAATAATCAGAGTAAATAAAAGGTTATTTCCTCAGTTTATAAATTCCAGAAGATATTGATTGGAATTTTACTGGAAATGTATATTTTAAAAAATAGATAAAAATTGACACTTGGCACCGGAAAACAAAGTAATGACTCTAATTAGGTTTCTCTAGGGTGAAATCTACTCCTTCCCATTGCTCTTAGAAAGGAAACAATTTCATCCAGTGTCTAGATTAGATTTATAGGGCTCTGCTATGAAGAAGTAAGCATGTGAATATTGCAGAATCCCTTGCCTATGCACTACATAACCTTCTTTCCTGTCAAATGTGCTATACACAATAAACACAAGATTTCTCAATCTAGAGGAGTAAAGCAATCACCAAGGGCCCTGTTCTCATTTTTAGTTTAGTACTCGGCATACAAGTATATTATATTTTTCCCACTGAACTTTAATGTAGCTACACCACAGGCACTGATCTGGGTGTGGTTTAAGAGACTCATTTTAAATATAGGCTACTCTTTGTTTGGTTTTTGACCATGTAGGAACTGCACTGGTCTTAACAGTGATTGATCACTCTGCAGTGTATTCAGCCACACAGGGGCAACCTCCATTAATGTGTAGTTCACAAAAACAACAGGACAGATTCCTAGTACAGTTTGACAGAATGACATAATTGTAGTCTATTCTTGCTAATGCTGCTACTTCTTCCTCCATGTCCTCTATAACTGGTGTCAAAACCCTCTCTTAGGCAGTAGGTCAAAGGGTGCTATGCTTTGGCTTGTAACATATTAAGACAAGGACAATCTGTGCCAATGCACTAAACCCAGAACTATGGGTGTGGAAAAGCTTAACACTACAGTTTGCCCTATGATACTACTCTTAAGAAGGGACCCAAAAAAGACATGGCTTTTGGCTTAATATGTTTCACCTTAAAGGAACTGTCGGAGGACCACTCAAAAAGGAATGGCAATTTCCTTTATCGATACTGTATGTTTGTTTAAGAAGAAAAGCACAGAAGTAAAAAATCATATTTATATTGTTTTATATTAAGAAGAAACCTCTGTGAATCCAGTACATCAAAGAAAGTGACCAATATCAACTTATCCTTATCACACATTCTTTTCATGTGCATTTCATCTCAAGGTACTTCACAACGAGGGGTATTAATATGACTATCTTATATATAGGGAAATTGAGATACAGAGAAATTACTGGCCCACTTACTTCCATGGGTGATGTGAGTGCTCAGCATAACTGAACATCAGGGCATATGGGACCTGATCAAGTTCTCATAATAAATCAGTGGTATAGCTGCAACTAAAATCCCAGATCTCTCAACTCCCGGTCACCAACTTGTAACCATTAAACCATCAAGCATCCCTTATCAAAAGCATCCCTTACCATGAGGCTGTCAATGTCAGGCTTTGAGCGATCCACTTGCAGATTTCTCTCTGTCACTTTTGCTCCTTCCTATCATTTAAGATACCAGGATAACATGACCCTATATAACACCAGTGTGTAAAATCTACTTGAGAGGATACTTACTCCCAATGTATCTGATTGGATAATTTGTGTTTCAGCATTATCTAGCTGCAATGCCTTCTGTGCTTCTCTTCATTTTATTAGTCCTCTCAAAAGAGGTGGACCTGGAACAGAATGCCTGTAGGTGTTGAGGGAGTTCTGTTCTAATCCCTGGAACTTTGGCCCTTGTCTAATCATTCTTCTTTCCCCATCCCTATCTTAAAAGTCTTGGAATAAAAGATCCTTTTTCAGACCCCAGTGATATTTCACATAGCCACGATGTGTGGAGAAGTCACGTGGACTGTTAAATCGAAAGAGGAAAATATCCTCTGGGTTTTTTTAACTTTTCATTCAACAGTTTGCCAATAACAGTTTAATGGCTTGAATAAATAGTTACAGAGTGAATAGTAAAATGAGAAGGCAATGTGGAATGGGGTATCTGAAAAACAGAGCTAAATGAATGGAAGAGGACTAAAATCTGAACCAAAAATAATACGTACAAGGTTCAAGAGAACCATAAATAAACCTGACTATAAATTAAGATGTGATTATGGATTTCACAAATTAGCTCTTAGTTTTCACTGTGTGCCTGTGTCAGGGGAAAGGGAGGATGGTTACTGCATACAGCAGCGCCATGTTGTACATCACTATGTCAGAACATACCATTTGCTGTACCGGGCCCATCAAGTCTGGCGTCCTTCCTCTGGCATTGTCCTATACCCGAAGTCTGTATAGGCACCCAAGCAGTTGTGCAATGCTATGCATGTATGTAAAGCTTTCTTCCTGTCCTGTTTCATCAGCTTGCTCCCTGAAGCATGAAATATGAACAGCTTAATGCTCCAGATCTAAAGCCTACTAAGTTCAATAAAAATATTTTCTGGGATTTCCATAGGCTTTAATATGAACAGCCTTAACCTAATTCCTCACTTTGCTTTGCTGACATTATGGTAACAGAGAGTAGGAGTGATAACAACAGGTATCTGTGGGAAAGCATTGATAACATGCTGCCCTTGGATTAAACTGGAAAAGCAAGGAAAAATCAAAGCTCTACAGTTCCCTCAGAAGGTTACTGTATCCGTAAAGAAATATCTTAAAGGCTTCATGCAGTGTAAAATCTCAGCCTGGCCTTCTTTTTATCAAAAGACTAAGGTTAAACCAAGTGTCTTTACAGCATATCCTTCATTGTGCCAAAGTATGTACCTGCCTTACCCTAAAAGCCCATATATTTTAACTTTATCTTGGTTTAATAGAAGATCAGAGCAGCCATCTATAATACATAACAGGATTCCACCTACCAGCATTTCACACGTTGTGTTAACTGCTTATATAGAGCATTCAAGTAAAAAAAAAAAAATCTAGCTCTCATACAATCACTTTCGTGCTGTGAGAATTAGAAGAGGGAAGACCACTGTAGTGTTAATACAAAATTTAAACAGCAGATGCCTGCTTAAAAAAAAAGTTGGAGTGATTCATTTGAAGGTCAATCAATTTTATATGCTTTTAGTCAAAAGATAAAAGCCTCCAAAAAAAACAAACCCCAAGTGACTGGCTCCTTGGGTCTTGTTGTTTCATAGAGAATACCTTATGAAAAGGTTCAAAGTGCATTCAGTATTTTCAGCCATTTGTAAAACATATAGAACCCTTACATGCCTGACATTCTTGGATCTTTATGTTTTCTTATCTTCTTGCACGTGGCACAAACTGAAACTGGTTGCCAGTAAGCCTCATCTGCTTTTATATTGGCAGCACTGTCCAATATGCCTGATATCTGTTTCCCTTTACACAAACAAACAAAATTAAATGCATCTCCATGAATTTTGAAGACGTAGGCAACAAGGCTGCAATCCTTTCCTTTCATGCAGAATTACCATTTCAGACACCAAACAAATACTGCTCTGCAGTTTTCTGAAATTAATATTCTTGTATCTAGTCAGGCACCATTGCCTTGTAGTCTCTAGTCAATGATTTCATTGCATATGCTACTGAAAAAAAATCAAGCCATAATTATAAATTCATAAAATAAATAATTCATTGGTATAAAATGATTTTTAAAGGGATTTAATAAGATTTATTTTCCAGACAAATAACACAAATGTTCTGATTAAACCATGTTTCAGTGTATGTTAAACTCCAATCCAAACTGATTGGGTACATTTTCTTTTTTGAAACTACCTTTGATAAGAAATACATTACAAACTCATCAGTTTAGCTTCCTGTTAACAAAGAGACAGCAGCCGTCTGGATTATTCTAGATCCGCAGTGAAACTGCCACACTATGTACGCTCAAACTAAAGCTGTGCAAGTTTGACAAGGGGCAGATGAATCCAGGAGTTATTGTGCAGGGGTTTAAGTCTATGCGGCAGCTGACGGTTGAAATAATCATCTATACATTGCTCTGAGCTAGCTGGGGAAAGGTTGAAGCTGTATATTTTCAACATATCTAGTCTAATGGTTAATCTGTTGTCTTGTACAGGGGGTGCTGGGTGGAATCACAGCAATAGCTGACAGTTTGGAGGAATTGCAGTGGGTATCTTCGGTTGCCTGATTCACAAAGTGGTAGGTAGAAAAATAAACAGGCTTGCAATTGAAAGAGGAAAGTCATGTTCACTGTCACTCAGACCAAAAGAATTTTGGTACCCAGAAGCTCAATCAACATATTGATTATTTGCATTCAGCAATAGGGAGCTCCATGTCGTTGTATTCCACAACCCCAGGAGTTTGAGGTACATAAAGCATGTTCATAAAGCATGCCAGATTACAGAATAACAGTGATTGCTGTGTTTGGTGATAAATGGAGAACTTGCTTAAGCGAAAAGGAAAGTTGAAGGGGGGGAAATCAACTAGTTATTCAAACCAGGGATTGGTGGACTGCTAAAAACTCCTTGTACTTCAAGTGCTGATGTGGTTTATCTGTATAGTGACGTAGTATCACCCTTTACAGAGATTAAGAGGATGTAGTATGGGTTAGAATGAAACCAAAAATGAGGTATCTGCAAGGTATCTGATAGCTGGCTGTGAGGAAAAATGCTATGTTAGATTCTGATGAAGCGATGGTATTGAAAGCCTAACAATTCCAATTGATTATTTTATTTTATTTTATTTTATTTTAGGTATTGTTTTGGTTTGTCGTCGTCATCTTCTTTTAAACACATCTTTATCTCCCCTTCCAGGCAAATCACACCGAAGCCAGATCCAGCCATTTCTTTGAAAGAACTGTACTGGTAGTCTGCCTTGTTACATTTAAGTTAAAGCTGAGAATAAAACAGGGAGTGCCATGGGCATGGAATTAGGCACATGGGCTGTTTTTTAAAATGTTCAGTATTTGCTGGTTATTGTTCAAATTAATTTGATTATAACAAATATAATGTATAGAAATAGAACAAGTAAATCTGCAGATATGATTTGATAATATAGTCTTTAGGCAAAACCTTGTATTTTCTTCCCAGGGTGCAGCTTGGCTGAGACCTTTTGTGAGGCTGCATGTTACTATCTTGAAAATAAACCTGTGTATAAATCAGTTGATACCTTGACATTTGATAGGCATTATTACCACTTAAGATAATGCTAGTAGGATATCCAGTCAAGAGACGTAAAGTGGTTGCCATTAAATAGACATTTGCCTACAGTTACCACACAGATGTATTAGAGATGCTAGCTTCTTATGCTTAGATTAGGAAATATCACACTGTCTAATCCTGAGTGTGGTAAAGGTTGACTGACTTGTGATGACCACTCTGTATATCCCAGTTTTATCTTCCCATTTTCTCTCATCCACTGCCCTTCTGTCTGCAATCCTCAAAAATCCATTGATCTTCTCTACAAAAGACAGATTTATGGATCCATGGCAAAGGCCCTGTGTTTTTATAATTAGCAATGGTAACAGACACTACAGATGCGGTGGTCATCATCAGAGATGGAGCATTTGACTTTTAGCACTAAAATCACAGGCCTCTACTATTTGAGCTAATTTGGCTGTAATTGAAAGGGGGTTGTTCTTTAATTCAAATGGTAGAGTCATTGGGGTTAACCACAAAATAAAGACTTGATCACATATACACTACACTGGATGATGTTAGCTTGAAAATTATGCAGTGTTTCAGAGAAGAAAAGGCCCCAATACAAGTAGGTTGGGTGCCAAGTCTGCTGAAGCATAGAAGGTCTGTAATGACATACTTAGCTCTATATAATTAACAGTGATATTTTCCCCATATGTGTGTCACATCAAAATCAGTATCACGTCCATGCAATAGGTCAAAAACCCTAGCCAGATAAAAAATGAATTATGTAAATAAGAGATTTCAGCTTTTATTGTACAGTAGGGCACATTTTAAAACATACGTGCTTAATTCATGCACATAGAAGTATTTTTATGCACATACAGAGGTACTTGAATGTGCAAACTATGGAATTGCACATGTAAAATTTAATTATGTGTGCAGCAGTAGTTAGCCATGAGGCTCAAATATATACTTTGTTCACAACATTGCTTCTTTATGACTGTTCATGTATTTCAATATGTAAGTTAGGTGCCCTGTTTTTTGAAAATTTGGCCCCACAGGATTGTACATTTTGCCATGCTATCTAGACTAAAAATACCAAATCTGAATATCTCCCAGATGGACTTCTAGTCTGGTAATTTCTGTGTTTCTAGAAGAATTAAATTAAAAATGGGAACTCTTTCACTTCTCCCCGGTTACTAAGTTTGTAATATTTATTTTGATGGTATAGTGGGTAATCAGGGTATACGAGGTAGAGCTAGAAGTCATAAAGTGAATTTGAGTCAAGGAAAATCTAGGCTGAATATCAGAAGATAAATCCCTAATGATAAGATCTATATGGGCATTTATACTACCCAGTAACATGGTATCTGAGCACCCAAGGCCTACTATGCCCTGGAATTGTCTCCCAAAAAAAACTGGGCTGGTCCTCACATGAGTTGATTGGAAAGGTTTGAGAAGCATATTGGTAGATTTTTCCCTCTCTCCTTTTTACTTCAAGTGTTTTGATGCAAAATGGTAGTTTTTTATGGATTATTTTCACCATTATTGACTGTGAACAAAAATTGAAATGAGATCGTTGTATTTCAGAAAGTGTTCAAATAAGCACATGGCTCACTGGACCTGTGTAGAGAAGTAGGCTATGTGGATAGTTTTTATTATTTGAAAATTTGTCACTGGATAAATTCCAGAAGTAGAAGCATAAGGTTTGAGAAACAGCAACAATCTGTCCAATGCAAGGCTGATGATTCCCTGAGAATTTATTCATTCAGTGTGGTACACAACGTTTTGTGTGTGATTGTAGTTAATCGAGGTCACAAATTGCCTTCCAGTAATTTAGGATCCCTTTGAAATCTTATCTATTAGTACTTGACCATATTTTATTAGTAGTAGCAAACAGTAGAAAAATACTGCAAGTTAGGTTCTGATCCAGCTTTCATTGATATAAATATTTTCATCCACATTAAAGGGAGTTGGATCAAGCCGTTAATGTAGAGACCCTTCTCGGACTAATAGGTACTTCATTCAATTCACTGTGGTTGAATCTTGATGATCAGTGCATACTCACTCTGTCATAGGTCATGCATGATAAGCTTTTTGGAATCAAGACAGAGTCCTTATTTCTTGGAAACAATTGGCAGGTATCTGAGTGCCTCATATGTATCCCATTTCCAGCTGACGGTAAACTGAGCAAAGGGGTCAAAAACATGTTGACCTCTGAAACTGCCTTTGAGCTACTGCTTATTCACTTTTACTGGAGAATTTTGTAAACCAGTAGAAACAGGTGGAAATAGTGCTGCAAGATGAGCCCATATATTCCTCCCTCCAGACCTTCTTCACCTATGACAATGTAATAATGCAACATAGACCTTTACCAGCTCAAGGGTCTACTCACCTACTTTTCTATAATGTATGCAGTATTCTCGTGGCTGTGTTGGTCCCAGGATATTAGAGAGACAAGGTAGGTAGGATCATATCTCTTATTGGACCAACTTTTGTTGGTGAGAGAGAGACGCTTTTGAACTTACACAGAGCTCTTCTTCAGGAAGCTCTGTGCAAGCTTGAAAGCTTGTCTCTCTCCAACAGAAGCTGGTCCAATATAAGATATGATCCCACCCCCACCTTGTCTCTCTACTTTTGCATCAGATTGAAACCAGCAATAGGAGATCATAGCTGCATAATTTTATTGCAAGGCTGAAACATGTTTTACCCTGTCTTCTGCAGAAGGTTATATTCATTAAAGGTTTTATTTAATGTGTTGTTTTTGTTAAGTTACCTTCTGCTCCTTAGAAAAGGAAAGATTAAGGCTGACAATTTCAAACTAAAACCACATTCAGGCACTTAAATTGGTTGGTCTTGTTTTTAGAAGTGCTGTGCATTGACCTTGGTGAAATTTGCCAGTACTGAGCTCCTCTGAAAATCAGGCCACTTTTATTTAGGTGCTTAAATATGGATTTAAGTCCATAACTATAGGCACACAAGTTTGAAACTTTTGACCTTGCCTCTTTTCTGATTCCTTCTTTACTTTAATAGCAACAGAGTACTGTATCTTCCCTGACACTTTCAGCAGGTTCAAGGGAATAAACATCATAGACAAGCTAACAAATCTTGAGATCATTATCAACTTTTGGGAAATAGGCTTGGCTTCAAACACACTTACTTTAGGATTATTGCTTAAATATGATGATAATATGGAATAATCCTTTTATAAGGGTTGATTATATATATATATAGAAATATATAGAGAGAGCCATTTTTTGAAAATGTTAATAAGGCTGCAGATATAAACCTATACTTCAGCTACGGAAACTGATAGTTTAAGCTTTAAAGCTATAATTCCACATAATATTAAAATTGATTTATCCTGTGGTTTGAAACCTTTTTTTAATACACAAAACATTAATTTACATTTTTTCTTATTATTTAGAAGTAAAGAATGAAGCTAGATCAAGTTATCCAAAATGTTCATTTCAGTTCAAGAATGCAACTACTAATGCACTCGTTGGTGCCAAGCCCACTGAAGGAATCCCGGAACCTGTTCCACTTGTTAATAACCGTAAAGGGAGCCTCTTTCTACCCAACAATCCCTCGCTGCTGCACCTTAACTTGTTGAGCTCTGTTGAGCATGGAAAATCTACCTACTGTAGATTGCAAAGGGCACTCAGTTTGCCTGTAAAATACTGCTATCACCCTCAAAATCCTGGGTTGAACCAAGATCTCCGTAGGTAGCCCCTTAGTTGGATGCATAAGGCAGTACAGATTGGTTTGTGCATGGTTTTACAGTTTGAGTGTTTTCAATGTGAAAATGACATTACTAATGCTCTGTTAAGTGCTTACAGATGTGGGTTTCTTGAGATGTGGTGATTAATAACTTAAACAAGATAGTAACTAATGTTTCTGGGTGGTTGATGTTTTATCTTTCTTATGTTTTATTTGCTTTCAAACACTTACATTCTAGACAATGAGTTTACTAGGTGTTCCATTTCATGAAGTATTTGGTAGCTGAAAGGTTGTTAGATAATCCAGCTCATTTTGGGGATCCACAAAAGGGAAGCACCCATAAACTATGTTGTTAGTGACCTTGCAGAGGCAATGAAAGAGACCGATGTATTTAAAAAAATAGTAACAAAATAATAAAAGAAAAGTTATGAACTTGTCCAATGTTTCTGGAAGACATTTCCTTTATTTGGCTTAAAAACTAAATGAGGATAAAAGTCAAGTAATATGTTGTTACAGATGTTCGGCTCTGCATTAAGGCTGTTAAAATTACCAGCACATCTTAAATCAATTCATGGAACATTGTCTGGAGGTTATGTCATTGAAATAATGAATCCTTTTTACTCAAGAATAAGAAAACATGTTAGAACATCAGTGTAACTTCAAATTAAACTCCAGCATAAACCAGAATATCTGAAGCCTCATTAGACTTGCCTGACATTTTTCTAGCACTGAGTCTTCCTGAACTGTAAAACTGTTAGATTCTGTGCCTATTAGACAAGCGAGCACTGGGTTGTTACAACAGTACATTAAGTGTTATACTTAGGGATGTGCAAAAACAAGTTTTTGAATTTTATGAGAACTCAAAGGCTGGATTGAGTTCACATTCTATAAAATTCTGTGTTGAATTCCTGAACTTGTCTGTACTTTCATGAAAGCTGGTAAAGAAGGTCTGCATTAATATAGTATGACTGTATTGTAATACAACTCCCACAGCATTAAATAAATTGAAAATATTAAAAATAGGGCCACATTCTCATTAGCAGAAGCAGTAGGTCAAATGTATAGCATTAGCGTTCAGTTGTTATATATCACAGCCTGTTACTCAAATACAGTTGTCTTTCATGAAAGCAAGTAAATTTAAGATTCCCTTTTATTTTAATTTTTATTCCTCTCATGCAGAAACAGGAACCATGAAATGAAAATGATATTTTATAGCTTAACTAAAAGTTTTGCTAGATCTACTTTCTTTAAATATACAGGAAATTAATAGAATATATTAAAGCTAATAATGAAATATGGTTTATATCCTACTTGTGACTAAGAATCCACCTGTGAGTTAGCATTGCAACACTTTTGGGAACCAAGCCATAGGTAATGGTCTCCATTACACACCATCTGTATATTTCAGCTTCAGACAATTCTCCCCTCCCCCCCTCCCCCCCCAATCCCCACCCACACACATACACGTTTAGGGAATAAAACTGCATTTCCAAACTGCAGATGCACTATAAACTCTTTGCATACAGATTTAATTTAAAAACAAAATCCCGATTCAAATGTGACATGTTTAAAATAGGTGATCTTTCATTGCCACAATGAAAATAAATGGCTCCCTTGCTTGAGCAAGGCATGGCTTTAGTACAGAAATGAGGTGTCTCCAAGGGCTTTGCTAATAGGTATTAACTTGTGAGCCATGTAACCCTAGAACATTGCAGGTGAACACAGACAGTAATACGGCATAAAGGTGATGGGCACTTAATGAAGAAAAGAGCTTGTTTATTGTAGGTACAACCCTAAAAGAAACTGTACACTTTGTCAGGAAATCCAGCTGTGGAGATCGTCATTCTGGAAGGTAATAATAATAATAAGGCCTAGTTTTACAATTGGCCAGTATGATAGTAACATCTGGTAAGGTTGGAGAAAGCAAATGCTAGACCATGTAGGATGAAAGATCCTCATTTGGACTTACCTCTTACATTTGAAACAGCAAGCATAACTCATTTTAACCACCTGAAGGCTTGGAAATATACTTTTTTATAGCATTTTGCACTGTTAATAGAAATATTTCTGTATATAATATCATTACAGCTAGTCTATATCAAAATAAGACTTTACAAATGCTCCTACTGGGTACAGAGCTTCTTATACTAGTGAAAAAGGTATAAAAATGCACTCCACTTGTACTATGTTACTGAATTTCTTATAAACGTTTTCTAGCCCCATGGGGGCACATTAATTTAGATGAACTTTGAGCTTTTATTTACTGGCAGAGAGAAACATATTATTTGTAGGTGATTTCTGCAAGCAACATTGTGCATGATTATTTCCTTTAATCTCTTAAGTGGTGAGTCCATATGATTTAGACTGACTGTTTATATCAAATAAAGAACAAGGGAGTCCTGTGTATGCATTAAAAGCAAATTATTGCCTGTGTAGAATAGCATGTGAATAACTGTTTTTGACAGACAAGTTTAAAACAAGATTACACCATTTTCCAGAGAATGACTTGCCAGAGAGTGTTATGGAACGAATAAAGAACCACACTTTATTATAAGTAGAGCTGGGCAGATACTGCTAAAAAAAAATTCGGAGAGTTTACAAACAACTGAATAATGAAGTGATTAAGTTTTATTGCAACTAACTCTCCCAGAAAGTGGGTTTTAAATTTGCACATTTGAGTATTCGTTGAGGAAATGTTTACACTCTCAGCCAATCAAAGAACAGTAATTGCACTATGTGATTTATCTAACAAATCACAAGTAGGCAGTACAGCTAGAAATTTGAATGTCAAATATATAACAAATTTCACGATTATGCTATGGATTTCTAAAACAAAAAATGAAATAGTCAAATATTGAGGAAATTTCATATGCTTTATGGATGTTCTCTAAGCAGAAAAAATGGCTGAATTAGTCCAATAAATTATTTGTTGTAAGTTGATCATAGCTCAGTTCTAATTACAACTCCTTTTGCATCACTCTTTGAAGCTTTTAAAAAAAAAATCCAGGATTTGTTAGGCAATGCCAGGTCGTTTAAAAAGATAGCAATGTTGCCTTTCCAGTGTCCAGTCCTGTAATCTTGATGAAGGCAAAATGAAGTTCCATAACATACTCCGGAAAACAGACAGACATGACAAGCTAGAATGCGGGCTGTAAGAAAATAGTGTCAGAAGAGGATTGTAGCAGGAAGATATTGCTTAATTCATTCTCAGATAAATCTAGAGCAGATGACATATGTCCAGGTCTGCTTTTTTCTTCCTATATAGTTCATTGCAAATAGATTTTTTTTCCAGCTGCTGCTTGTGCACTGCTAATGTGTATTAAGCTCCTTTAATGTAGCTGCTACTACTAATCTCTTTCTTTTTATCTTTAAGGTAAAAGCTACTTAGGCCTCAGTTACATTGTCTTCTAGTCTGTTTTTCAATTAACTATAGGATGGAAATGAGACTATTTTTCATTCTTGATATTACAGCATTAGTCTGAATTTGAGAAACCACCATTCACAGATGATTCCCTTTGATAGCAAACATAATACTTATGTGTGCTAATTATCAAGTACAGTAGCTGTCCTTTAAACAGTAATGATGAAGGTTAATATTAACACACAACTTATTAGAAAACTGTGCTTGTTTAAAGCAAATAGTGTTATGTTATAGGTAAATCCACTGATGTACACTTTACAGTAATCGCAAGTGATTTTACATTTGGAAAATGAACTTTCATTTAAAATGCACTCTGTCCTCATTAAAAGATCCTTTGCTATAACACATCCTCTGTTATACAGGTACTATCCCCCACTTCCATTCAACCATACTCTGCTCATTCCTGTTATAACAGCTCCCCTTTGTGAGAAAGGTGGAGTGATGAGGTCTGAGTTGTGCTGGAGATCTGTGCACAATTGCAGGCAACGTTCACAATCCTGACTAACTGAAACATTAAACATCAAGGCATTGAATATTTTACATCTCTTCGTGAAGATTCTGTTGTCTGGCATGTGAGACGCAAGAACCAATTTGTATCTGGTTCATTAGCAAAAGCAGGCTGGCAGCTATTATGTTGGTATTTCAAATAGCACTTTATCTTTCTGTGTATATAGCAGAGCACTAATTCTACTCTTCAGTAGCACAGATTAATTGAAAATAACTCAGAGAATAACATAAATGCTGTTCCCTCCCACTTTTTTTTTGTTTTAAAAGTATGAAACCAATTTGAACTTCTGTGTTCAAAACCCTGGTTTTCTTCCCTTCTCCAGCTCCTCCTCCTCCAAACCAATCTCTTTGACTAACATATTTGATTTTTTTTTATTTATTTTACTGTTGGGCCTAAAAAGTTAGTAATGAAGTATCAGTGCGTGAATGGACGTTGAGTGTGTGTTCTTTGCTATGTCACTTGTATTTCGTATAGCGCTTAGAGGGGTCCTTAATCTCATGAGTTGCCTCTATTTCCAGTTGAAGATGAACATCCGTCGACACTGTCACCCAAAAAAAAGCAGCGAAATGGAGGCATGAGAAATTCACCCAACTCCTCGCCCAAACTGATGAGGTAAGACTGTAAGAAACTCATATCTTTATCTTCTTTCCTTCCTCTACACCTCCCGCTCCTCAAAAAGGGGTGGGGGTTTGAAGAAAAAGATTGTTAGATGGTTTCTGAAAGGCTGAAGTATTTATTCTGTCAGCTTGTCAGCAGTTAATGATAGAGCTGAAAAAAATTCTGTCATGAAAAACAGTTTGAAAAGCTGTTTGAAAAATACATAGGCTTTAAAGTCTTAGCTGTCACCCTGTCCTGTCCATGTGTAGTTCTTAAACAGCAGTGGCACTAATGATAGCACTAACCAATCAGAGGAACTCATGTGGTTAGTTTGCCTCAGGCAATTCTCTTTTTGTTGGAATCCCTCTGAGTACTGTTTTCTGTACTTAAGGCCATATGTGAGATGTATCATCACAATCAAAAATGAACCTGAATATTACCTTCCTTTTATCCTGTCGATTGAAATCAAATTTCTGTTAATTGATTTTGACTGATTAAAAAAAAAGTCTAATAATCCATGTACTTGCCAAAGCAAAGTTCAAAACTAATGCAATTTTACTCAGGCTAAAAGCAATATTAATTATGAAATACAGGGATTTTTTTAAGAATAGTACCTACTCTGAAAGTGGATGATAAAAACATCTTCTGGTTGTTAATGAAATTTCCCCGCTGTTGTTGGACATATAGTATTTTACAATAAGGGAACCCTCAGATATTTAAGTCATTTCTTTCCATCAAATTTCTCTTTAAGCAAAGGTTCTCTGTAATTGGAATTGCAATTGGGACATTGTACTATATTGAAGCAATATAGCACTTTTATTCTACTTCTTTCTCTGCCTTACCCTTCTCCTGTTGTAGTCAATGGGTGCAGGATCAGGCATGCATCACTTAGCACCTTTCTCTGCTTACTGGAAACAGCCATGTTCCTCTAACGGCTATGGATATAGCCAGATGATTTTCCCCTCTCTACTTCAATCAGTGCAGTGGGAATTTCCTTAGCCAATTCAATAAGCATCCTTTTTCTGTTTATCGTTCCTACAATCTAGGGCATATTCAAGGGCATAACTTCTTTAAGTCTTCGTCATCTGTGTTTAGACTGCAGGACCAAAAGTGAGATTGATTCACTGAAGAAAATGCACCCAGCTGTGTCTTTTTTTTCCCCCATTGACCATCTATTTCTGTTAAATGTATCGTTAAAAGTTCTCTGCCTTCCTGCTACCTCAGCCTTGCCTGTGTGACACTGATTTACATGCTTGTTTACAGTTTCTGAGGAAGAATAAAATGAGCATACTGCCAAGCTTCTCATTTTTATGACGCCAGTTGTCATGTTAGCATCATTTTCAATTTACTCACCTTTGGGTAATCTTCTTATCTGGCACTAATAGTTTTATCTGTTTAAAGTTCGAAAAATGTGGGAGATTCCCCCTTCAGCCCCTAAATTTGGGGAAGTAAAACATTTTTTTAAAAAAAGAGAGCTGAAACATTTGTAACTGAGTGCACTGTCCCTGTTTGCTATGTAAAGTATGCCTCATTTCTTTGATCTTGAGTAATAATAATTCTGGGGAGTTATACTGTTTTCATATGCTTCAAAGCTGTGTCAAAGTTTTGCTGCTTAAGGGTACTTCTTTATTCTACTGGCTCTTGGGTACTGAGATGACAGGTCCTCTGTACTAGGTGCAGGCTTTTTCAAGTCATAGCCTTCAGCAAAACATCAAATTACCAAATACAGGGTAACATACTTCTACACAAATGCCTTTCCTGTAGATATATTATACCATATATATTAAATACTTTAGTGTTACACGGTGCATTTTATGTGCAATAGAAAGTGATGGTTTGAGGTAGCCTTAGGGGTACTTTTTTTCCACAAGCAGAAAAAGCTAGTGTATACCCTATCAAGTATGGTTTTTACAGGACTTTCTGCCCGAAGGCCTTTGTAAATAAGTAATGATCAACAGATTGGCTGTGGGTTTTTGAAAAGCATGCCTGTGTCAGTTTGCATGATGGGGGGAAATTTTCAAAGGGGAGCCTGCTTTCATTGCCTGCCGAAGAGGGACTGAGGGAGCGTAGTCATCCCAAGCTCGAGCTGTCTGCTCAGTAGCACATCAGAATTGCTAAACGTGGGTCGGGCAATGAGTGGAGAACTTGCCAAGCCTCTGAATCCAGATTGTTTTCTTTCTCCTCTGTCTTGCTGCTGAATTTACTTACCAACCCTATGCCCCCCACCCTCACCCTTTTCCCATACCCCCTAGCCTCTCTGCCTTATATGTCAGGAACATAGTGGCAGCCTGAATTGTAGCTCAGAGCTCTTAAACCCGAGAAAATGGAATGAATCGGAATAAATATCTATTTTCCATGCAAGCTGTGCAGTGGTCAAATCCTCCTCTATGCACAGCAAGTTAGGCTCCATTGCCTATTTTTTTTAATACTTTCATGACTGAAATGGAAATTTCTTGACCGCCCCGCCCTGCCCCCCCCCACCCGAGGTCTTTGGCTAATATCAATTAGAAGTATACAATGTTTCCTCCTAGGTAAAAGCACCGTGATGTCCAAAGCTGATACTTTTAAAATATTTTTCTCCTAAGTTTTGATGAAAAGTACTTTGACAGGGCAGATAGGACCCACACTGGCCACAAGGGGGTTGAAGAGAGCCTGTGGGCCCCTGCCCGGCTAAACCTGCAGACAGTGTCGCACATGGAGAAGTGAGTTAAAAGGAGGAGACCCAGCCCAAGACGGACCAGGAAGGAGAGCAGAGTTGTGCTGCTTCCTCGGCAAGGGAAGCCTGGTTCCAGCCAAGAGCTTAAGACGGCTTGCTACCTAGATGAGCCATTTTGTGAATAGGATGAGTAGGTTCAGGAAGATGGACAAGAAGGGACTAGCCACATGGAGACAACCCTGGAGCAGAAGGGCATGCTCTGACTGACGAATCCCCAGCTGACCCAGATTTTTAATTCTCTGTTTTCCTTTTTGTTTTGGACTCTTAACACCCCGGACAGTGTAGAACTCTAGTGTGCCTTAACCAGTCCGTGGCTGTGGTCCTATGAGTGGTTACATCCAACTGTCAGGGCCCCCAGCAGGGAAGTCATGCCTTTAAGTCCATGGGGGGGGGGGCACTTAGATGACCCAGTTACATTGCATAAGCCAGCTCTTTTTCAGTTAACAGACTAGTCCATAAGATTCATTCCTGCTGTGCTGGGGATAAACGGTTGGAAGGAGTGAGCATATGGAGTGGGAAGAGTATGCACAAAATTCCATCTGAGAATTTAATCATAGCTCTATAGAGTCACTTCCTGCTCAACCTTACAGGTAACATAGGGTCCAAAATTCTACAGCAATACTGTGTTTCTACTGTACAGAGGGCAAACCAGTGGAAGCTCATGCAAGGAAGAGGTCACTGTGCTTCCCTGTGTGCCGTGGGCAAAATACCCATAATGGCTCTTTCCACTGGAACACAAAGGATAAGAAGGGATGTGTTGTGAGCATGGCCAGCAGGTGCATGAGCAGAGAGCTTTGGACAGTTCAACTAATTCTTAATTTGAAGTGAACCTAAGCTCAGATGTTTTTGAGGTTCACCCAGCACTATACAAATCCATATTACCTAATATGATGGAGAACACAAAAGCTCTAAAACTCTATTTTTACAATGCAAGAAGCAAACTAAATTACTAGCTGAAGTAAATAATTATGAAATTTGCAAATGTCCTGTAGACATTAGAAATGTTTTAGATGTATATGCCGAGATTCAGGAAACTGAATATTATGCCAATATTATGCTAGTGTACATCCAGTGAAAGTCAGTGGAGTCACATTGATATAAAACTGGAGGTTTGTGGTGGCGAATCAGGAACAGAATACCTGCATTATAACACTGGGCATATACACTAATAGACTGGGTAAACATTTAGACAATAAAATGAAAAACACATATTGAGCCAGATCCTAAGCTGCTGTAAATTGGCAGTTTAAAACAAAACAAAACAAAAACACCAAAAGAACAAACTCTAAAAAGGAAGAGAGCAGGCTTCTTATAAAGACTTATCCTAGACCCGGTAAGACCTCCTATGACGCCGCCTCACAAAATGAAAAGGGAGAGTGAGGGGGAGGAAAAGGAAAGGAAAGAAACAATATACAGCAGAGTAACAGTCACATAAGGCATATCGGGTTTTCCTTTTCATGAGACGTTTGCAGAAAGGAAATGTGGAAACATTTGGTGCCCCCAGACATAAATTCACTTGCTCATCATCTCAGGGTCTCTTTTTTTGTTGCATGTCCCTGGTGAATAACATGTTAAATGTGACCAGGCTCTCACACCCACTGTATGTGGTAGCCAAGCTGGTCGAAAAGTAGCCCCTCTGGATTCAAGGGTGACCAGTAAAAATTTTGAAAAGTCCTGGACCCAAACCAACAAGCCACTTAAACTGTTGACAGGGTCCAAGTCCTCACTTAATGATTTGATAACTGCTGCTGCATGAGTGGAATGCACTGAGTAGCAGAAAATGTCAACCCAGCTGAGTCAAGCTACCTATTAATGTAAGAACAAATGGCATGTGACAGGGCCCAAGGGGCCTGAAGAGCAAACAAATAGTTTGTCCCTGTCCACTCTGAACTGAGTGGTATTCTTGACACAGGCCTCTAGACAAGTAGCATACTCAGCAAAGGGTCATTATCATTAGTGTCCCTGATCATATAAGAATCAGAGGCATCAGGAAGCTGAGTTTTCACTTGGTTACCGAGGAGAATTTCATAAGCCTTGAGGATTTTTCTTGATCCAAGATCCAGAAAAATACCCAGCCAAACAGTAAACTTGTTCAGAGACTGTCAAGGTCCAGCAAAGTGACATGGAAAAAGTCAACTTTTCTGCCGGGCTTCCAAAAACCTAGTGGGCCTGTTTATCTGATAAAAATAAATAGGAAAACATCCACAGTCTATTTTAATGATAAGACATATGTTAATCTAGGCATAGTATGGGCAGTGGCTGTACAACATCCCCATCGCCGCTCCTCAGCGTCCGTCCCCCCCCGCTATGTCTACACAACAAGCTAAGGGTGTGATTCCCCTGCTTACATACACATACCTAGCTCTCATCGAGCTGGTGCAAGTATAAATAGCAGTGTAGCCATAGTAACATGAGTAGTGGCAGCGGCAGCATGGCTTAGCCGGGCTGAATACATACTCATGGTGAGTACAGTCTCAATATGGCTAAGCTGTGCCTCTGCTGCTGCTGCCAGGGCTATAGTGCTATTTATACTTGCACTCGCTCAATGAGAGCTAGCATGAGTATGTATGTGTGAGCAGGGGAATTGCACCCGTAGCTTGTTGTGTAGACGTAACCTCTTACACACACACACTCTGTTCTACCAGTGCTATTCAGTGTTGACCTGCATTATCCCTGCCATTCCAGTTGAGATGCTTAGTTATTTGTGTCTGTACCAAATAAAGCAATAGTGGGGTTTTATGGGGACACCTGTCAATTAAGAACTAGTGAAATGAGTTTACTCATCTTTCCCTTGTGACTTAAGTTAGATATGAATCCCAGGTCTACAGAAGTGAAAGCTTACTGTGTTAACCATAATAATGGCTTACATTTATATAGTACCTTTCATCTTTAAGAATCCCAAAGCACTTTATAAACTTTGCAAGTACTATAGTGTATGTACAAGAATCACTTGACACTGCACTAATATGCAAGCCATCTCTAAGGTTGTTTAACAGCATAAACCAACGCCATGCAACCATTTAGGAATCCATTATATTAAGAGGCAGCAACAGTAGTAGTGTAGGTTTTAGGCTGTCCACTAACATTAAAACCTCCATGTTGTCTAGACCTGGAGATATACCTATCTCATAGAGCTGGAAGGGACCCTGAAAGGTCATAGAGTCCAGCCCCCTGCCTTCACTAGCAGGACCAAGTACTGATTTTTGCCCCAGATCCCTAAGTGGCCCCCTCAAGGATTGAACTCACAACCCTGGGTTTAGCAGGCCAATGCTCAAAGCACTGAGCTATCCCACCCCCCTGCTCTTAACAAAGTTAAATGACAGTAGTTTAAATGGTAGGGAACGGTCTATTCTAGCCCTCCAACTTTTGCTACAATTGGGGAACCTACACTAGTGATGTTTACAAACCGTGGTAATAAGAAAGTGTCAGATTTTACCCAGAGTTTTGTGACATCTTGCACAAATTTATCTGAGTTTAGAGAAGGGCTTTCAGGAAGAATTAGGAGAGTCTGCCAGCAGAGAAAACAAGCAACTTCTTTTATAATGTACAGGCTAACCCTGAATACATTAAGGTCAAGGCAAAAGAATGTTGGAAGGAAAAGAGTAAAATCTTTAAACCAGGTGAGCAGAAGATAATTTTTTCCTTCACCAATGACTTATTTTTCTCTAAGTCTCTAAAAGTTGTGACTTTTACCTTGAGGTATGAAACGTAGAATTCATTTAGGTGGAAAAGATTACCTCATCTTCTTAGCTGCTGGTTTATTTTCCATAGATTGCTTTTGTCAGGTACTTTCCACCATCCCCAATTTCTCCCCCCCCCCCCCCCCACACACCCATAAATTCTTAAATCGTAGGTGTGCAGCTTGATAGAATCCAAATGAAAAATGCTAAAAACTAAGGACACATTTTCTGGCCCCCACGCTCTCTTCTTTGATTTGCTTATATGCAAGAATGAGAACAAGTGACCATTTCAGAGCTCTTCTGTGTGGGAATTTCAGGAGTATATTTTGAGCAGCTCTTTGCATACCCAAGATGTTCCAATTGGAAAATATGTTTACTCAGCAGATTCTTAAAAGAAGATACTCTGCATTTACACCAGGTTCCTTAGTAATCATGATAAATTAACCCTTTCGAAAGGCTTCTTAAAGTAGAATATTGCGACATTAGGCAACAGAGATACGAGCAATATTTTAGATGGAGGTGGAGGAAATTCATACTAGTTCTCAGAAGTATACCTTAGCCAGAACATATATTACATGATCAACTACTTGTCCAATGGTGATCACAAGACATTGGGTACCACCGGCTGTATTAGTTAAGTTCTTGCCATAGTAGTTTCAGGAGGATAGTGCAAGAAGAGTGGGACTATAGATTCCATTGACTATAGACTCCATTGGCAATGATTTTGAGTATGACAAGAAAGATTCATTGAAAATATTCTGGTAGGTTTTCTTTCTGTTACTGTGCCATTTTTTCCCTATAAAGCTTCTTTCAGCTGTGCACTAAATCTGTAGAAATTCCATTGCTGATTAACTTGTGAAAGTAAAGGTCAGCTAAAGAGTGTCATTAGTGTAACACACACATTGGCAACAAATTCTCATTACAACTTAATGCCATCCACACAGACTGCAGAGGGTCATAGGGAATGGCTAATGGTAGCCGACAAATGGTGGGTGTATTAGTCACAAAACATTTGCTGAATTCCACCAGAGCGGCGTGACAACCTTCACAGCTAGTCCCAGCGAGCTGCAGTAGTCAGTGGAGTTTGCCTGTGACAAGCCGTCACTCTATCTTGGTAGAGCTTTATAGCACCAGTCAAAGCAGTCAGGGAAGATTGAAGTGACAGAGGCCCACTGAGTAAATAGTGAAACATGCAGCACATCATGAAATATTCAACCCGGGTGTAAAAGCTCTAAATGCTTTTTCAATTATTAGCACCTGCACTGGCTGCATACATCTAACACTAACAGCATGTTAATTGCCACCATTTGTTAGGGTGGTTGTAAAAGATATTTGAAAGGCAAGAGACATTTTGCAGTGCATCTTTGCTTGGCATCTTATCCTTCACAAACCCTTCCCTTCCCCCTTTTAAAAAAAAAAAGTACATTCATGTATGAAAACTGAAAACCACTGGCAAAGGGCACAAGATGGTTTCCAAACCTTTCAGTCTCTAGGGGGGACTCTGCCATTCATGTCTTCTTACCAAAATACAGGCCATCGGGTACCCAGGGAAAGGTGTATTTCCAGACTTACGCATGCCTAGTGAGGCTAAAAGGTCTACTGCTGTTGAGGGAATTTTGCCATTGATTCAGTATGGGTAGGATTGTTCTCTAGATGAGACTAAAAAGAAGCTTCATCCATAGGCAAAGATTTACATAGCACAGCTTCAGTCTTATCACTGTGATGGCCACCATAGGTTGTATATTGCCCTTGTTCCCTCTGCTTGGCTGCTGTGGGAGATCCAGTATGGACCCATGGGAGTCTATGGCCCTGATATAAAGAAGCATATGACAGATAGCAAGAGGTTTGACATGAAGGTGAGAAAATCCAAGGAAATACTAATGTTAATTAAAGAGACAGCAATTTTCACCCTTTTTTCTTTTTTAAAATTATTTTTTATTCCATTTCCACATTTGTTCCAAAGTTGAAAACACCAATTGAATATGTTTGGAGTGGTTATAAATGTCTACAACAAAAGCAGTGCACTTTAAAATATAATGCTGGCTCCCTCGCAGCAGGTTTGCTGGAACAGGGATTTGTGGTTTTGCTTTAGGCTGTTGTCTTCAAGGCAGGCTTTTTTGGTTTGTTGCTGTAGTATGGCATTTAGTGTCATTTCCAAGTTTAATTGATGATAAGTGGCATTATATGCTCTGCAAAACCTTGAAAAGATTGTGTTTAAGTCATGCAAACATAATTTTTGCCATAAGAACTAGAGAAGCTATTTATAAACTGGAGAATATAGATATGAGAAACTTGACTTGGTTGCTTTTCTGACGTGTACTGTAGGTGCCTGTATTCTCAATGCAGGACTGACCAAATCTCTTTGGTCATTGCTGGCATTAAAAGGCCAAATTCTTTGGACATCCAGTTTAAAACAGACCCTTTTAAATTGATAGATAATTCCCCCCCAGCTAATGGGAATTTGTTTGTAAGCTGCTGACTTCACAGACTTGGACGGCGCACTGGCCACAGCACTAATGCAAGGTTCTTCACACTAATCTTCTTTTGTGACGCCAAGCTTACCTTGACACAGTCAGATTTAAGGGTGACAGGATGGAAGTCTCCAAGAGGGAGGGATAGCTCAGTGGTTTGAGCATTGGCCTGCTAAACCCAGGGTTGTGAGCTCAATCCTTGAGGGGGCCACTTGGGGATCTGGGGCAAAATCAGTACTTAGTCCTGCTAGTGAAGGCAGGGGGCTGGACTCGATGACCTTTCAAGGTCCCTTCCAGTTCTAGGAGATGGGATATCTCCATTAAAAAAAAAAAAAAGAACACTCAACGTTTGACTTAGTAGCTAAGAACAACAATTGCAATGTTTTTGTAATGGGAATTGGGTATTCAAACCCCACAGGTAGCTTTGAAAATCTCAGCTTGTATGTGTCTGTCTGTAAAATGTCTTAATTAATTAGTATTAGTTGAGATCCTCAGCTTAAAGGAGCTGTATACGTCCAAAGTAATAATAGTAGTATTTAATTAATACACTATTTCATAAAGTTGTCATGGTCCAAAGAAAAATTAGTCCATATATCTAAATAGCTGGAACCCTATTCTGTCCTTAAATGCATGTGCTCATGTCTGAGGGCAGAGTTCGACCCGAGTTCTAAACAATTCTTGAACTACTATAGAAATCTCCAGGTAATGCTTTATTTAGGACGAAGAGACAAATTATAAGAGACCGGAAAATGGCAGTATACACACTTCGATACAGATTTCCAAACAGTAGGTATATCAGAAGCCACTGTTGTTAGAGTTTACCAAGGTAACTTTTACTTTCTGCCAATTTCTGTTCTCCGATGATCACATGCAATTCCCATGAGAGTTGTACAATGGTATCGGCTGGCATATGTTAGCCATTTGTTAATAAATGGTAATATTAGACTTTAAGACAATTACTCTCCATTTATTATATCTGTCTTTTTTTTTCCCTATTGGGTCTCTCATTATCAGAGGTTGAAAAGGTTAAATTAGAGAAACAAAGTACCTGATAGTGGTGTAAATAAGTGCATTTGTAGTTACAGAATTATACACTTCCTAAAAGCTTCATTAACACAGAGTTAAGATTGGCCAGCACTGCCTTGTACCTCCCAGAATATTGAATGTACTTATACTTAAACCTGTGAAAACCATAAAAGAGCAAGTTAAGATGCACACCAGTGCACCCCACAGCCTTAACTCTGCCCCCAGGAGCTGGCAAGATCTTCAGGGGATATACTGTAGGTATATTTCATCCAAGGCAGCCCTAAAATAAAGCAGACATGAGGAATGACTAAGTAAAAATGAGCCATTTTATATAACAGGTTGTGGGCCACAGAATCATATTCTTTCATTTGTCTGCATGTGTTCCAATTGCCCTTCACTGTGTTAGGGATAGCGGCATTGACTTGGTGAAAGGATTACTTGGAGCTGGTCACCACAGCTCACATGACCATATGAGGAGAGGTGCAGGTGCACCCAGAAATCATGGACCCCTTGTGGCTGGGCTGAGTTATATGAGTTGTGCAGATAGAGGAGTATGACGGTCTGTTCTTGACATGGGGATTTGTAGCAGCCTGGTAGTGTAGAGGAGTGGACTCACCCCTGCGGCGCCTCCTGCTGGTGACTCTGGGAATCAGCTCGTTCAGCATCTGGAGTGCCCTCTACAGGCTGGTGATCCACCTTGTCCCTCACACTGGCCCCCCGTGTCCCTCGCTCTGGGTGCTGCCCCCTGGGAGTACCCCACAGATCTAGGTCTCCCCTCCCTGGGGAACCCCCACCCACTAGCCCCACCTTGCCTCAGTACTAGGCCACTGCCAATCACCAACTAGCCCCCGCTCCCTGGGGCAGACTGCAGTATAGGCCACCCATCACTGGCAAGGGGGGTTTGGACCTGCTGCCTTGGCCTAGCCCTGAGCTGCCCTCTGCAACCCCCAGTACCTGTTGGCCTTATGCTAGGCCACAGACTGGGGCTTTCCAGGCTGGAGCTCCCCAGCCCTGCTCCACTCAGGTACCCTACCTCTAGGTCCCTGCAGCCAAGCCCTTCTCTCTCTGAAGGCAGAGAGAGACTACTTGGCCTCTGGCTCACAGCCTTTTTATATAGGGCCAGCTGTGGCCTGATTGGGGCGTGGCCCAGCTGCGGCTGCTTCCCCAATCAGCCCAGCTTTTAGAGTTGCAGCCCTTCCACAGCCCTCCTCCAGGGCAGTTTTAAACCCCTCAGGGCAGGAGCGGGTAGCCATCTGGCTACAGGTAGCAATCATGATAGTGTACTGGAGAGCAGAGGAAGTGAAGCTGATGTTCCTGAGAGAATCCTTAGGACACGGGCCATAGAGTGGTAATATCTAGTAGCTCTGGGTTGATTTGTACATAGTAGGTGAAGTGGTTGAATACAGGCCAGGTATAGCCAGGTGAAGTATGCTCTAAATGCAGTTTTTGCTGTAGAACACAGTCTGACAGATTCTCCTATTGTACCCACATGCTGTGTCCCTGCACTTTCCTATATCCTCTGGAAGGATAGAATGCTACAATGTCTGTCATGGGTGGGCTGGGGTATCATTCAAAGACAGGAGAGTTAAGGTTGTGGGATGATGCTGGTATATACTTTAACTCTATATATCCTGGTTTTAAGAGGTTTGAGAATAGGTGCATTTGATGTTCTGGAAGCAGGAACTGGTGGTCAACCTCAGTTCTACAGTAACCAAGTTTTTGGGTTACAAATTTCCCTTGTTTTTTGAGGAGGTGGGTTGTAGTTAAGTGGCACCTATGGAGGGGCACAAAGAGGCTTCCTGGGAACACCTCACTGCTATTCAACTACTAGCTTTACCTTTCTCCTGACTCCTCCAGACCCTCAATCTGGGAAGGAGGCTCCGTACTCCATTTCAGGGTGAGGGTAGGGGAAGGAGCTCTGCACAACCCTCTACATCATGAGAGATTTGCAAAGGAATTAAGTGGTTCATTCGTCTCCATGGGTTGTTCTCAAATGAATCGGAACACCCCATGGAGATTAATTCAACCTGACACAATCGCTCTGAGGGTTGTGAACTGACCCATTCATCTCAATGGGAGTTCTTCCCCCTGTTGTGGATTACTAGTTTTCAAGACAATCTCACTATGCACATGGCTTTTAGAGTAATTTGAATATTAAAAGCAGCTCCTTAGTTGGGGAGAGGGCGGTATCTGATTACAAGTAAGGGGTTCTTCACCATGGCTAGGGCCCCCTAAGTGCTACAGTAATACAAACAATAAAAAATGGTGGTATACCCAATCAGAGAGCAAAAACAAAACTACATGCCTTAATTGCCCAGTTACACACCGCAAATAGCAAAAGACCTACTCTAAGTCAACAGCCTATTGGCTGAAATATATTTACATAAGGTTTTAATCAAACAATTATCAATAACAAATAAATCCATAAAAATCCAAGTCTGTTAGCAGATAATTCACAAACAGAAAAAGGGGCTACATTCCTCAGTTAAATTGTTTACTATGAGTACTTCATTTAGCTCTAGTTGCAAGTTTCTATCACAAACTCATATGAATGCTCTTGTACAGGGCCGCCCGGGGGGGGGAGGGGGGCAAGTGGGGCAATTTGCCCCAGACCCCGCAGGGGCCCCCACAAGAATGTTGGAAGCTCCCCCCGCCTCTGCCTGCCCCCATCCCCCTCAGCGCGCCGTGTCCAGGAGCGGCCCTGGACCGATGATAGAGTCTCTCCCACCATGGACACTGTTAAACCATCTGCAATAGAGATGACTTATCATTGGAATTCATAAAAGAACTTCTGAAGACCAAATGGCAGGTACCTTTGCCAAGCAGGGTGCTTCCTGGGCTGGTATTCACCCCACTCCACACTCTTACCAATTACACAACTTCTGCGGCTAT
Source organism: Terrapene triunguis (assembly GCF_002925995.2). Classification (NCBI taxonomy): domain Eukaryota; kingdom Metazoa; phylum Chordata; order Testudines; family Emydidae; genus Terrapene; species Terrapene triunguis. The sequence goes on from NW_020664498.1 coordinate 3,880,417, forward strand.
CGATATATTTCGTATTTCCATCTACAAAATCTCAGGAGTTGTGTTCCTCTTGGACAAAGTGCAGATTACAAAGCCTGGAATGAGACGCAAGATGGTTGGGGACACAGCACCATCAATTGAGGGGATCAAGCTGTGGTACAAACTTCCAGAAGAGATTAGATGAATCCACAGTCTGACCACTTTTAGGAAATTCTGCACAACATTCCTACTTGATACAGCTTTTACACCATAAGAAGAATGGCACTCACAGCATCAACCACCCCTTTCTAACCCCACATTCCTCCTCTTTCCCCTATCCCAAAAGTGAGACCCTACCCTAAGCAGAGCTTTCTATAACTTGAAAGGGGGCAGAGCCAGTCTCCATGAAGATCTGTAGGGACATCCCTGCTGCCAATCTGATTAATATAGAAGGCACTCCTCAGATATTATGGTGCTGAGTGACAGTACAAAACCATACACGTGATTAATGTTTTTTCACGTGAAGTTCACTAACTACATGTGTGTTTGCCACATGGTGAACTACTTCCCTCCTTGGGAGACAGCATGGAAGTACTTTGTTTTAAATGGGTAACCAAATGAGTAGATTCTCCAGTCCTGCTCACTCTCTCTGTGGGTTTGTGCCTGCGAAATGAATAGGAATATTGCCATGGACTTCAGTGGGAGGACAATCAGGCACTGTAAGCATTATGTGTTATCCCTGTTACGTTGGACTGATCGCTGCCAAAGTGGGTAAGTTTTATAGAAGCCACCTTCAGGCACCTATTTGTGAGCATGTTTAGCATAGAATCACATTATGCTGGCTATGCAATTCAGGGAGAGATAACCTGTGCTTATACACTGTCAGAATTTTGCCCATATAGACTATTCTAGAGGCAGAGTCTTACCATAGTCTGTTGGTTCAAAGAAATTAAAAGCCGGGCTAAATTTTCAAATATGGTCTCCTATGTAGATGCTGCCAAATAATAATAATGTGTGTGCATCCATGTCCTGCACAAAACATGCAGTCATGTGCACGGACCAATATTTCTGAGCACATTTAGCTCATTTCTTTGGCATGACAGTGCAGGCTTTGTGTGTGTAACAAATATGCAGGCACTTTTTTTTTTTTTCAAGGGCACAACTTGGACAACTACATTTGAATATCTGGCCTTTGAGTAGGTGTCTTTTTTTCACATTACTAATGTCTTCCTCTGAAATGAAAACTCATTCCTGGACCTTCATGACAGAAAGTTCTGTGCAAAAACATGGGGAACATGTGGGCTTTGTTAGACAAAACTCTGTCCCCTGTTTTTTTTAATGTTCAGTTCCCCCTGTGTCTTGTAGAGGCTATACTGATTCTAATGATGCCATATGATGCTTATGACTAAGACTTCTCTTATTTAGCATCTTGTAGGTCCTTGATAGCTCACTTACCCTCTTCCCTCAATAATTGTTTTTTTCAGCAAATAAATTAATGAAGTGTGTGTGTGTGTGTGTGTGTATGCAAGTGCATACACAATTATATTTGTTGGAGGGCAGTTAATTAAAATGTCTCTTATTTGTGGCTCCTTTGAGAAGCCCTGGGTTTTAAAATCCTGCTACAGAAACACTTAGAAGGTTACCACAGATACAGTTGTCACAGAAAATGGACACTGTTGTTTAGTATTAAAATCATGTATTCCAGATGTGGGCATTTGTTAGTCAGTCTACTCTAAAATGACATACTGCTGAATCTTTAAAGGGCTTCAGTTTGGGAAAGCAAAATATGATTGGGCAAATTGCTAAAATATTTAAAGTGCAGCCTGTTAAAGCTTTTACTGTGAAGAGCATCACGTCAGAAGTTGTATGTGGTAAAAGCAAGTAATTGGCTTTCCATACTTCTGCCAGTCAGTCAGCATGGGGCTCTGTTCCGATCCCTTCTACTTCATTGCAGATGCTAATAGCAACTCTTTTGATATTATTTTTTGGAGGGATGGTAGCGGGAAGAAAGAATATTTATGAACATGAATGTGACAAACCATTTTAAAATCAACTGAAAAGCTTATTGAAAATCTTCCAGGCCCCAACCCAACATTTAAAAACTTTTTTTCTTCTTTTATTAGCTTTTTTCCCCTAAGGCAGGTGTGTTGAAAACATCTGTTTAAATGTAAATAAATTTCATTTTTGACTTTTATCCCTGTTTCGATATAGCTCTTGGGATATTTTCCCATCCATAATTCATAATATTTTCCACTTACATTATCTGTGACTTGTTTTTTTTTTTCCCTAGGCATGACCCCTTGTTAATTCCCGGCAATGAGCAGATTGACAACATGGATGCCAGTGTGAAAAAATATGACTCCACGGGGATGTTTCATTGGTGTCCAGGAAAGGACATTGAAAAGGTCATTTTGGTGGGTGCCTTAAAAGAATGTCTTACAAAGTTCCATCCAAAGAGAGCCCATTTAGACAATAGGAATGTGAGATGTTTAATGGGTTAACATAGTTATCTATATCATTTAAAAAAACCATTGTACTGAAATCAGAAATGCAATATGGATGGATTTTGAGCCATCATTCTGGCAAACCCTGGTGGGTATATTAGCCTATAACCCTACATACTTCACTGAAAATTGGCCCCAAATCCTGAGACTACATTTTCATATGGGTTAATGGGACTACTCAGAAGCTTAAAATTATACATGTGCTTCAGATCTTTGTAGGATCAGAGCTATGGTGACCATTCACCATGTACCATTCATCTCTTTGAAACAAGGTGCTAATGCATTATTCCTTATTAGTCAATGGGAATTTTCCCCTATTTAAATTTATCGCTTGGTTTTCAACGTGTTAAAGCACTCAAACAAGCCTGAGTAAATGGTACTGCTATTCTACCCATCTAACATAGTGTACTGGGTCTAGTGTGTATTCATTTCATTTGTTAAAGTGGGAGGGCCATCAAACTGACTCAAGTAATTAAAAATAATTAGAAGGCCTATCACAATCTGTTACATTCAGTGAAAGTTTGTGCTGTTTGTGTTCATGTACTCATACCTAAGAGTAACAAGTAACTAACTCCAGATCTCAAACACAAAACTGATGATATATGAAATGAGTTCCCTGGTGGATCTTCACTTTGTCGCAGTTTATAAAGCTTTTCTTGAGATTGCTGTCTTCGTTTTCCCTGTGCTATTGCATGGTGTAACCAATAATGGTGACAGCCCTGGTTTATTCTAACGATCGGGGCATAAAAGGTTGTTTCCTGTGCTCCTCAGGGGTTGCTATAATAACCGTGACATTGTTTGGAACTGCAATATTGGCATTTAAACAATCAATAAACTAGTCAATTCCAGTGACTAAATTGTTAGCCAGAGTTTGGTCTGAACATTTTAAATTAATATTCATTCCAGGGTATTCAGTAGGCCATGAGGGGCAACCTTACTGTCCATTACTTCATAACACAGAGGGATCACTATGTATTGCATTATAACAGAGGGAGACAGAGATCAGCTGTAATATTTTAAATATTTTTAACAGATCAGTCAGGGATGACCTTAACATGTTCTTCTACTGTGAAAAGTGTTCCTATACAAATGGCATTGTGGGGTTTCCTCATTTATTATTTCTTCTTGACTCCATATCAGTTTTTCTCTGTTTGCAAGTAAATAGATGTGGGCTTTTCCCCCATAACTGTCTGCTCTGTAAACTCAAACCTACAAGTTTGGCTGAGTTCTTTCTTGTTCCATGCATCATCACCAGTGATAAAGATCCTGCGAGCAAAAGACTGCCCTCACTTACTCCTGTCCACTGTCCACAAATTATGTCTGTGCGTACGTCGGTGCAACCTTACTGCATAAGTGCAAATGAGGGCATAATTTGAAGACGATGGGGTTGCGCAGATTGTCCTATAATTGGAAGTTGTTTAAACAATTGTGTTGATGATGCCTGAACCAGAAAAGAATTCACTTCTCTGCCCCAGAGCTGTGTTGGCTGTGCAGGGCTGACAGCAGTATAAGGCATGTGTCACTCAAGTAAGCGGACATGACTTTGAACCTACCTAGGGATTAGGTTTGTCAAGTGGGAAAGTACCATTTTTACATACATATCTTTCAGACAAGAACCATAATTTGGGTTCAGTCTTGTAAGGTCCTGATTCAGCAAAGCACTTATGCACATGCATGGGACTACTCATGTGCTTCAAGTTAAGTGCATGTTTAAATGTTTTGCAGTATCAAAGCCAAGGTGCTCAGCATCTTGCAGGATTGAGTCCTTAAATATTTTTAATGTGAAAGCCCCATTCTGCTCTCAGTTACCTGAAAATTAATGGAGTTGTAGCAGTGCAACTGAAAGCAGAATATGTTTTTTTTTAAACTGACGAGAAACCTTTTGGCCAAAACTGCTCCATAGTGAGTACCTCTGCACTATATTCTACATTTGCATTCCATGCAGTCTGTGTAAAGAATAAGCAGCAGGGAGCCACAGCTTAGTGAAAAGATTTACTCTATGGATTAACAAAAAGAAAAATTTACTGTTTGCTGGCTTCAATAAATGTGCTACTTTGAACATAAGAACGACCATACTGAGTCAGACTCATGGTCTATCTAGTCCATCCTATCTTCTGACAGTGGGCAGTATCAGAGGCTTCAGAAGGAATGAACAGAACAGACCAGGACAGTTTATTGAGTGATCCATCCCTTGTCGTCCAGTCCCAGCTTCTGACCATCAGAGGTTTTGGGACCCAGAGCATGGGGTTGCATACCTGACCATCTTGGCTAATAACCATTGATGGACCTATACTCCATTAAATGTTTTTATTCATCAATTCTTCACAGCCCATAGCTAAGTTTTGTTGAATATCCACCTCACTGGCATCATAATTTTGATGCACATAGGATGATATCCATTAGTGGAATGCAACAGCACCAAGACTGGATCCAGATATGAAAGTCATCATCAGCTAATGACTTTACTTAATAGTCATCTGAATGTGTGAGCTGCCTTCAAGACTGACTGGGATTACAGCACAAATTTAACCTCTCTCATTGAGATAAGCAGATAATTCTGAACACCATTTAGAAGTGCTTCATCAGATTCTTCCTTCCATCCCCTCAGTTGTTCTTGTCAATGAAAAGTCACTATTAGTCAAGTTCTTGCACCATGGCTATTTCTGACTTCCAGAAGAAGCCTCTGGTGTAAACTAAAACAGCACAGAGGCTACTCCAATTTACACTAAGGATGGTGCTGGTGGTAGCTTGTCCAAGGACATAGGGGAGATCTTTGAGTCCTCCCCTGAGCTGCACCAAGCACAGCTCAGTCACAGGCTCAGATCCTGGACTATAGTCTTAAAACATTTACACACACACAAATCTATAAATCTACAAGAACAGCTTAAAACATTTGGGGCCTGATTCTCATTTACACTAAGGCTCCTTACATTGCTGGGTAAAGGGATGTGCAAGAGGCTGAACATTCCATTAGCTCAGACCCACCAACACTGTTATGAAATGGCAGTGAGCTGGAAAAGCATTCTGGGTTTTGACATTCTCATTTTGCTACAGGAGCTTTAGAACGACTCCTGGCAGTCCAAGAAAAACACTTTGGACCAGGGAATATTTTACTTATGCCAGCTATAAACTTTGGAAGCAAACCGAAAATTCTGGGTGTGGACAAATAGAATCCTTTTCAATATGCTTTTGCAGCCAGAGTTGTTGGAAGTGTTTCCCCACATCTAAGGGGATCTGATTCTGCTGTCACACCAGTGTCAATCAGGAGTTACTGCATTAAAGTCAGCAGAGTCAGAGTGATGTAAGTATAACCAATGAGAGAGAAGACTCAGACCTTTAGCCTCCAGACCTTATTGTGTTTGAGTTGTGGTTTGTTTCCCACACTCCCTCCATTTATACCCTCATTCTCCAGTTGTGGACACATTATCCTGAATATAGTCACTTTATTCTTTTTCAGGTTGACCACTGTTTGCTTCTTAACTGGTTGTATTTTACAATTCACAACTATTCTTTTTACTCCTCATACTAGAACATAAAGATTTGCTGTGCTAGAGCAGTGCAGATTTGAATACCAAAGTTAAGCCATCAGTATCCCGAACAGGTCCCTTTGCACCAAAATGAGAGTAGCAGAAAGATACATTCTTCAATGCTTCTCATTAGGTTAAAATCTCCCTCATCCCCCCAGTCTGCCTTTTCTCTTAGTTTTTAATTACTAGTTCATCTTAAACGCAAAAAAGAAGCTTACAAGAAGTGGAAGATTAGACAAATGACCAGGGAGGAGTATAAAAATATTGCTCAGGCATGCAGGAGTGAAATCAGGAAGGCCAAATCACACTTGGAGTTGCAGCTAGCAAGAGATGTTAAGAGTAACAAGAAGGGTTTCTTCAGGTATGTTAGCAAGAAGAAGAAAGTCAAGGAAAGTGTGGGCCCCTTACTGAATGAGGGAGGCAACTTAGTGACCGAGGATGTGGAAAAAGCTAATGTACTCAATGCTTTTTTTGCCTCTGTCTTCACGAACAAGGTCAGCTCCCAGACTGCTGCACTGGGCAGCACAATATGGGGAGAAGGTGACCAGCCCTCTGTGGAGAAAGAAGTGGTTCAGGACTATTTAGAAAAACTGGACGTGCACAAGTCCATGGGGCCGGATGCGCTGCATCCGAGGGTGCTAAAGGAGTTGGCGGATGAGATTGCAGAGCCATTAGCCATTATTTTTGAAAACTCATGGCGATCGGGGGAGGTCCCGGATGACTGGAAAAAGGCTAATGTAGTGCCCATCTTTAAAAAAGGGAAGAAGGAGGATCCGGGGAACTACAGGCCAGTCAGCCTCACCTCAGTCCCTGGAAAAATCATGGAGCAGGTCCTCAAGGAATCAATTATGAAACACTGAGAGAAGAGGAAAGTGATCAGGAATAGTCAGCAGGGATTCAACAAGGGCAAGTCATGCCTGACTAACCTAATTGCCTTCTATGATGAGATAACTGGCTCTGTGGATGAGGGGAAAGCAGTGGATGTGTTATTCCTTGACTTTAGCAAAACTTTTGATACGGTCTCCCACAGTATTCTTGCTGCCAAGTTAAAGAACTATGGGCTAGATGAATGGACTGTAAGGTGGATAGAAAGCTGGCTAGATCGTCGGGCTCAACGGGTAGTGATCAATGGCTCCATGTCTAGTCAGCAGCCGGTTTCAAGCGGAGTGCCCCAAGGGTCGGTCCTGGGGCCGGTTTTGTTTAATATCTTTATTAATGATCTGGAGGATGGTGTGGACTGCACTCTCAGCTAGGGTGACCAGACAACACTTGCCGCATATGCCCAGGTGGGAGGCTCCGCGGGAGGGCAGCGCGCGCGGCCGGGGCCTGCTAATGCCCCAGGCCCCTTTGAAACTCCTTTTTTTTTTTTTTTTTGCTCCCCCATCCCGATATTTTATAGTGCTATAGTCACCCTACTCTCAGCAAGTTTGCAGATGACACTAAACTGGGAGGCGTGGTACACTAGAGGGTAGGGATCGGATACAGAGGGACCTAGACAAATTAGAGGATTGGGCCAAAAAAAAACCTGATGAGGTTCAACAAGGACAAGTGCAGAGTCCTGCACTTAGGACGGAAGAATCCCATGCACTGCTACAGACTAGGGACCGAATGGCTGGGTAGCAGTTCTGCAGAAAAGGACCTAGGGGTCACAGTGGACGAGAAGCTGGATATGAGTCAACAGTGTGCTCTTGTTGCCAAAGGCTAACGGCATTTTGGGCTGTATAAGTAGGGGCATTGCCAGCAGATCGAGGAACGTGATCGTTCCCCTTTATTCGACATTGGTGAGGCCTCATCTGGAATACTGTGTCCAGTTTTGGGCCCCACACTACAAGAAGGATGTGGAAAAATTGGAAAGAGTCCAGTGGAGGGCAACAAAAATGATTAGGGGTCTGGAGCACATGACTTATGAGGAGAGGCTGAGGGAACTGGGATTGTTTAGTCTCCAGAAGAGAAGAATGAGGGGGGATTTGATAGCTGCTTTCAACTACCTGAGGGGGGTTCCAAAGAGGATGGAGCTCAGCTGTTCTCAGTGGTGGCAGATGACAGAACAAGGAGCAATGGTCTCAAGTTGCAGTGGGGGAGGTCTAGGTTGGATATTAGGAAAAACTTTTTCACTAGGAGGGTGGTGAAGCACTGGAATGCGTTACCTAGGGAGGTGGTGGAGTCTCCTTCTTTGGAGGTTTTTAAGGCCCGGCTTGACAAAGCCCTGGCTGGGATGATTTAGTTGGGAATTGGTCCTGCTTTGAGCAGGGGCTTGGACTAGATGACCTCCTGAGGTCCCTTCCAACCCTGATATTCTGTGATTCTATGATTCATACAGTAGAGTGTCCTGAACTCTGAAATAAATCCACCATCAAATCACCAAATGCATGATGGGGGAAATTTAGCCCTCAGTTAAATCCAGAGTAACTCCAATAAATAGAGTGCTACAGGTTTATACCAACATATCTGAGCCCAGAATTTGTTCATATATGTCTGCATTATACTGTCTGGGCTTGTCTACCTTTAAAATGCTACAGCAGCATAGCTGTAGCACTTCAGTGTAAGCACTGTTTATGCCCATTGGAGAGGTTCTCTCATTGGCATAGGTAATCCACTTCTGTGAGTGGCAGTAGCTAGGTTGAGGGAAGAATTTTTCCATCGACCTAGCACTTTTTACATGGGGACTTAGGTCAGCTTAACTATGCCGCTCAGGGGTGTGGCATAGTTTACACTGGTCACATCTTTGACCGATGTAGTTAAACCGACCTAATTTTCTGATGTAGACCAGGCCTCTGCCTGTGAACTGCAAGCTCCTGGTGGCAAGGATCATGTCTCCCTCTGTCTATACAGCACTGACCACACTCCATGCAAGATAAATAATAAATATAATAATGAATTACTAATGTCATCCTGCTTCACTGTGCATGAATGATATTGACAAGAAAGTACATTTTTCTTGGTTTAGAATTCAGTTTATGATTTATGCTTCTTTTTGCTTTATCTCCCCCTTCCCTTATTGTTTTTTCCCCCCCAGACACGGAGTGAAGCAGCGATGACAGTTTTAAGTGGTCATGTGGTCGTTTGCATATTCGGGGATGCTAAGTCTGCATTGATTGGAGTAAGAAATCTAGTGATGCCATTACGAGCCAGCAACTTTCACTACCATGAACTCAAGCACATTGTGTTTGTGGGTTCACTTGAATATCTGAAAAGGGAATGGGAGACGCTACATAACTTCCCCAAGGTTTCAATCTTGCCTGTAAGTCCAAAACCACAATATTGATACTTTTTTTTTTTTTTTTACTTAGACACCAACTGGACAGATTCGTATTGACTTTGATCATAGGCTTTTACTTTTGTCTGTTTATAGGCCTCAGGACTTAGCCCTTCCCCTTTACTATATCTATGAAAACTGAGCCCTGAGAGACCTTATTAGAAGAAATTTGCAGCACTGTTCAGTCCCTTGTCAAGGATGAATTTCAGCTGCTATCAAATGTATTAGCTGCGTTATCTATTGAACATTCACTCTAGTGCCCTGCGTGTAGCCAGTTCTGATGTTGTGATTTTTCTGACAGAATGACAGTACTTACTTATGACATTATTTATGCCTGGAAAACCTTTGAAAACAATTTTTATTATTTGTCTATCTATCTATAACTGTAAAGGCTTGATACATGCTGGCCTGCAAGCTCTCTTGTATATAAGAGAATGATCATCGCATTTTCATTAAGAGCCCTTCCTTTTAAAAAGGGTTCACAGTTTGGTGGTAAGCATTTACTAAATACAGTGCGTGAAAACCTGGTCCCTTTAATAATAATGGTAAAACACCCATTGACTTCAGTGGGGTCAAGATTTCATCCTCTGAGTCCAAAATTCAAAGGGCCTGATTCTCCATTCTCTCATATCATCATTCACACTTGTGCAGTGAGTGCAGAATGCTACCTCCAGTGTAAGTGAATGATTAATTCCAGTTCAGTATGGTTTTACCACCCACGGGTGTAAATGACTTCACAAAGCACAAGCAATGGAGACTCAGGCCCTTGGTTTGATAGCAGAAGTGATGCTCTGTGCTTTACAAAAGTTCAGTAAAGCAAGCTTGGCTGTTCTATTGTTTCAGCTTTTGGAATTCTTTAATCCTTACTTACCAGAATAAAAAAGTAGAATACAAGTTTACCATTTTTAGAATTTTTTTTTTTTTACTAACAAAAATGCAAAGCCCAGAAGCTCTCAGAGACCAATGATACATTTAGCCTAATGTGGGTACGGATTACAGCATTTATTGAATGGAAAGGCAGCTTTGCCCAATATATGCTGCAATTCATGGTTACTCCAAAGCTAAGATTTGTTGTTAATCTTTGTTTCTGTTCTGCAATTGCTGTACAGCGACATGGCATAGTTCTGTATTTAGTGCCTCACAAATGGCTTCAAGATCAAATTTTCCCTGTGAAAGATTTTTTTTCCCCATAACTGCCAGCCCTGCAAATTCAGCCTGACATCTGAAAGTCAAGCCTCTTACCAGTAATAAAGATTCAGCAATCAGAACTTAGATGATAATATTCTTGATGATGTGTGAGAGAGCAGAATCCAGCTGTTACTACAGACCTATCCAATGTGAAATGTTATTTTTGTTAACAAAATAAGGAGATATTGTAAGGTTTTGATCCTTAGATCAAAAGACTCAAATTTTGCTCCCTTGTACATATGCTTTATGATTCGGTTTTGAATTACGTGATTACACACTACTTTTTTTTCTATGGGACCACTGCCTCATTTAGTATGAAGGATGGACACACATTGGGCAGAATTAACGTTGCATGAAAACTTTAAATCAGGCATTTCCTAACTTTTGAGTGCCTGACTTTGCAACGTAAATAATGTTCTTCCAATGTATGTGTGGGAGGGGAGGGAAGATATGTAGTATGAATAAAGGACTGCAGCAGTAGGCCCATGTTCTTGTGTGAAAGCTCAGATAGTCGGCCTTGTGCCTGAAACTAGCACAGACACAAACATTGAATTAGTTTTCCTTTACAAGCTTCCTGGAGTTGTGCACTGGGCTGTGACTTGGGCTCTGCAAACTAGGGCACCATGCTTTTCACCAGGCTTAAAATTCAGTCATCTTGTTTCTCCTAGAAGACGCTGTGGCTATGATCTGCAGCAGGTTGCTGCTGATCTGCCTTGGAGAACCACCTCCCTTTGGGGGATGTTGGTGAGGGATTTGGGGGGAGATTTTTCAAGGGCACAAACAGGAGTTGGGTGCCTAAATTCTATTGACTTTGAATGGAGTTGGGGCTCCTAACTGCCCTTTGTGCCATTCAAAATCTTCTTCTTGAAAATGCTCCATGGAGATCAGCAGATATCATCCTTCCTGACTGTTCTGCATGAATGACCATGAGGTGAGGGGTTGGGGTCTTGTCACTCAGTGTTTAAGGAAGTTGGGGCTGGGCTCTGGGGACCCAGGGACACAACTCACACAAAGGGAATGTTTAGTGTCTCCATCAGCATTAGGGTCTGTGGGTACCAATCTGTGGAAGCTGACTGAGCTGTGCCTGGCACACACATAAACCCACTTTTTATTGCACAGGGCTCTGAGTACTGCCCCTGCTACCTAGACATAGTACCTTTTGCCTTAAATAGTCCATATCTTAAGTTTCAGAGTAAGTATTGTCTTGTGTATAAAATGTAGCAGGTTAAGTGTTGTATCTTGGTTGCCTTAGTTATGAAAAAAAAAACCCCACTAACTACCACAACATTTCATTTTAAATACTGCATTCTCTGATAGGTAATTGTAGCTCCAGGAAATATTATATGAATTGTGCACATTAACTTAACATCCTGTTTCTGTTTCAAAGGGTTTAATCACATAACTTTAAATATCAGTGTGTTTTGTTGGTAGAAGCACCAAAAACATGTATTGGAAAGGATTAACCTTTCTTGTGTATTGCTCCAGGTAGTACACATTTTAGAAAAATAGCTTCATCTTGATTGCAGTTAGAATGTGTAGGACACACAAAGCTTTCCTGTTTAAATTGTTATTTTTTTTTTGCCCGAGACCTGTATGACCTGATATTAGATAAACAGACATTTAGAACACACCCCTCATTATGTTCAGAAAGCCAGAGGTTGCCACATATAGTGACTTAAATCAAGACAATTTCAAGTCACAGATGAGATGTAGAATGCTGGCATTATTCCTATTTCTTGTTTGTTAGTAATAGCTTGACTGAGTATTGAGACTGAACCTAAAATGCTGCCATCAGCACCAACTACCCTTTAGATTAGCACACATCTCCTATTCTCTGGCACATAGTTAGACCAGCTTAATGTCAGAGCATAAAGAAGATACTTGTTAAATAATTTCCCAAAGCTCCTTCTCAATCTTTAATTTGTTTTTCTTTTTTTCCCTCTCTCTCTCCCCCCCACCCTCTTTTTTTTCACTATGCCGAAGGGTACACCATTAAGTCGGGCTGATTTAAGGGCTGTCAACATCAACCTCTGCGACATGTGCGTTATCCTGTCAGCCAATCAGAATAATATTGATGATGCTTCGCTGCAGGACAAGGAATGCATCTTGGCGTCACTCAACATCAAATCTATGCAGTTTGATGACAGCATTGGGGTCTTGCAGGCTAATTCCCAAGGTAAGGACTGCCCTATAATACTTCTCTGCCATGCCTACAGGGGACAGGACCTGGCAGGAAGAATATCCCTCACTCAGTAATTCAAAGAACCTTACATCAGCTTGCTTGACAGTTAAACCTGCTGATTGGTATGATGGCTTTTAAAGGGACAGTCACATAGTTTCCCTGCTGTATCACAAAGGAAATCTGGAGCAGTGGGGAATGAATGAACCAAGATTTTAATTTTTAAATGTGTTGATCTTTCCTTTTTTCTTTTTTTCCCTTTCATCGCTGATTGCTAAATCCACACGATTCTGTGCTTTTTAGTTCCACCAAATAAAGTTGCATTGTTACACATGACATAGCCAGAGATGGCTTATCTTCACTCTGGATGCAAAGTGGCATGATGGCAAATGCTGGCTGACAGGGTTGTTTGCTGTGTACGCCAGACGGCAGCCAAGAAATAGCCAAATGCCACACGGCAAAAAAGAAAAGGAAAAAAAGACAATTTAAACAGAGGTTTCTTTACATTTTCTGTGCTTTCTTGCTCAAAAAGCCCCCCAGAATGAACTCAAAACTGATTTCTGCCCTTGGATTGGCAAGCACAGCTCCCATAAAGGCATGGAACAAATCCTACAGTCTTCACTGAAGTCTACGGGCCTGATTCATAAGTACCCCAAGGCCATTTTACACCAACTATGCTGGTAAGCAGGCCTGAGGGCATGTCTTCACTACCCGCCGATCCAGCGGGTAGCAATCGGTCTATCGGGGATCGACTTACCGCGTCTAGTGAAGACGCGGTAAAATCGATCCCTGATCGCTCTGCCGTCGACTCCGGAAATCCACCTCGGCAAGAGGCGGCAGCGGAGTCAGCAGCAGTGCGGCAGCGGTCGACTTTCCCGCGTCCTCACCGCCAGGTAAGCCGACCTAAAATACGCAACTTCAGCTACGGTATTCACGTAGCTGAAGTTGCGTATCTTAGGTCGGACCCCCGCTGTAGTGTAGACCCAGCCTAAGACACCCTATCTAATACCCTCAGTGTAGATCCAGCCATCTTTAGTCCCTGCAGAAGTGCAGGCAAGAGTGGCCTCTGTTAAACCTTTTAAAATGATGCAGTGAGTTATCCTGTAAGCACCAACCTTGTGCAGTACTTACCCTCGAGGTACACAAGAACTGAGATTAAGACTCATCCGTGCATAGAGAGCATGGCTGGAAGGAAGGCCTCTTGTGACCTCTCCTTGCTGCTCTGTACAGTTTAGCACAAAATCCGTACTTGGGCTGAACTGTCACCGAAGTTAATGCAGTTAAGCCTGAACAAGGAGTGCGGGATTAGGCCCCGTAGGAGTGTCCCTCAAGAGCCTAATGACAGAATGAAAACCTAAAGCACATTGGTAAACTGATAGATTTAGAACCATGTTCTCAAATGGTGGGATTGTGAATGCTGGCACAAGAACCACTTGCTCATCTCAAATGTCATCAGCAGCAGTGGAGGAAGGAGTTCTGAATCAGATCCAAACCTTTGTAACTCCTTGTACATGGGCTAGCGAATATACCTTGTGTGAAAAAGTAATTACACTGTGGAACTCATTGCCACAGGATATCACAGAGGCCAAGAATTTAGCATGATTCAGAGGGATTGGATATTTATATGGGTCACAAGCGGGAGAGATGAAATTTCATGCTCCAGAGTTTAAGCCAATCTGTAACTATTAGTCATTAGGATAAGACCTCCCTAGTGGGGCTGCCTGCTGTGGGGTTTCTTACACCTTTGTCCGAAACATCTGCTGCTGGCTGGGATATTGGACTAGCGGGACCATGGGTGTGATCTAGTATGGCAGTTCCTTCCAGAAGGTGTGCAAATAGTAATGGAGGGGACCAGTGTTTGTTTTGATGTATTTGTTTGTTTTTTAATGGTCATAGAGCAGATAGTTTCCCCCCCGTGATCTGGCCTCCTTCCATAGGCTGGTGCAGAAGGGAACAGTTTGGTTATAACACATGGCCCTCCCCAACAATGTGCTGATCAGGAGCAAGCAGGGGAAATTTCTTCCCAGCCTTGTGCGCAAGACCGGGGGTTCACAATCTGGGACTTAAAGTGTAGACTCAATGGAAGCTTATCATAGCTCTCAGCTGGCACACACCTTTGTTTGCTGTGTGCATGAATCAGTCAGCATTCCCATCAAATGTTCCCTGGATCACGTAGCTCCTGAGCGGCAACATCCAAAGGAACAGAAAGTATCTGATCAGTCTGGTGCAGTCACAGACACATAATGTCACATGACACCAAGACAGGAAAAGGATATCCAGAGGGAAGAATCTGGGCAAGAGGGACCAGGCAAACTAGGAAAAACAATGTTCACCGGAGGCAAATCAACTGAGGATAGCTGCAGAGGAGAAATCAAACTAACACACAGCCATAGCTTTCTCGAATTTCCATCACTGCAAGCACAACAAACTTCCAATCAGTTAGCAACATCACAGTAACTCACTGGCCACTCACAGTGCCAGCTGTCCAGAAATAACCCATGCCACCTAGTGAAAACAGTAGAAAAGTGGCACAGTGACATGGAAGAAAGGACTATGCCCTGCCAAGAGTTTCTTGCAGGCAGTAGAAGACAACAAAGGTCCCAGGACCCCAAACATCACTGTTAACCAGCTTTTATCATTCTACAGCCCTTTAAACTCATCCGTGAATCCATCATTACCAACATCTGAGCCTGACGCTGCAATGGTAGCATTACTTCTCAGCATCTGGGGCTGTCGGGGAAGGCTTGCTTTCCTATCCCACTGAATGGTTTTTTTTCATTTGTGGCTCATATAGATTATTTGGACATGTGGAAGCTCCATTTTTAAAATCAGGCCTCCTTTCTGATTGCACCCACAATCTAAATAGTTGTGTTTCATGCACGTCACCTTAGCTCCATGTTGCTATGCTTATTGTGCTTATGTGTATATTATTACATAAGCTAAGCAAGCTCACATCCTTATCCTTCTCTAATCATGCTTGGGTTTGTTTTATTTTTATTTTAAATTCTATCTCCCTCCCTGCTGTAAGAGACCCCCTCCGTTTTGGCTAGCCCTATTTAGGATGGCTAAAGAGCAGAAGCCTCCCCGTTGTGTCCCAGCATTGAGGTTAGCAACAATCCCAGTCCTTGTATTCTTTGCGTGGAAAGATTCTGCCAGTGTAGAGAGGAATTTTCCCTCCCAGCAGGAACCACAAAAGTCCCAAATAAGGGGATACAAAGTTGGCTTTTTCAGAACAGAACTTCAGCCACAGTGCCATGACCGCGAGTCAGAAATGGTGGAGTGGGGTCATAGTCTAACCCTTCTTGGCACCATTCAGTGGAGGAGGAGTGGATTATGCTGTCTTTTATAAGAGGCTTGGGGGAGTTCCCACTGCAGCACACACTCCCCAGTGCCCCTGGACACATTCTTCAGGCAAAGATCCATGTGCATTTTAAACACATGGCAGGTTTATACAGCTTTTCCATGGAAGCAGACTTTTCTATGCATGCTGACTGCAGAATTTGGCCAATGACTTATTCCTCTGGCAACATATTTTAGGAAGGGTGAGAGGGGGTGTTTTAAAAGCAAACTACTGGGTTGGAAAACAGTTACCATCTCAGTGGGTTGCACCATTTACGTATCTACAACTTCTGAATTGGTTACATTGCTTTCAACACAGGAGGTTTTCTTGAAAGATCTTGAATACTATCGCTAGGTTGTCAGACACAATTAGATCAATAGGTGGCATAAACTTTGCAGGGAATTGTATCCAATGTGACATTTTGCCTATGAGATGCAGTTTTAATGTAGAGTAGGCACAACTACAGTGACAATTATATAAAGCAGGTGATCCAGCTTCTGCTGGTCAGCAAACAGTATAACAGAACCACTTTGCGGCTCCTTGTTGGCAACGAAGTGCCTTTATTTACAGTGAGTTGTCACTAGTTTTGCTTAAACATTCGTGTATTATTTAACACACTCATTTATCCAGGAAAACATTTCAATTCACATCAGCCTGTACAACCCCTCACCATTGCCAAACTGGGCTTTTCTAGTTCTGAATATATGGTGTTTGAATTCATACCCAAATAAAGATTACCTTTGATACAGTATTGAAGAGGGAAGAGATAGCTACATATGGATTAGGCGTCCCAATTTTTGACCAGGGAATTTACTTATTAGTTTTTGCAATGCTGTTTAAATAGCATCTGGGGTGTTGCCATGTAATCAGTACAATTCTGTGGTTAATGTTAAGTGCAATCTCACATGCAAAGCTGATGTATAATTTATGCTTGTCCCATCTAAAAAGAAAACAATATATCAATAATTTCATTGATAGGTTTTTCTATGAGCAAGGAATGCCACCTGTTTGTTCATGTGAGGTTTTCCCACCACCTCTGACCCCAGCTCTCCCCCTTCACACAACGACCTTTTCTTTTTAAGTTCTTGGCCTCCCAGAGATTTATTGGAGCAAATATGTTCTGTCTAGGGTGAAGGAGCTTTTGTGACCCAGAAAGAGAACTGAATGTGGTATGCATGTATCTATCATGTCTTCAGTACATTATTTAAGACATATTTGTATGCAAATACTGCTCAAGTTTAGTGCGGTGTGAATTCTGAGGTACCCACTGCCATTGCAAGTAGTCTTTTTTCTGACAGCAGTGTCACTAGAATAAATGTTCATGAGTGGACTTTCAATTTTTGTTTTAATTGACAAAGCTTACAGTTAAATGTTCCCAGGCTTTGAACTTAACTTAGGAAGTCTTTAAACAGCGTGACTAAAAAAATCAGCTTAAAAAGGGGGCAGAGGATATTTAATAATTGTTTGTGCATGTAACGTGTGAATAAATGTAAACACATACTCTATAATCTCAATATTATATATGTGATGGTCCTTGGCCCTCAAATTCAGATCTGGACTCAGGCACAAACTTCCCAAAGTTTCTGGGTATTTTGGGCTTAACTTTTGTAGCACCATTGATAAGTAAGGTTGCCCAACTCTTCTCATTACAAAGACCCTGTTCTGAGCTGCTTATAACTTTGCCAAGCTTTAATCATTTGGGCAGAAATCACCTATGCCAGGTGTCTGCCTGAGGCTGAACTGCTTTGGAAAGTTTCAGTGAAAACTATTTAACTGCTTCTGAGAACAAGGTGAGGGGAAAAAATATGCTGATGACATTTTCTTTGAGCTCTAGCACCTTCATGCTTTGAAGCAAGAATATAAAAATTGGTAGGGCATGGATGTGTGCGGATCTTGTGAAAATCTGCCCAAATTTGGCCAAGTTATAAGCCTTTTAGAAATGTAAGTTTACACATGCTCAGTAGACTTCTTAGCATTTAGCAGCTAAAATATCCAAAGATTCCATCCTCACTGAACATGCTGCATCCCCTCACAGTCCCTACATGTGCTACACTCACTGAAGATTCCATCCTCACTGCCAGACTGCATATGTGCTATCCCCACAGAGTGACTGTGCATGCTCAATTCCCTTCACCTCTCCTATGTGTGACAGCACTGCATATGCACCATACCCACTCATTGACTGAGCACCCTTCAACTCAGGGCTAGAGGGGCAAAGCCAGGCTTTCCCTGTAATCACTGCTTCTGGTTGCTTTGGACAGGGGGCGCTGGGAGCCTGTTTCTCCTGTGGTCTCAATTTCTGGGTGCACCCCCACAAAGAAGCCTATGAAACGGGTGTTGCAGAGCCAGCTACGATAGCCCTGTGCCAGCCAGGGCTTCCCCCACAGTGAGACAACTCCTCAACTAGCTACCATTTAAGCCAAAATTACAGTCACTCTTCAGAGCTGAGGTGCATTCAACTAAACCAAAGGCAGACCACATAAGACCTGTCTTTTTATAAATGGGGCTTCTGCTACGAAGGGATTATATGTTTAATATACATTTTATCTGAAGCCTCATATATCCAATAAAGCTCTATGTGACCTGTTTGGTTTAGCTCGATGGCATTCTAATGTATGCTACAATTTGTATTGCAAAGGTTCAAGTTATTCCTATGGATACTTGCACACTTATTTAGTGTCATTTTTCCATAGCAGCTTATCTAGGAGTGTGGTGGTTCTCCAGCATTTAACGTCTTCAAGCTAGATCTTTGTTTTTGGGGGGAGAAAGGGGAGTTATAAATAGATGGTTTCAGTAGAGGCCATGAAGGCCTGCTCAGGTAATTGAAGATTCCATTCTTCCCCTGATTCAGTGCTTAATTTGTGCCATGGCTTGCCAAACCTGAGCCCCAGCACCTCTAGGCTTGGCAGTTCATAGCCATGGCACCTCTAGGCTTGCTGCATCAATTATGAATGTAAAAAAAATTGTTTGAACCACAGCACCTAATTCTTTGAGCTCCGGCACCTTTTTTATTACAAATGAAGCACTGCTCTGATTTGCCTGACTGGTTCTGGTCTGCTTCCTTAAAGAGTCTGACCACATGCCATTGGGCTTCCCCTGTGGTTTGAGTTCCTAGTGTGCGTATATCAGTGTTCTTTTGCCCAGTTCTCACTGCGGCAAATGCTGGGGTAATGTGGCCCACTTGTGTATATTGGTTTTTATTGCAGGACCATCCTCAAGAACCAAGGATGTTTGTGAGCGTCCTAGGACTTCCCCTTAACTAGAGGCAGACTAAAATTCATCATTCCCATGAAGGGTTTGGTCCATCTCAGAGATGGTCTTTTGAACTCTGGGGCGGGGAAGAAGAGGGTCAGATAATGGAGGAGGTTCCTGGGGCATCATCTCCCCTAATTGCTTCTTCCTCCTTTCCTCTCTGTGTAACAACTGTGAAAGTGCAATTGACTGCTGCTGTATATTGGCCCATCACTTTGATATTTAGGGCTCTAGCCGATTTTGGGCTGCTGCATATTTATCCTCCTACATATCTTCCTGTGACATTGAGTGCTCTAAATCTGGTTTTACCAGATTGCATGCTTCTTCTGAGCAACTGAAAGATTGTCCTTTGCTTTTCCTTGTACCCAGTACAGCATTTTAAATGGCCATTTCCTCAGTGAGGAGAGTAAGTGATCGCCAAGCCCTGTTTGTAGATTTGTCTCCTAGGTTATTTCACCAAGCTAATATTGTGCTACACCCAGATCCTAAATCCTGAACATGCTATTGGATTTACAGCTAATCCAGTCTACATCATTGCCAGTTTTCCTCTAAGCCTCACATTATGCCAGAGGAGGCTACACTGCATTGTCTGACTGTCAAAGATGCCTTCCCCTACTATTTGAATATCCTTTTAAGAAATCACCATGGCTGTTTCTGGCCCTTTAGGAAAAGCCCAAGGGAATAGTGATCTCTGGTTATCCACATGTTAATCCAAATGGCCCAGAAATTTTCCAAATGGCCCAAAACCTATATGCAAACCTGTTATAAATGAGCCCAAATGCCAAGGCCAGGAGGGCTTAAAGTATATCCCACTAGAGAAGCAGCTGCCTCTATGGCTTCCCTTCAAAATGTCTCAATTGCTAAAATGAATAAAGCTGTGAGTTCACATTTAGAAAGCATTATTCTCTCAGCACACAGACTCATCCTATGCCTGATTTGGGACAGCAGTGGCCCAGTCATTATCTGACTAACTCCTCCTGTTGACTGCTTGTTAGTCTCCATAAATGGAGCTGTGCAGAGGTACTTCCATGATGGAGAAAGAAGTTCCTCATATGTATTGTTTTCGCAGATTCCTGCTGACTCTCACTCCATCCCCCTTTATTCACAGTGTCTTTATTTGATAGATAAATATTTTGTAGAAAGGACCATGAAAAATTCGATCCATGATGAATGTGCATGCACCCCAAACAGTCATACTGCTTCCAAACCTCCAGGGTGCATGACTCTTAAAGTGTGGATCTCCACTGGCAATGTATTGCAATAACTCCAGTAACCCTGGTTTCTGCTCCCTCTGTTCCCCACTC
Source organism: Terrapene triunguis (assembly GCF_002925995.2). Taxonomy (NCBI): domain Eukaryota; kingdom Metazoa; phylum Chordata; order Testudines; family Emydidae; genus Terrapene; species Terrapene triunguis. The sequence goes on from NW_020664498.1 coordinate 3,900,925, forward strand.
TCCCTCCAACCCCCCAGGAATATTTATCGAGTGCTCCCACACAGCATTTCACTTTCACAATATTTTCCTTTTGAAATTTCACATGGTGGGAATTTCACTTGTTGTTTTACCCACCAGACAAACCAACCTGAACACAGAATATTTGTCTTCAGTTGTAACTAAAACTGTTATTTGGCTTCCTTCCCAAAAACCAGGAAGACAATTATACTTAACTGTTTAGAGATTTATAAATGCTGTACTAGAGTAGCCTCTGGGTAGTAACTTAAGATACTTGGCCCAATAATTTTCTTTTATTGGTTAGTGATTTAGGTCTTATTTTGACTCCTATATAATAAGAGCAGCACATTTCATTAAAACCGCTTACTAAACAATAAAGAAAAGCCAGCTTATGGCTCCAAGCAGGTCTAAAGTACTGAAAGGAAAGCTATACAATAGCATTTCTTCCATGGATATTACAAGACAGATAACTGTAGCAGTGCAGATGTATTTCAGCATAGCAATCATTGCAGCTGTTTTCTGAATGACTTCAACTTATGAGAATTTTCCCTAGGAACAGTATTTCACCACATGAGAGATCTTTGTAAGGCCTCCATTTACAATCCTGGTAATGGATCCTCAAACAAAAAAGAATCAAGGAAAAAAATAAAGTAAAGAGGAGGGAACTCCTGAGTAATATGTTTCTCATTCATCATGGAAATGATGGGGGGGGAAATCATACAAAATTGAGTAAATATATTCAAAAAATTTACACGTGCTTTACAATGTAGCAGATTACACAGGTTAAAATAACTTTGAATAGGAAAAGCTTAAGGTTTTGATCTAGTTCTTTTTGAAGTTAGTGGTGTTTTCACCATCAATTTCCATGGAAGCAGGAGCAGGATCTGATTGAGAGGACAGAAATACACCTTGGAGTTGTTTGTTAGTCACTGAATAAGATTTCACTAGATTTGTTTCACAATGACTAGATACAGTAGTTGTAAAATTACTGCCCCCTTTTGGGGCCCAATCTTGCACCCTGTATGCTGGAAAACTCCCATTAAAACTAACATCAGGTTAAAGTTATATCCCACTGGTAATTAGTGTTTTCTTTTTTCTACTACACATCAATGATTGTTGATCTTTTTTTATCCCAGAATTGTTAAATGAAAATCATCTACAGTATTAGAAGTGAGAAAATGTCTTTACTTATCCCTTCAACATTGTCTAAAAATACTTGGTCAGTAAAGGTTCTCTATCAGTTCCAAGCATTGCAATGGTGAATATGTAACACTTGCATGCAATGTTGAATTGCAATATGTTGGATATGTTTCTGAGAAGTTCAAAAAACAAATGGTTGGGAATTAATTTGTATCATCAATATTTATAGAAGATGCTTTTTTGCTGCATGTTGAATATTGCTACTTTCTTGTATTGTGTCTTAGTTTAATGTTGTGAAGTACAGAATAGCCAAACATATAAGACAAACACAAGACATCCTTCAGAACCCATAACACTGATAATCAGCATATCAGGTTTGCCATGGGAACTTTGTATATAACAACCAAATTCCATTCCCCACACAAAGTAAGGGGGACCTGTGCAACTAATCGGGGAATGGAATTTCCCCCTTAACCAATAGCCAGTGTATACAGCAGCTGAATTTTATCTATAATAGAAGCTGCAGCCCTCTATGGACCTTGATTGTCCACGTATCCACCAGCCATGTTCACTCACCAGTGTGCCCCAAAGACAGATATATCCACCCTATGGTGCTCTGCAGAGAGCAACTATGAAGCAGAGCGAGTGCTTCAGGGCATGCAGGAATGTGGATTAACTCTAGATAGCCTCTCTGTGGTTTCCACATACAATCAAAGGTGAAAAGTTTAAAAAAAAACGCTGAGAACATGACATCTGATCAGCCCTGAGAATCTATTTTTAAATACCTGGGTTTCAATGTTAATAAAGCAATTTATTACTCAATTCCAAAGATGAGAAAAAGTCACCTCTGGCCAGTTTTTAAAATAATTCTGTAGTTTTTGCGAGGGATTGCTGGATGCAGCTGGTTCTTATAATGTCTGTTGAGTAGACTCTGCAGTCATAAACGTGATGAAGTTAGTGTGAAAGTTCATGATATAAAAAGATCAATGATGTTTATTGTGCAGAAGTACCGTAAACCACTGGCTACAAATCTGATCCATCCTAAACCTAGAATTGACCTTTACTTTAGGGTGAGGGAAATGGTTACTCTTAGAATGGTTTGTGATTTCCTACTGGGCAAAGTTATTTTAATTTCCAAGAATTTAGATATCTATCATCCTTTCCTATGTCTAATAACCATAGACATGTGGATAAGGGGTGTGTATAAATGAATGTCTCTTTTGGATGGCACATATACGAATACATCTAAAATGTAAGAGTGGAATATTCAAAAGGGCTTGTCTGTAGCCCAACTATGTTCCCATTCAAGCCAACAGGAGTTGTACCATTGACTTCAGTGGGAGAACAGTTAGGCCAAAGCTGAACACTTCTGAATCTCACATTAAAATGTCAACTATTTATTATGTATTCAAATTTATACCACATTATAGAAAAGTGCACTTATCCCAGGTAGAGGGAATATTAAAACAAACGAATAAAGTAACCAAACACTAAAATACTTGGGATCAATTTTCAAAAGGCCCTAAGTGAGTTAGGAACCTTTGTCCCATTTTCAAAAGTGACTTAAGCACTTAAAAGCTTGGTCTCATTGAAAGTCATAAGTGCTTAAGGTCTCTTGAAAAATGGGAGTTAGGCTCCTAAATCACTCAGGCCATTTTGAAAATTATATCCATAACCAAAACCAGAATGTCCCTATACCCTTACTGGCAAAAATGCTAGGATCACACATGAATGATTCTAGGCGCTTTAATTCGAGGATCGTGCCTAGTTAAGAACATTCTTGCATTGCATATTTCATGGCTGATCCTGGAACATTTGCTGCCATGGATGTCTTCCCTTTTCCTTAAGGCATCCCAAAACACACTGACAGGGATCTCCTGCTGAGTTTACTGATTAATCCCGCACTGGCCAGCTGAAGTTGGGCTGAGGTTGGGTTTTTTTCAATAGTCAATTGGCAGTTCCTTTTTGACAAACATATCACAAGTCTTGAGCTGGGCATCCTCAATGAAATAAAATGTTAGGGGTGCTCAAAATTTCTCAGCACTACCCCACTTCAGCACTTTGCTCACATAATACTATTCAGGTTCCAGGGCTTCTAAATAGCAATAAAATAACAGAGCATTAACTGCCTACAAGACAAAAGTAAAAATAAGTCCAGATAGTTTTGGCATTGTCCTTATTCTAGATGGTGAGTTGGTTGGCTAGTATTATTTTATTTATTTATAGTGAAGACTGCAGCTGGGATCAGGGCCCCATCATGCTAGGCATTGAATACACACATAGTAAGAGAGAGCCTTTGCCCTGAAGCATTTACCAGTCTAAGGCCCCAGTCCTACCAAGACTTAAGTATGGGTTTAAATTTACACACGAGTGATCCCATTGACTTCAGTGGAACTAGTCAAATGTGTGAAGTTAAACATGTGCAAGTCTTTGCAAGATTTGGGGCCTAAACTGATAAGACAGACAAAGTGTGGAAGGAGGCTATACATTCAGCCAGGCTAACTTCCTGCTTTATAGCCATTTTCTTTTTTCAAACAGGATGTCCTGGTCCTCCAGCCCTACAAGGAACCCTAGGGAGGAGGGAAGTTTCCATCCAGGACCCTTATCCCTTCTTTATACTTTCCCCGCAGCTTGCACTCTAGTATATTGGTGCCTGAACTCAGGTACCCTGAGAACTGTTTCATGCCTTCTGTAAATATTTCCTTGGAGAGAAGGGGTGGGGGGGGAATGTAGATCAGGAAGTTTTCGATCCTGCTGGTGTGTTGGGGGAAGGAGGGAGGGATATGTTACATTGACACCCTTTCATTGCCTGTATTTGAGGGATGCAGCTAAATCCTGGCTCAAATGCCTTCTAACTTTCACAGCCACCACATCGCTTCCCCTAGTTTCAGACTCCTTCTGCTAGGTCTATAGGAAGATAAAACCGGACAAAGGAGGTAAATAATACAGTACGTGAAATGTGATTTCACACTTAAACTATAAACATGATTAATAGTCCCAGGACCATTATAAATTCACTGTGGCTCACTTACTGTTATTATTTCTTGTTCAAAGTCTCCAAAACAAGCCCCATATTATGCAAGGGTAGGTGTGTTTGCATGCTTGCGCAGGCGCATTACTGATGCTGAGAAATAAAAAAATGAAAATAAAAACCTATCTTTTTATGAGCATTAATTATACACCAGGCAAGGAAGCAATTGCCTCTGTGTTATGAAATATTAAATCAAAATGCTTCCTGCTCCCAGATGTCCTAGAGATAAATACAGCAGTATTTTGAAGCCCCACTTGGAGCTGTTTTGCCTGCAAATTTATAGTTTTGTGTCCATTTTCAGAAAACCCTGTTTTATGTGAAGAATAGCACTCTTGGTAGTTTTTAAGGAGCAAACTCCTCTGGAGTTGCCTATGTAGGCAACAACTCTTATGTAGATTGCACACAAGGGATCTGAAGTTGAAAGGCTCCTTTAAGATGACAAATGGGTTGAAAGTGTTATTGTCTTTGATTGCATGCTTTACATCATCTGTATGTAGGAATAAGAGGGCTATACTTTATCTTTAGCCATTTTATAAATATTTAAGTCCTTATAGTTGCCTAAAGATATTAAAGCATATTTTAGAGTAGCTGGAATATAAATATTATATATAGCACAAGATACCAAAGTAGTTTAATGAATTCATAATTTTCTGTTCACTTTTATTGGAATGTGTTTTATGTTCTAAAAGTTCCATTTAAAGAATAAGATACTATTCTGCTCATGGACAACATATGAACTAACAGTAAATGTCATTGGGGCTGCTTTAAATGTAGATTATGAGGCTTCAATTAGCAGGAAGAAAGGGAGTATTGGCATTAGGGTGTATTTGCTTTCCCCATGTTTCAACAAAAAATAAATATCTTTTTTGAATAAACAATTTTGTTTAAATTTTAAATAGTTTCCAAAACTGGAAGTTTTGTATTAGGTAGTTTTTGTTGTTTTTGCACTGTCCCTATATTTGTAAAAGCTGCTTATTTTCAGGGGGAGAGACCTATTTAGATCCAATTATGTAGGAGCATTTCTGTTTAAACTGGCAATTAACTTTCCTAAATAGTCCTGTATCACCAATCTTTTTGGTCACATTATAAAACCCTTTAAAGGCAGTATTGTTGAGCTCTGTAAATACAAAGGTATGCTCTGGGCATACCTGTGAATATTTTGAATTTCCAGTGAAATATAAAGAGTTTCTCTTTAATATTTCACAAAGTTTCTCTAGTTCCCAGTGGGAGTCCTTGCTGGGTAATGCTTGCTAATTACCAACAACAAAACTAGACATACAAAGCTGGTAAATTACCTGACCCCTTACATTTTAATGAGACAACAAGGATTTCATGAAGTTATGTTGTTTCAGTGGTTAATGGTGTCAGCAATGTTGTAATTGTAGGTGGAGGCACATTAGCTGAACAACCACATGTAGGAAGGGTTTCTCTCGCCAGGCCCTTTGGAGAATAGAACCGTATTATCATTAAGCCTATGTCATTTGCATGCTGCTAATCTCTTACTTTATTATCCTGTGTATCCATTGTCTTGCTTTAATTGCTCTTTAAATTAAAATTAAAAATAGTTCCAATGCCCATGATGGTAGTGATATCTTGATTATGAAGATAACTTCAAAAAAATGAAACATATAGATAATATAATACAGGATTACGAGATAGTTATGTGCAGTCCCTCATGAGCCTCATAAGCATAATTTTGGTATCTTTCCTTGCTTTGGCACATATTGTTTGTTTAATAAATGGTTATTTATATCCATTGGAGCAATTGTTTTAGAAAAGTACAGTGTCACTGTTATACTTGTCTTTAGTTTGGAAGGCTGAAGAGAGACTAACTTAGTTAGTGCCACATCAAGGACAGTCCATCCAATCCATTAAATATCCATAGGCAATCAAAAGACTTTAATCCAGTCATCTGTCCTTTTAATTCTTTGGTCTGTTATCCAGTGTTGGGAGTGAATCATAATATCTGCTGTTTGGCTGTAGAACTTCCACTGAACCTTAATAAGTTCAGTGCAAACCCTTTGAAAGAGGGGACATTTTTTCCAAAGGCCTTATTTGAATTAACCAAGTTTACAATGATCAAATGTCACTAGGAACCAGAGACAAGGTTTGGCTTGCAAGAACCAGAATTTGAACTAATGGCAATATTGGAAAAAGCCATGTGATTTGACCAGGCTGATTTTTACAGCAAAATATGGTTTGAATCTGAATTTCATTGGTAAGCAGCCACCTCAAAATGTTTATAGCTAATGTTCATTAAAAAAAAAACACCTTTGATGAACAAATCATAGATAAGAAAGAAAGAAAGAACGATCCAATGAGCCATTGCAGATTTGTGGATGCAGACTGAATGCAAACCAAAGCTCAACCTGTATTTGCAAATCAAGTTCTTTTGTGCTTTGAATCAAGCATTTTCCAGAGCTCACTATTCTTGCAAACCAAAACTGAAATCAATTCCTATACCGTTATAAAACAGCTTCTTTAAAGCAGTAGGAGGAATGGAGTGTGCTGTTGATTCGTATTTCTGGGTATCTGATTATTCTTATTCAACTTAATCTGGTATTATTGCTGTTAATGGAAATTTTGCTTTTGAATTCAGTTGGTCCAGAATTAGTCTAATTGTTTTTATATGTAATTTATGCAGTGCCATTGGTATACCTGAACCTTTACAGACATACTACCTGGCTCTGAAGAGCTTACACTTTGATTTAGACCTTACACAAGTGCAAAGTAGAGATGGATTGTTTCATTTAGGCATTCTTGTTGATTCTAGGTTTGGCTGTGTTGATTTGTTGTTTTTAACTTTTTATGTAACATTAAATAATTCAGTGTTTTCTGGTGTCAGCAGGGGAGCATGACTGGAGGTTAGTGATGAAAGGCAAGAGAGTATACATGTGTTTGACAGACAAAACTTAACAGCATGTATTTTCTTTACATTTTATTTTTGGTGAGCCCCTACCCACACACAGTAGCAGAGATAGTATCAACAACAGCATGCCCTTCTCACATGGGTTGATGCACCCATAGGGGTTGACTGGCTCCATTATGTTTGAGCAGCAGCCTGTGCTAATAGGGCTTGGAAGAATTACAGGGCCCACAGAGAAAATGTGTTGAAGTAAAAATACCACTAGATGATCAACACGCCTAAAAGAAAATAAGCAACTTCAACAGAGACAATCAGATATATAGAAATGAAAGAGAGACGAAACCCACTGGTATTTTGGCTATGGAGCCTTTCTCAAGCATTTGAGATGGGAATGGAGTTTTTCTTTAATTAATTTATTTTTTGCATCCAACACCTTAGGCATATATGCCATCAAGGAATAAACTTTCAAAAGAGGATGCACTCTGAGTACAATATTGGGAGTCGGGAACTCCTTGGTTCTATTACCAACTCTTACCATGACTTTCTCTGTGGCCTAGGGCAAGTCACAAACTGCAGGCAAAGGTAGCCAGGAAATTTTAAAAAGAACAAGTCATGGGGAAAAAAATTGACTGAAATCAGTCAAAGTTGATCATTGTAATTAAGGTTTTATCAGATATTCTTTGTAACAAATATTGTATCCATTCAGAAAATGACTGTAAAATGATCCTATACTAGAACCATCTGATATTTCAAATCATAAGCTAAGTATTCAAAAAACTATCTATCTACATTGGAAGAGGTCAAAGATTTGTGAAGTGCTCCTGTTCCTGTTTCCTACTAAAAAGAGGTCCTTCTGTAAAGAGTAACTTTGGCCTGGTGAGAAGTAACTTTGGCCATGTCAAAATCATTGTTGAATTGACATATGTAATTTTTCCTCATTTTGAAATCAATTCTCAACAGAGCCTTTAAACTAAATTTTATTTAAACTGATCTGCTTCTTAGAGGAAGAATAAAATCAAACATTTCTGTGATATGTGACTATAATTTACCAAATTGCCTATTTTTAAATGTGTGTAGGGAAGTAGATAAACCTCAGATACTCCATTAAAACCCTATTTTGTTCCCCTGTTTACACCCTCATTGCACAGACATGCGTACATGGACACACACACACACACACACTTTAAGTTTCACAAAAATCCCATCAGCTTCATCACTTAGGTACAATTTTACCACAAAATCTGAACAAAGATTCCAGAATTATGACATTATTTGTAATTATGCCATTGCTAAAAATTGAGCTTTAACAGTCCTAAAGACAGTTCCGAAGTTTTCATTTTTCAGTATTTTTGTAGCAGAAAATGAGAGAGAGAGAGAGAGAGAGAGAGAGACTACTTTACTGGATTCCCCTTACTTATTTCTTGTGCCCAGAACCTAAATTTGTTTGATTAAAGACTAATTTTAAAAGTTATGAATTTTTATATTTGTAACAGTGCTATCGAATGTAGGCAAAGTAGGCTCTAGTGAGCTTAGTATAGGACCAAGGTCTGCTGGAAACCTAAAATTTAATTAAAGAAAAACATGTCTCTAGCCATTTTCTTTGTGCAAATAGATCTCACAATGTAACTTGATTGTAAGGTGACATGCGAATAAGGAAGAAGAGCATTGCCACCCAAAGGATCACATGGGGGATGTGTGGAATGAACCTCCTGAGGCTCACGGGGGGTTCTCTCCCACAGACCTGAGTGTGGCGGCAGGAAGGAAAGGGAAGGGGTGCCTTTCTGAACTTCTCATCCAAGCCTAGTTCTAACCTAGTCCCTTGTCCATGCAGAGCTGCTGACTAGATCTGGTTGGAAATTTTTCAGCTAAAAGTTGTTTTTTGTCAGAAAATGGCAGTTCATCAAAATCAAAACTTTTCCTGGCAACATATATTTCAACAAAACTTTAGTTGGGAGGGTGTCTTGGGTCCAGGATGGAATTTCTGGTGGTGGAAGAAAGGGGGCACTGGCCTAGAATAACCAATAGCCCACGGGTTAGGATACTCACCTGGGAGACAGGAGGCCCAGGTTCAGGTCCCTACTCCGAATCAAGCAGAGCAGGAACCTGAAGCTGTGTGTCCCCCATCCAGGTGAGTGCCCTAGCCCCTAGGCCGTTGGCTATTCTGGGGTGGCACAAGCTCACTGTCTCTGAATTTTTTCAAAAGGTCTTGGTTTCATTTCATTGCAGAATGGAAACAGATTTTGAAACCTCAACATTTTTTGTGAAATGGAATTCTTATTTTCTGGCCAGCCCTACTCCTGACGTCCTGTTATGAGCCACAAAAGGATAACTTCCCTCTGACAAACCACAGGAAGTTTTTTTCGGTGGAAAAGGCAAGGAAGCACTATTCATAGATTCATAGATTCTAGGACTGGAAGGGACCTCGAGAGGTCATCGAGTCCAGTCCCCTGCCCGCATGGCAGGACCAAATACTGTCTAGACCATCCCTGATAGACATTTATCTAACCTACTCTTAAATATCTCCAGAGATGGAGATTCCACAACCTCCCTAGGCAATTTATTCCAGTGTTTAACCACCCTGACAGTTAGGAACTTTTTCCTAATGTCCAACTTAGACCTCCCTTGCTGCAGTTTAAGCCCATTGCTTCTTGTTCTATCCTTAGAGGCTAAGGTGAACAAGTTTTCTCCCACCTCCTTATGACACCCTTTTAGATACCTGAAAACTGCTATCATGTCCCCTCTCAGTCTTCTCTTTTCCAAACTAAACAAACCCAATTCTTTCAGCCTTCCTTCATAGGTCATGTTCTCAAGACCTTTAATCATTCTTGTTGCTCTTCTCTGGACCCTTTCCAATTTCTCCACATCTTTCTTGAAATGCGGTGCCCAGAAATGGACACAATACTCCAGCTGAGGCCTAACCAGAGCAGAGTCGAGCGGAAGAATGACTTCTCATGTCTTGCTCACAACACACCTGTTAATACATCCCAGAATCATGTTTGCTTTTTTTGCAACAGCATCACACTGTTGACAAATATTTAGCTTGTGGTCCACTATAACCCCTAGATCCCTTTCTGCCGTACTCCTTCCTAGACAGTCTCTTCCCATTCTGTATGTGTGAAACTGATTTTTTCAGTTTCAGATTTTTATTCCTGAGTGCTCCCCTCTCTACCTGGATGCCGCTGGATACCACAGCTCCCTTGCCCCCTACCAAGACACTTGCTCTCTCCACATTACTCAATAGGCCTGCTGCCCTCCATCTCCTATTGCCTGTCCCACCAAAGACCTGGGGTAAAATCCCAGCCACATTAATGTCAATGGGAGTTTTGTCATTAACTTCAGGGGACCAGGATTTAATCCCTGATGACTTGAAAAGGGGCTCTCAGGAAGAAGGAAAGTGCTAACATGTCCCTTGCAGCACCATCCAACAAAGAGCTTGATAAACCACAGGAGGTTCTTTGGGGGAAAAGAAGGAGAAGTGCTAGTGCATACCCCTCAGCCTTTTGCTCCTGCAACCCAAACTGGCTCCTGGGTGCGTCCCTCTGCTCTTGGCAGCCCCCTATCAAATCTTTGGGTCTCTGGTGTGGGAAGTAATAATGGGAGCAAATTTCTGGAGAAGGGATGTGGGGGTATGAGAACTTCCATGGGAACAGGCCTCTGTCTGAGAGTTGTGAGAGGATAGGCACTCCGAAGCTACCCGGGGTGCAGCAGGAGAAGGAAAAGGGGAAGGTCTAGCATTTGCCAAGCTTCTCCACCCAAGACACCACGTGTGCTTCATCACAGGGGACTTTCACTGGTGTCTACCACAGAAAGTTCATCTGCTTTGGAAGTCAAGGAAGCACTGCTTCTCTCCACCTTCTGTGCAGCACTGAGCTGCTTCTCAACCCCCTCCGCCCCACTCTCCCACATACCCCCTCCCAATATCCTGGGGCTAGCATGGGGACCCAAACTTAAAGATCTACAAGGGCAAGGGGGTTGGAGGTCTCCTACAAACCAAATGATTGGAGAGATTGTAAGACACCTCACAAGTCTCTCAGAATTAGGCAGGGGGTTGATAGGTCTGCAAGAGATGTACATTAGCGAGCCTTTCCTCCCACCCACTTCAGAAGGGACAAGAAGGCTCCATGTCCATCCCTTGCCAAGCTTCCTTCACTCCCTAGTCCCAAGGGAGTTCCAACACCAAAGAACTCCATTAAGGAGCAGTTAAAGTTGCAGGCACAGATCATTAATTTGAGTGCTTATTACTACTCAGGAATGTTAGAGTTTAAAACAGCAGCCTTGCCCAGAAAAAACAAAGTTAAGATTGCACTTTTCAAATGAGGCTCCCCAAATACCCTTTTCTCTACCCCCAGAGTGAAGCAGTTCAAAAATCAGAAATTCTCACTCCCTTATCTGTCTATGACCAAGTTTGATGTGATCAATGAACACAAAACCCAGAATGCCTTCATTCTAATCATAGAATGTTTGTGCCATTTTATGTCCTTCTTCACACCCAGGGATTGGGTCAGCATACCTATGGCGCTGAGGGGTGTGAATTTTTCACACCTCTGAGCACTGTAGCTATGTCAGCCTAACTTTTAAGCATAGACCAGGCCTAAGTTTCACAAGACACAGAGCTAGTATGCTTCCAAATCACATGTGCCCAGATCACAGAATTACAGCACTTACAAGAAAGGAACAAATCTTAGGGTATGTCTACACTACGAGGGTAGTTCGATTTCACTTAAATCGAATATGTGGAATCGATATTACAAAGTCGAATGTGTGTGTCCACACTAAGGACAGTAATTCGACTTTGTGAGTCCACACTAACGGGGCAAGCGTCGACATTGGAAGCGGTGCACTGTGGGCAGCTATCCCACAGTTCCCGCAGTCCCCGCTGCCCATTGGAATTCTGGGTCGAGCCGCCAATGCCTTCTGGGTAAAAAAATGTGTAGAGGGTGCTTTTGGGTAACTGTCGTCATCCGTCCGTCACTACCGACCTCCCTCCCTCCCTGAAAGCGCCGGCGGGAAATCAGTTCGCACACTTTTCTGATCAGTGACAGCGCGGACGCCACAGCACTGCGAGCATGGATCCCGCTGCGACCATCGCTGCAGTTGTGGCCGTTCTCAATGCCTCGCAGCTTATCATACACCTTTCCCTGAGGCAGATGCAGAGAAATCAGGCGAGGAGGCTACAGCACCGCCGTGAGGGCCTGAAGTCGGAGAGTAGCACAGAGCTGTCAGAAACCACGAGACCCAGCGCCCAGGACATCACGGTGGCAATGGGTCATGTGGATATTGTGGAACGGCGATTCTGGGCCCGGGAAACAAGCACGGACTGATGGGACCGCATAGTGCTGCAGGTCTGGGATGAATCCCAGTGGCTGCGAAACTTTCGCATGCGGAAGGGCACTTTCCTGGAACTTTGTGAGTTGCTGTCCCCTGCCCTGAAGCGCAATGACACCCGGATGCGAGCAGCCCTGACTGTCCAGAAGCGAGTGGCCATAGCCCTCTGGAAGCTTGCAACGCCGGACAGCTACCGGTCAGTCGCGAACCACTTTCGTGTGGGCAAATCTACCGTGGGGGTTGTTGTGATGCAAGTAGCCAACGCAATCGTTAAGGTACTGCTCTCAAAGGTAGTGACCCTGGGAAACGCGCAGATCATCATAGATGGCTTCGCCGCGATGGGATTCCCAAACTGCGGTGGGGCTATAGATGGGACTCACATCCCTATCCTGGGACCGGACCACCAGGCCAGCCAGTACATTAACAGAAAGGGCTACTTATCAATGGTGCTGCAAGCACTGGTGGACCATAGGGGACGTTTTACCAACATCAACGTCGGATGGCCGGGCAAGGTTCATGACGCTCGCGTGTTCAGGAACTCTGGTCTGTTTAGACGGCTGCAGGAAGGTATTTACTTCCCGGACCACAAAATAAGTCTTGGGGATGTGGAGATGCCTACAGTGATCCTCGGGGACCCAGCATACCCGCTAATGCCCTGGCTCATGAAGCCCTATACTGGCGCCCTGGACACAGAAAAAGAACTGTTCAACTACCGTCTGAGCAAGTGCAGAATGGTGGTGGAGTGTGCTTTTGGCCGTCTCAAGGGGAGATGGAGAAGCTTACTGACTCGCTGTGATCTCAGCGAAACCAATATCCCCATTGTTATAGCAGCTTGCTGTGTGCTCCACAATCTCTGTGAGAGCAAGGGGGAGACCTTTATGGCGGGGTGGGAGGTTGAGGCAAATAGCCTGGCTGCTGATTACGCCCAGCCAGACAGCCGGGCGATTAGAAGATCCCAGCGGGACGCGCTGTGCATCCGGGAGGCTTTGAAAGCTAGGTTTCTGACTGAGCAGGGTAACCAGTGACTGTTAAGTTTGTGGACACAGAAGCTGAACCTGCCCCCGTTTCTTTACCCAGTTTATGTTGACTATCCTCTCCAGCTACATACCCCCTTCACCCCCTTCCCAAAAAATAAAATCTGTTCTGTTTTGTTAATGAACACCGTTGTCTTTATTACTGTTTTCGCGGGAATGTTTTAAACCGGGGACGCAGACTGTGGCGGGGGGCGGGTTTAGTGTTCTGATGCAAATGATGCTTCTAAACTCCAGGAATGACAGGCTCCGCAGTGGTGGACTGGTTGTTTCAACGGAGCCTGCCAGCACTCCTGGGCGGGACTGCGTGTATGTGTCGGCTAGGTGACTTTCTGGCAGGGGGAGGACGGTTACAGATCCCCTGCTGCGTGGCTCTGTGATCCAGGATAAGGACCGCTGCATAAGATCAGTAACTGCCCTCCCCCGCCACAAAGTCACAGAGCAACCCCGCCCCCCCCCCCAGAACATGAAAACCACCTCCCAGACTGACCAGGGTAACTAGTGACTGCACTGTGTATGTGTCCTGATGCTCGACCTGCCCTCACCTCTGTACCCTGCTAAAGGTGACTGTCCTGTCCAATTACCAAGCCCCTTCCCCCCCCTTCAGACAGACTGTCCTCCAAAAGAAAATCATGGAAACAGTAATTAACAGAAACGAAAAAAAAAAAAAAAAAAAAAAAAAAAAAAAAAGTCTGAAGGGGGGGAAACTTGTGTGAGGTGGGTAGGAAAGGACTTTTCAAATTTTGAGCAGTCTGCAGGGGTTGACTGAAAGTTTTAACGGCCCTTGCCGCCCCTCCTTCTTTGGACTTTGGGTGAGGGGGGTGTGGGACTTGGTGGCGGGGGAGGGCGGTTAGAGATAGACTGCAGCGGGGCTCTGTCCTCCTGCCTCCGGTCTTGCAGAACATCCACAAGGCGCCGGAGCATGTCCGTTTGCTCCCTCATTAGTCCAAGCAGCGTTTGAGTCGCCTGCTGGTCCTCTTGACGCCACCTCTCCTCCCGTTCCATGATATCTCGGTGCATTTGGGACAAGTTCTCCCTCCACTGTGTCTGCTGGGCTGCCTGGGCTCGGGAGCAGCCCATTAGTTCTGAGAACATGTCCTCACGCGTCTTCTTCTTCCTCCGCCTAATCTGCGCTAGCCTCTGGGAGTGTGATGCCAGGCTGGGTTGGGAGACAGTCGCAGATGTGTCTGTGGGAATGGGAAAAAGGGAGTGAATTCCTGAGACAGATACATTTTGTTGTGAACAAAGAACATAGTCTTTCTCTGTGAACAAGACCATGCACTGCACCTCTCACATGCGCACTCAGGACAAGGTCGAATTTTCGGCCCTCGCCTTCAGTGCCTGGGGTCTTGCAGTGGCGATCAGAGAAGCGGGGCAGGACACCTAAACTTCTGTAGCAGGCAAACATGGTAAGCCGTAGACTTGTGGCTGCTTAAAACTTTAATAGTAGCACTGGCCTCCTTTCACATTGAAAGCAATGCCAGTCTCTGCTGGCAGCAATCAGGCTAGCATGAACTCTGCCCCTGTCCCACCCCCTCGTGGCTGTCCCAGGGAAAGATCCCTGTATGCTGCCCCTCTCCCTCCACCGCGTGGCTGTAAAGCAGTCCCAATACTAACATTCCCCTCCCTAATTCAAAGCAGGGCATCATGAGCGACATCACCCTCATGAGGATCTCGGACAGCGAGAAGGAACGCATGCTTAGGGAAAGCATGCAAAAACCAGGGCCGTATGCTGCCATGCTCTGCCGTGCGATGATCCCAGAATACTTGATTGTGTCGTGGCGGGGAAACGTCTCGTACCATGGGGGACCAAATAAGATCGCTCTCCCCAGGAACCTGATGACCAGGCTTGAACATTACCTCCAGGAGAGCTACGTAGAGATCTCCCATGAGGATTTCGTCTTGATCCCCGGCCATATAGACCGTATTTTGGTGTAGCTGCACTGGCAGGAAGTAAAGAGTGGAGCGTCTTTGGCTGGAGAATCATGAAAAACCAGACATTGTTTGATTTTTTTTAAATAGTTGGGACTAAATAGTTAAGCGCCTAAGGCAAAGAAATCATGAAAAACCCACTGTTAATATTATAAATATTCCAGTTCTGTTGTACATAAAAGTTTAGATGTTTAAATCACTTCATGAAAAACACATTGTTAATATTATAAATATTCCAGTTCTGTTAAAAATAAATGTTTAGATGTTTAAAGCACTTACTGCTTGATCCTTCCCCTGATTCTGTGTCCGGGCTAACGGCTGGGGACGGTTGGTAGGGGATCTCGGTAAGGGTGATGAAGAGCTCCTGGCTGTCGGGGAAATCATCGGTGCCAGCGCTGTCGACTGCCTCGTCCTCCTCATCTCCTTCTTCATCTTCCCCGTCTGCTAACATGTCCGACGAGGAACCGGCCGCGGACAATATCCCATCCTCAGAGTCCACGGTCAGTGGTGGGGTAGTGGTGGCGGCCGCACCTAGGATGGAATGCAGTGCCTCGTAGAAACGTGATGTGTGGGGCTTGGATCCGGAGCGTCCGTTTGCCTCTTTGGTTTTTTGGTAGCCTTGTCTCAGCTCCTTGATTTTCACGCGGCACTGCGTTGCATCCCGGCTGTATCCTCTCTCTGCCATGGCTTTTGAGATCTTCTCGTAGATCTTAGCATTCCTTCTTTTGGAGCGCAGCTCTGAAAGCACAGACTCATCGCCCCACACAGCGATGAGATCCAAGACTTCACGATCAGTCCATGCTGGGGCCCTCTTTCTATTAGATTGCACGGCCATCTCTGCTGGAGAGCTCTGCATCGTTGCCAGTGCTGCTGAGCTCGCCACGATGTCCAAACAGGAAATGAGATTCAAACTGCCCAGACAGGAAAGGGAATTCAAATTTTCCCGGGGCTTTTCCTGTGTGGCTGGTCAGAGCATCCGAGCTCGGACTGCTGTCCAGAGCGTCAACAGAGTGGTGCACTGTGGGATAGCTCCCGGAGCTATTAGCGTCGATTTCCATCCACACCTAGCCTAATTCGATATGGCCATTTCGAATTTAGCGCTACTCCTCTCGTTGGGGAGGAGTACAGAAGTCGAATTTAAGAGAGTTCTATGTCGAACTAAATAGCTTCGTGGTGTGGACGGGTGCAGGGTTAATTCGATGTAACGGCGCTAAATTCGACATAAAAGCCTAGTGTAGACCAGGCCTTAGTGTGGTGACAAAGCAACACGTTTGGTATTAGAGCTATGAACACTATGTATGAAACAAATGTTTTAAACTATCTTGTGGTGCACATTTCCCAATACGCTATCTGCAGAAGGGGAAACATAAAGGCTTACATATCTCTGAAGGTAGAGTTTAAGGTGGTTTGGCTGGCTTGTTTGAGAAGTGCAGCCTTAACTCTGAATTCCCCAGCTTTCTAACATGTAAGGACTTTTCTTTTTTTTTTTTTAACTCCCCAATTCTTGAAAGGCAATATGCCCTCAAAGCACTGATATGTGCCTGCAGCCTTAACATATGTTTTGCATATGGGATGGATGATTAGCTAGATAAGGGCTACGTAGATTAAATTTGGGATTTACTTTTTTCTTCAGCTGTGTTTGAGTTATGCCAATAACATGCTGTAAAAGTGTTGGATTTTGTTTTATATTTTTTCACCCTCCAAAAATTCAAAAATGGCTGGAGGAATTTTCTCAAACTTAAAAAGAGAGTGAGAGAGAGAAATTTGTGAGCTGTGGTCTAAGGACGGTTGGTTTGGTTTGTTTGTTTAAATGAAAAATGTGAAAAAATAGTTACAATAAAATCGTAGTGTAATCTTAATTGTAACTTTCTATATAGATATATACAAACAAATATGTATAATTATTTAATTTGACACTCTGGGCACATGTCTTCATCTTACATAATTAAAATAGCTATTTACAGCTGTGTATCTTATACACACCGACACACTTATATGTGTTTATAATTATTTGTATAGTGGCAACAATATGCATGGTGTGAAGACAAAGAGTGAAATCCTAACCCCACTAAAGTCCATGGCAAAACTCCAAAGGTCTTTGCCCCCCTGGTCCAGCCAACTCTGAAACTCCAGGGTGGGAATGCAAATGGTTAGAGATATAATCAAGATGCTGGAGAAATCTCATTCCTTCAGGCACCAGATAATAATTCTACATTTGCCCTATCAAAAATCCAATTCCATTCAGCCAGACTAACTCCATGATGCCTTTTACATTCCTGGGCTACAAGTTACAGCTATCTTTACAAGTAATTAGGCTTTGAAATGAAAGCTTAAATGATAGAAAAACAGAAAAATCCGCAGGAAAACAATAAGTCTGCATTTATTTATATGGCCTCCGTCATGCATCCAACCTAGATTTCCAGGAATAATGTGGGTTTTATGGCAGCCATCCTTGCCCTTTGATTTATGGTGGTAACTTACATATTAGTACAGTATGACTAGACTAAGCATGAGCCAAAATCCCAGTGTAGAGCTTTGGTTTCTAAATTTCTAAATTTTACATTTTGCCCTCTTTCTCAAACAGGCCATTCCAAAATTCCACATCCAAACACTCCTGAAATTTCTCCTAACACATGAAAAGCCACATTTGGATCTGAATTTTCCAGATCCAGCCCATCTCTAAATTTTATCCTTATAGTTGTATCAAATAATGGGAATATGGACAATGAAATTCAGAAACATTAGAAATCCCTACTTTAAAAGACAAATGTCTCCACTTGCGTTTGTCATTACTGTAAGTAAAACAAGCAAGCTAACACACATTTAGCTATCCATTTTCCTCTCCAGTTAACACATTAGGTGCTATAAATAATAATAGATACATAGGTGAATATGTGTAGTTTAAAGCTTTATAGAGATTATGGTGGTGTACGTTTTCAAACTCTATGTTAGTATTTAGACGCATAAGTGATAGCCGATACTTTTATAATAAATTCAAAAATTGCTTGTTGGGAAAGTGTTTTCAATATGATGTTATTGTGCTTGATACCTTAGCAAATATTTTATTGCTGTCAGTTAATTTTCACTACATTAGGAATATAGTATGGCTTTTTTTGTTGTTGTCATTTACCAGTTTGATTTCTACTACATTGGTTATTGAACGCCCTACACTTTTAAGCAGGGGGGGGAAGGGAGAGAGGGGGACGATATTTGGCGATGGGGTTCCCTGTAAAGCTTTGGAGCCCATTTGTTTTGGCCAATATAAAAGGGGGCAGTAAAAAATGTCTGGGAACCTGACTGGGTTTAGGGAGGAGGCAGCCAAGCTAATTGTTGGCGCCTCCTTGTGGCAGATGTCCAGTGCAGGTACTCCATAGGAAAGGTATACAGTGACTGAATAAATGGCTTGGAAAAGGACTTTAAAAGGCTTTTAGAAGGACTTAAAGGAACAAACGGGGGGTGGTTGGGGTCTCCTCTGATTGGTACGGCAGGGAGCCAACCCCCCATTCTTATAGCCCACTTTTACCCTCCTATGAGTGGGGTGGATGGTAAGGTGCCAGCAATAAATTTGCAGGAGGGACCTGGATGAAAAAAGAGGGGGAGCTGGTAAAAGTCCCCAGGATAATTACAGAATAAACATGGGGTTACCTGCACTGTACACTTTTATCTGCCAGGTAGTCCCAGATATCTAATAATAAAGATGCGGCCTAATTAAACCCATGTCAAATGTCTCCTGTCCTTCTTTCGGTATTGCCAGACAATGGATCCCATATACGCGAAACAATTGGGGAGCTGATGCAGAGACATTTTTGCATGCACTTTTTAAATGTAAAAAGTTATTTGAACTGCATGACAGATGCTAAGAAACCCAACCCATAAAGATATTAGGAAACTCTTTATAATTTTGGTCACTCTATCATGTTCATGAGCTACATGAATTTCTGTGATTAATGTTCAGTGAAGATGGGAAAAATTAACATAATGGAAACCAAAATAGTGTGAATTTAGCAATATAAGGTCTCCTGTTTACTTTATTAGTAGACATTCTATTACAGGCTTAAGTGTTATGCTTTTCTCTTTGTCTTGTTATAACTGAGCAAATTTTGCATTCATTTACACTGGTGCAACTCCATTGATATGTGTAATGGAAACCAGAATTTGGCCCAGTGTATCATACCTGTCATTTACTCCATGAGTGATCAAGCATAGGGTTGAAAGTTTTAACTGCTAAATTAGATTTAATCATAAAGTTATGGTTATAGTCAGAAAAGTTACTTTGCAAATATGATATGTTCTTAGCAGACATATCAGTTCCCGATGTAACATGTCATCTCAATATATTGACAGAAACGAGTTTTGACAACTGTTAGCACTTGCAGAGATAATACATATATGGATGAGTGACCTTGAACAATTTCACTAGAGCAGTTCAGTGTCGTCACTGCACCAAATAATTGATGATAAACCATCATTTGCAAAGTACAATACAAGAAATTACACTTGCTCAATAATAGCTATTATTCTTCATCACAGCAGATCCATCACCAGACTACATACATCCGTATTCCAAATAATATGTCCATGTAAAAGGCATGCCTCTGATGGGAAGCAAATGTCACAAATGTCCTAGGAGAGAATTTATGTAGTGCATTTTTTTCCAATCTCCTTATAAAATAGAGCTGAAATTTTGTTGTCATGGCTACGGTTATGTTCTGTACCTTGAAATTTCCAATTTAACATTGAGATGTCAGGAATTTATCATAAAACAAACAAGTTACAACGGTAGTCTAGGTAAACTGGTGTGTTATCCTAGGGCAAACATCACTGAGATATGGGTATAGCCTGGGTATGAAATGATAGAGCCTCCTGGCTTTCTCCCTGACATTAGTCCCACAACTGCAGCATCTCAATAGTGGGAGGAGTAAATCTCAGCTAAATCTGTCTGCTATCAGAAGCGTAGGGCCAGAATTCTAGTTGGGGCCTTTGGGGGCTATCATAATATAAATAATTACGGATTACTTTAATACTGAATTCACTTCTGATTTTACATCATGAGCAAAATTGTAGCTATGCTGTGGTTGTAGGATGATCATTAAGATTGTCTGACGCAGAAAGAACACTGCTTGATTTTCAGATCTAGTGGGGAGTTTGCAACACAAGCTGTTAGAAACATTGGGCCCGATTCTTGAATGCTTTGAGCCACTGAATGAGGGAAACAGATGCTAAAGCCAGCAAATAATGCCATCTAAGAATACTATTTTATGGTCTGGCTCCTCCTTGGAGATGGTACCCTTCTTACTCCCTGATTCTAGGGCCAGTGTAGATTAGATCACCCTTAAGGCTACTCTAGTATATGCCCAGCTGCCCACAGAGGGCATAACTGTATAATCTTCATAGTCACATTTTAGACTTCAAGCTTTAAAAAAAACCTGCTTTGTGTGCTATTTCTGTGTTGCAGTCAGTAATAATCAACAGTTACTGTAGCTAACATCAATTTTAGTATTTGGTATTGAGACTGGAGTTTTCCAGAACTGTGGAATATGATCCAATGTACAGAGATAATATATTGGGCTGAACAATACAGGACAAGGTTAGAGCAAACATGAGGGTTTAGCCAAAAGTGTGCACTTCTGTAGTAGAGGATGGGCATAATTTCTTTTCATGGAGATCACTTCTTGTCTGTATACTGCTATATTATCTTTGACAGAGCGAGCTTTTATACATGGAGTTTATAAAAATACTTTGGAAGTGCAAATATCTTTGCCTTTGGAATGCACCTTGTGTCAGATATTGCGAAAATATTCCCTGACTCTTGTTACATCCATTCCAAATTGTGTAAGTTGGGTGCTCTTCCATGACCAAATTAAAGTTTTCACAAAAGCACTCATTTTCCATGTGGTGGTGCCTCCTGCAATGCTTCCACAGGGAGTTCAAGGCTCTGAGTCAACTTACCTCCTGCCTTAGCGAGCGAGAGAGACTTGTTGGAGCTAATCTCTGATCCCCAATACTCCAGTCTGTTAGCTCCCCTAACAATCCCCTGAAAACCTCTACCAGCCTTGCAGGTTAACTTCAGGTGCTGTCCAATCCCTGAACCGTCTTGAAAAGGGTTCCTCTGCAGTACGCAGCCCCTGTCACTGGACATGCACAGAAATTGCCAAATCCGCTGTCTCCACAGATACAGAATACACTGTCATACAGCCTATTAGATCAGCTGAGGATTCACACTTTAATGTATTGCACTGGGAAGAACTTATGGTAAAACCAAGAATAAGTTTATTAAACAGAACAGAGATTTAAGTGATACTAAGCAAAGATAGTAGAAACAGAAAATGGTTACAAATAAAACAAAACTATAACATGTTTCTAGTGACCAGAACTTAACAGGTTACAATCCCTGTCTAAGGCAGTTTCTCACCTAAAGTCACCAACCCACATGGCTGGACATCCTCCATTCATGTTACAAAAGGTGCTGCTGATCTCTTTGTTCCGTCAGTGATGGATAACCACAATGTCTTCCCCCACCCCCTTCTTACAGTCCAGTAACTCTTCAAAGGTATTCTTGCTGTTTGTTCCCCTTTTCTCATCCTCTTATTAATTTTCTTTTATTGTTGACTTCAGATGCAAATGTAATTTCCATTGTCTTTGGCCTACCCTGCTCCAATTACATTTGAGACCTAAGCAGACAGGCAAATCAACATTCCTTTGGCTGGGGCAAACTTGTTTACCAGCCCTGCCTGGTTTTATGGTTTGAGCATATTTTTAGTATGTGCATACAACTTTTTAATTGTTACCCATATAGACATCTCACAATGATTATGATGACTGATATGAATTTTCATATGATACCTTATACAATGTTCTTTACCCCTGGCAAAGACCATGAAAGCATTGTTAAGTGTAGTGAATTTCTTAGGCATAGTAGGAGTTGCTGTTCTGATTCCAGTGGGCATTGAGGGGCTCTTAGAGTCACACCTCCATTCTTGAGCAAGAAGTTTTTAGTTTAAAGAGGACGACAAATAAATTTCCCCATCCTTCCTCGTTCCAGTCTGCAGTACATCCACCTGATTTATCATAGGCTATGTGAAAATATTCTGTGATAGCACTATGTTAAAGTATTGGGATTGTATCATTGACATAGCTCAGAAAGCCTTAGCATTAATTTTCACATAAATAACATAATGTTAAATGCCCTAGTCAGCACAGATGTTCTGAAGCCTTTGTGTTATGTAAGCCGGTATCTGAGTGGAAAAGGCCATGGGATGTATTTCTCTAAACTATGACAGCAGGTCTGTAGGAATTCTGGCTATGTGCAAAATCTTTGTTTTAGGCCAACCAATACACTGAAAGCTAAAGTGATGGGGATAAATACTGCATCATTGTGCCTTCCTTTACAAATACTCCCACACAAAAGCGCATCACTAAATCCATGTCCTTTCTGTATAATCATTTAGCTTTAGGGAACAATATTTGGGTGTTTCAAGCTCGGCCTTTTATCTCATGGTCCAAAAATTCTTGACTGGCACTTGACTATGTGCTTGCATATCTTGTCTACCAAAACTTGGTCACAGTGTTTGGCTGAGACATAAGTACAAAGCAAAGAACAATTTAGACGCTCGGCCTAATCTCCGACAGAACGGAAATATTGGTGCTATGCACTGTTTGGTAGGGAACATTTGCTGGCAGTTTTATAATACAACTGCAGGTTGGAGAAGTTTTGGAACCCTGTATATAGATTATAGTAAGTGTGCCAGGAACCCTATGGAGAATAGTTGGTGTACATATTAGAAGTTATCTTGCTCTGAATCCAAATTGTCCCAAAATCTGAGCAGGCTTGGATCTGGGATTTTGGTTCCGACCCATCAAATATGGCACATAATAGGGTTTTACTCTAGGATTCCAGCTTAGTTCTGCCTCTAGTAATTTACAAGTCTGATATTTCACCCATGCAGACCAAGAAGTCAACCATAAAGTCAACCATAAATAAGTCCAAATTGATGGAAAAACAATATTGCTAGCATAAAATGACAGATGTTGATGTTCACAAAATGTCTGTTTAAGCACTTTGTAAGAATCCATTTCCCAATTGCATACACCTGAAATTTTTGCAGAAGTTACAAAGTAATTGTACTCAGAGACGTGGAGTTTTCTTAATTTCATCTGCTAAGGAAATTGTTGGAATACATGTTGCAAAAAATGACTGCTGTGGTTATTACTGTTGCTGCTCAGGGGAGCTATTCAGATTCCTCATTTATTGGAGCTTAATAGATTAAAAATCCAAAATTGAGTCTCATGATATAAGCCTAATCAAATGCTAATCTGCATAATTTTCCCATAAACAGCTATGGGAAATTTGTATAATTTATGTTTCAGCAGTTGCCAATCATAAGTGAAATAGCAGTTACATTTATTTATCAAAATATTTTTATTGATCTTAGCTTGCTATCACATCTGGCTTTGCCCTTCTTTTTCACTAAGGAGACATTTACTTTCTCTGGTACATAATGTAATGTAGGATGTTTCCTGAACATGTATTTATAGGTCATTTTTAACTGGGAGCTTTCTATTTTACAACTTCTTATTGAATACCTGTCTCTGCAAACCTGCTGATATGGCTTAATTTATTTGACTAGTTTAACATAGCACACCGGTTTCCAACACCAAAGCTAAATGTGACAGAATTACATATGTGAGTAAAGCAGGGTGGATTTGGGCCATAAGCAATATAGCTGCAAATCTCTGCACTTAAATAAATGCTTCTAACTTTAAACCCAGTAAAAACTTAAATAACAGTGTTCACAGCCCACATGCAATGGACCCCAATCTCTAGAAACCCAATATATGTTAAAAGGGGAGTGAGAGGAAAAACTACAGATTCAACATTAAGGTTGAGAATTTATATAGGAAAAAAGTGAGGGATTCTGATTTTCTCACAGTAATGTTAAATCAACAACCACGTGGCATATATAGGATTTTGAATTACTGCATTTGCTGCTGGTCCAAGGAAAGTTTGAATTGCCATGTGGTACTGGCTCTCCTCCTTGTTTCCAGCTACTTCTACAGCTCTTGGGGTTCTTCATGGCAAAAAAGAATCTGGGTGTGTGTAAAAACAGCTGGTGCCAATCCAGCGTCACTGGCACATGGGTGGTGAGGAAATAGGAGCTGTCCCCAGGGAATGCATCCACCAGAAAGCAGACCCCAACAAGAGAGAAAAGGCCAGGAGGAGAAAGGGAGCACAGTGTTAGAGAAGCAGGTACAGGGTAGTAGAAAGGGGAACAGAACAGACTGGAAGGGAATTACATGAAAAGGCAATAGTGCAATTAACTTTCTTCAAAAAGTGTAACATCAATAGTGCATCTAAGACTGTGCAACTACCTAAATACTGTGCTTTTCCATGAAGGCAACAGCTGTAGTTGGCAGAGGGGTATTACCTCATTGTGAATAGGAAGCAGATCATGGGATTGCAAATGGGAGGGGGAAATAGCCACAAGCCAATCTTACTATTAAGATGTGATCCAGACTGTGCTATAGTTTGGAAACGCCCTAGTCTTTCATCTTTCTTGTGGCCTGCTTGCACCAGCAATCTTACAATCTTCCCTCTGCATTATGAAAATACTTGCATTTCTGTGGTGCCTTACATTAGAGATACTCAGTGTACTTTACAAATAACTTTGCCTCACAGGATGTGTCTCCCATTCTGTCTGCAGATTTCCATAAGAGATTTGCTGTACTTGTAAAAGACACGGCGGGGATGCAGCTACGTGGTGGAGGGGTACAAGCAATATAAGCATAATTTCCCTCCTTATGCTTCATGGGTTCCTGCCGTTTTGCTCTTCATGCAATGCAGAGACTGTTTAAAACAATTGTATTTCCAGGTTTTATTATTGCAAAAGTGTTTGCTTATTACCTTAGACATTAGAAACCGAATAAGACGACACTAATAAGAAGACACTGATTAGGACTCTCAAAGTACATTTTTGTATGCCAATGCACATACTGTATTGTGTATTAGGAGTTATCAAGTAAAAAAAAAAACATTCTAGGGCAAAGCAATTCAGTAACCTAGACAAAACTGTGATCAGTTTCAAAAATTGCCGTAGCATTGAAAAATCTGGATGAGAAAGTCAACAAGTGAACTTTCACTTGGTTTTCTTTTTACCAAAAAGAATTATAATTTCAGTAAAATTGTGCTTGGCGCCACAGTGTGTGGAAATTTCATCTGGGGCAACATTGGTCGTGTTTGCCATTTCCAGAAATAATAATCCTATCCTAGCAGACATCAGAGGATTGCATCTCATCTTAGTTAAATTAGTGTGTGGGGAAGGGAGCAGTAGAGAGCAGACAGAGAGCTCCAAAATGGAGCTCTGCAAATCTAAACCCTTCCTGTGGTTTTACGTTTTGTGTAAACTTGTGGTAAACCTGACCTGCTCTATGGCTCCGGGTGGATATTATGTGTGGTTTTGCATGGTTTTAAGCCAAAATCAGACAAAACTTGGGCAGTTTCAGATGGGTTTTGCTTTGAATTTTGGTGTGTTTGAACCTGAAACTCAAAGTGAAACTCATGAAGGACAACGTTATGTAAATGTAAACTGAGAAAAGACTTCCTTGGAGCCTATGAACTTCACAGCCAAATGTGACGCTGTTCTGTCCCACAGTAAAAACATAAAGTAAAACTTCTGTGTTTGTAGTTTCTACCACTTCAATTAGAAATGGCCTGACTGAGTGACTTCCAGACTTCAGAGGTGTTGAAATCCCAGCCCAGATTCTCATCTTTGTTTTATAGCTGAACCCTGTCTAAATACGAAGCTCCACCAAAACTGTTTAGATTAGAACTCAAGATTTCCTGGTGCTGTGCTCAAACCAAAACTCTGTCTCAGGCCCCAGGGGACACTGCAGCTAGAGTTGTTTCTAAATTGAATGGTTGTAACAGGTTCCCATGAATGTCAGCAGCTCTTTAGCTGCATGACTGCTGCTGAACTTTTCAGATATGCCCAAATGGCTGTACTTTGGAGACTAAAAGGTAAAGTCTATCATTCCATTGAATTCAATGGAATTTTACTGTGCAGTGTCAGCAAACAGTAGCAAACGGTGAGGTCCCATTGTAAGACAATTCTGTCTGTTTGTCTCTGGTTAATGGCTCTCGCTCTCTTTTCTCACATAACCTGCATGGTATCTTGTCCATCCACTGCTTAGAAGCTCACCACTTGCATGCTGATTATCTATATTCAAAATATGATTGTTGTTTTTTACTTCTCAGAGTTCTCAATAGTTATAACTTATTTTTTTTTAAATTACGTTTCTGCAGTCTTTAATCTGACTATTACCTCATAAATCCCAAGCACCTTTCACTAGAGTATTATTTTTTAATCAGCACCATAGGTATGCCTGGCATTTTAATGACAAGCAAGAGTATAGCCTTTAGCCCTGGCAATCTAGTTAAATTTCAGTTTGGAAAACTGAATCCTGCTTACCTGCAGTTGCAGTTAAATTAACATTCATCTTAAAAACCATGTTGTGTTACTGTGCGCTGTTAAACACTTGCAGCATTCCACCCTAGAACTGACTGTACCTCAGTTCTGGATTAAATGATTACTTGACTGGAGAGTTAGTAAAATCAGTTTGTAAGGCACTATGTGATCCTTCTGAATGGAAAGCATGTTATAAATTAAAAGGGCCAAATTGTGCCCCTGGACATGCGCTCACCCCAATGAAGTCAGTGGAAGCCTTGCAGTGTACATCCTGTAAGTTGCTCACTGCAAGATCTCGCTCCAGGAATATGTAGTGATGGATTGTGGGCAGACTGAGGAGTAGTTGGAATACATCCACTGGATCATCTACTGTTGATTCAGTGGCCCCAAACCCTGCATAAGCTAGGCAGGCTATGATGACTGCTACTGCTGGTTCATAGTTAGGTGTAGAAGCTGCCATGAACTAGGTGCACAATAGCACCCTACCTCCTAGTTGTGGGGAAGAGAATTTCATCCTTCTCCATCTGCCATTACGTTGTCTCACACAGATTTCATGTACTCATGGGCAATGTGAATTTCACCCTATCCTGCAATTGTAGGTCAGACCCCTGGTGGTGTTTGTAGAACAAGTATGGCACTGCAGTTAGGAAGATCACTATAACCACCTGCCCTGGTTCACTGGGTTTATGAATGTCAATGGAACACGATTTGGAGAACCGAAGGAGAAAATGCAATATGAAAAGGAAAGTGAAAAGGGGCTGTGAGGAAAGCAGGTCATTTCTAAATGAAGGCTCTGTGCAAAGAAATTGAATCTTTTCACAGCCGAAAATGGATCTTAAATCTGGTGCCTTAGCTTGTTTCTGGTTCTGTAATAAAATAGTTTTCCTAATACCCTGTGACCTGAATTTCTCCCTCCTTTATGGGTGCTATTCCTTGACGTACAACCTGTATTTTCTCAAGTCAGCATTTGATGATGGATGTCAAAATACAGGCCATGTATTATGCATATAGCATTACCGATTTAAGGTGTTTACTTGTCAAATTGAAGAAATTCAAAAACATCACATTCACTGAATCCGCACAGCTGTCACTTGTAGTTTTCCATGCCTTTAAATGAAAGTTCTGATAAAACAGTTTAGTTTTCCTTCACCTTTTTTTGGTGGAAAAAAATAGACAGCATCTAAAATTTATGTTGTGGGTGGGAGGCAGGCTGCAAAAAGGACATGTCCTGAAGGTTGGAATAAGGACTTGGTGGATAGACAGATACAGACCCCAAATCCCTACATTTTCTGATTTTTCTTTTGCTGAAAATATTCCAGATTTGTTAGTTGTGTAAACAGCCAATTCAAATTAAGCACTGTCAGGGAAATAAAGTTGTGGATATTTCTCACATCTTCCAAAACCATCGAGGAAAAAATATTAAGGCTCAGGATTATTTTTCATTCATGGAGAAAACAAAATCCCTTTAACATGCTTCCTGCATTTCATACAGAATGCACTGTGTGTGCAATGTGCAATTACAGAGCTCCTGACAGTCTGTGCCTAACAGAAATGCCACCTTTATTTCAATCTCCTAACACCATCCTAGGAAGACAAATATTTGAGGGGTTAGAGAGAGGTGGCTACAAATAGCCTTCTAGGGAGAGTGGAGGGAGTCATGCATTTAGAGGCATGTTACATTGAATCTTTACATTTTCCTCTGAGCTGGCAGGAAGCTACCGACTAGTTCTACAATCTGAAGGGCCTGATTCATTGAAAAATGTGTAGTAGACACAGTGTTGGACTGGGAAGAAAAGCCTCTAGGGAAATGAGAGAAAAGAAGCCTTTGAAGATGGTCTGAACAGTGGTGTCTCATGCTAACACTGCCCACTACCAATGCCTCAAGGGCTTGTGGGGAGAAGGTTAGCCTTTTCTACCCTCAAATCAGTGTGAGGTTGGAAGGCTTGCTGCCAGTCATGCTGAACTGTAATTCTCCAGTGGCCCCAGCTGCCTCAGTGCACATACAGAGCGCTCTCATTGTCTGTCGCTGCTTGTGTTTTGAAGAGCTGATGTCTCGCATCATGTCCCCTACTGCAGAACATGAAAGTATACAAAACACCAACAGAGGAGTCAACAACAGACAGCAGCCCAATCCCAGCGTCCACGTCTCCAAAAAATACCACTCCTGCCCCTTGCAAAGTCCTGAGACAGGACTCTCAATCCATAATTAATCTGCCAGCTCTTTTGAATCTTGAGAGGGCTCCTCGGAAAAGTCTGGGTAGGCCAGTATGAGTCAGAGCACAGCATAGATCTGCGATGCAGCACGGAGTGGGTGAGGTATCATGTCAATAAAAGTTCTTGAATGGCTGTTACTCATACATGGGATTTGGCCATGATAGAGACTATCATACAGAAATCAACTGGGCATGCAATCTGCTCTTTTCCATGGTGGCATAGTAGAACTGATTTCAATACAATGAGTAAGGAGTTCATTGAGTAAAACTAAACACTCTGACATACTCATCACTTCCGCCTGCCTTGAAGAAATCTGTTTTTATAGTATTATCCGAATCACCATTGTTGACTGGAATTGTATTGCTGTGCTTAAATTCCCACGTGGGAATTTGTGCCTTTCAAATCTGTGGAAGGCATTGAGACGACTTTGCCTCCCCTCCCAATCACCATTCAGAGCCTCTCGCCACAGTTTTCCCTCCGTTTTACACAGGGGTGAAAGTAAGTTAGGCCACTTACCGGTACGGGCCGGGAGGGAGAGAAGGGGGCCTCTGGCCCCCTTAAGGGGCGGGGCCTCGGGCGGAAGGGGGTGGGCTGGGGGTCAGCATCCCCCAACCAGCCCTTTCAGGCTGCCTGGCCCGCGCTGCCTGGGGCTCCCGTGTTGATTTAAAGGGCCCGGGGCTCCGGACGCCACTGCTGCGCCCTTTTAAATCACCGGCCACAGGGCAACTGCTCCCTTTGCCTCCCCTGCCCATCGGAGGCTGCGGGGGGCTGTGGGGGAGGGGGGAGCAATGACATTAAAGCGCTGCAGGGCCCTTTGCTGCGGCAGCGCTTTAACGTTGCTGCACGCCCCCCGCCGACGTTAAAGCGCTGCCGCGGCAAAGGACCGTCCTTAATGCGCTGCTGTGGCAGTGCTTTAATGTCCCTGCCCCTTTTGCCTCCCCTGTTGGCGGCCCTGCCGGTATGGACCCTACCAGCAGGGGGGAAGGGGCAGCGACGTTTGAGGATCCTTAAAGCGCCGCCGCAGCAAAGGACCGTCCTTAAAGCACTGCCGTGGCAGTGCTTTAACGTCACTGCCCTCTCTCTCTGGGTATGGGCCAGTGCAGGTTCTTACTGGTACCTACCGGCTCACTTTCACCCCTGCTTTTACATAGCCCATCCTCACAGGCCTTGTGCTGCTGGGAGCTTTCTTCCAGATGGCAAGGCACAGTTCATACTGGAGTCTCCTGGAGGATCACAAGAGTTAGAAGTGGAGAAGGCCTACAGTAGAAAATCCATCTCCCTGCAGGGGTAGGATGGTCTTTCAGCAATATTTGTTACATCAGAGTGTGTGTTAAATTGACACCACACTTGATCTTAGACAAAAGGCCAAAGTAGCTTCAGAACAAAACAGAGTTCTATCCCCCCTTCCCAGAAGGGTGCGTGCAGTAATTCCTAGAGCTCTCCCAAGCTCTGCTAACTCAGGAGCACAGAGCTGAACTGGAGATCCTCCCCGTGTGCCAAACCGGTGTTAGGCTAAGAGGACAATTGAGGGGCCAAAATTAGTGCACTTAATATTTTAAAATAGTTAAAGCTAGTTTGATAGTGGTGATTATTACTTCCAAGAAAGGGGAAAAAATCAGGTAAGGGACTGACATCGCATTTTGAAGTGCTATAAATTTATGAAAGGATTCTCTGATAGCTCATGACTTATTTATACTGCCAAAATTGAGGACAGGGCAGATGGAAATACAGTATCAACTCATTTTGGAGTCAATAGCAGATGAATGTATGAATGACTTTAGCTGAGTGGACCAATTTGTATGCTGTGAGAAGGCAATGGAGTTACACCAGGAATAAATTTGACTCTGGGGGGTGGGGGGAGGCGGGGGCTTGGTGGCATCTAGATGATTCAAATCTAGTCCAGGCGAGTAATGACAAAAAGTCAAAAATCTGTCTGTGGATCTCAGACATAAAGTTAGTCTGGGCAGAATTTGCCCAAAGTCTAATGGCTGTTCAACAATTTATAATGCAAAAATAGTTTGGCCTCATGGATAGACAAATAGCTGCTTAAAAAATACTGCCATAGCAAGGAGGAAATGGAGTCCTTGAGTCTAACTGCAACAATGGTGACGTTAAATGCATGCTTCTATTTTTCCTACTTTTTTCGAGCCTTAAGTATATATCATATCAATGAATTTCCAGGCCAACTTTTTGTGAGAGTGTTTTGGTTTATTTAAATCATTGACAGATTCAGCACTTACATTGTAACTCCAGCTTAGCAAAATAGTGTGCCTGGGTATTACCTTTTTATGTTTACGAACTGTTCAGTGACAGGTGTTCCTGCAGAACTTGCAGGGACTCAGGTGGAGCATGCAAGCTGCATAAGGAGGCCCTTGCTCCACCCCAGACCATCCCTTCACCTCCCATGTGACTCTTCCACACTTTCACTCTATGCCATCCTCTCCCCAAGTGTGTGCACCTCTCTCCTGTTTATCTCCAGATGTCCTTCCCCTCTCTCCTGCCCACCTGCCATATGTCAGTCTCGCTCCCCATTCCTTCCACACTAGTGCTTCCTGCTCTTTCTGACTCACGGTGGCTCTGAATGGAAGCCATGAGGATTCTGCAAGATCAGCATAGAAATTAATAATTCTATGGGCTTCATAATGCTTTTGGAAACTTCTTAAAGTAACTAAATCCTTCAGTGGTCTTTGCAGCTCCACCCTAAATCTTATGAATCAGACCCATCAGCTCCTGAAAGCTGCAAACATGGTGATTTAACAAGCCTTAGAATGCAGTGTGAGGCTTAAGTAAGGATGCTTATTACTAGTGTTCTTTGAAATACTGATAGCAAAAAAAACCACCCTCAAATATTAATGGCTTTGGATTTTGTTCTCAGTTTTTTAAACAAGGATCACATTTTGTACCGAAAGTTTTAGCATGTTTTGATGTAAAAACTGCTGTTTCACAAGTTTAGCAGAAGTGCGTTGGCTTTAATTGTTGCCAGCTGTCTTATAGCATAAACTGCCTGTAATATTGATAGGCTTGATGGGCTGTATTTCAGCAATGCTGAATGTTAAGTAAAATAGTTTATAGCAGATTTCTACCTGTAGCTCTCTGAACAATAATCTACCACAGGAGATGCATGCAATGTTAACGTCTGTTGTCATCATTTGCATCAGTCTGAAATGACTTGTTACATTCTTTTCTGTTTGCCTTGCTACTTGAAGTTCATCCTGTAACTGTCTGACATTCCTTCCTTAGGGTTTACGCCACCAGGAATGGATAGGTCATCTCCAGACAACAGTCCAGTCCATGGTCTGTTACGTCAACCCTCAATCACAACAGGAGCCAACATACCTATTATAACAGAACTAGGTAAGGAAAATAAAAATACTCCTTTCATGTCCATTCCCATATATTTTTCCATCTCCTTTTACAGGCCTCAGGAGAGTTACTTATTTCATAGCCAAGGACACCATGTTAACTCTTCAGTTAACTGTTTTGATTTACTCTTGCTGAGGAAACATTAGGGGAAACTTTCTACTTGGATAAATAACTAAATTAGTTCTTCCCTATGTGTTTTCACTTTGTGTGTTCTTGAACACACACTACATTAGGCAAGAGGTTGTTCTTAATGTATTGTACCAAGCAGGCATGGTTCTTTGGGACAATCTCTTTTAAAAAAAAAAGAAAAGTTGTGTAAGATGCCAGCAGACTTCCCTTCTGCATTTAAAAGGCTACTTGGTTAACCCTTCATGCTCCAAAACTTGTTTAATATTGCATAATCACTGCATAGTGACATGACACTTGTTACCCTTGAGAATGGGGCAACTGGTTACCTGGGTCTGATTTCCACTCTAGCTGTGGATATTCATGTTGTCAAGTTGTTGTGATGTGAAGTGCAGAAGCTTTCATGGCAAATACAAACTTGATTTGTGGTCCTTTGTCCTTTTTATTTTTCAGTTTTATTTTTTTTAGAGCCTTACCTGTCTTACTCCCTTATTTTATTCTCTTTCTGTACTTTCTTTCCCCCCCTAAATACTTTACTTATTAGCTAAGCCTGGCAAACTTCTGCCTTTGGTTTCAATCAGTCAGGAAAAAAACAGTGGAACCCACATACTAATGATAACTGAACTGGGTAAGACGTGCCTTTTTCCTTCACATCACTGTCCTTTTTTTGTTGTTGGTGGTGTTGTTCCTACCATCATCAGCTTTTTCTTTATTTATCTGGCTGTATCAGAGGGGCTACCCTCATGGCACTGCTTTGAATGGGTTTTATTTGTGGTTTTAGTAGAAATTGACTGTCTTGTTCTGGCCTTTCTTAATGATTTCTTTTTCACGCAGCATCAGTAAACCTTTGATCGCACTGGTCTGACCTGCCGGCTGTTTCCATAGCATCTTCTCACCAATTCATTTTCTTTGGCCTCCCCCCCCCCTCTTTTATTTCAGTCTATTGTCAATTTGACTGACATGCCTTAGCTCTCACAGGAAGTAAAAAAAGAAATAAAAGATTTTGAAAAAGAAACCCCGGTATCATACCTTCCCTTAAGCTGTTTGTTTTATTTTTTTTGTGGGTAGACCTTTTCTCAGGCTCTGAAGCTAAAGCAGCAAAGCTTCTATGCTGCACTCTCTCAATAAAATGAGATTTCACAAGGGGCTCAGAGCGGGGTTTGATTAGCATTTCCTGTGGTGCAGTGCTGCGCTCTTAAACCTACCCCCATCTAGCCAGGAGACCTTTCAAAAAAATCATAGCAGGCTAACTTGCATCAGGAAGATAAAGATATATTCAGACTTAAACTGCACTTGTAGAATTCACAGAAGATTTGGTGTAAGTTGGAAACTGACACTACGTACTGTTAGAAAGTCTGTGTCAAAGTCAGGTATTAGTCTTACAAGTCTGCCAGATAGAAGTGGAAAAAGAGTACTGCTGTTTATAGTTCCTCTCCTCAGCTAGCAAATTAAACAAAGGCACAGTCTTTTCAAAAAGTGAATTTTGAAATGGTACAACAGGCTTTCAACAATATTTTGCTTAGGAGCCCAAGAATAAATTGACAGCCACTGGGCAAGATATAGTGTAGATGGAGCTATTTACCAGGATGAAATTCATCTACACCATATAATGTAACCTGTGACTGTATATAGCTCTGAGAGATGTTACTTTTTAGTGGTTATGGCAGGGGATGAGGAATCAGGAATTGTATGTTCTATTCCCAACTCTGCTACTGACTCAGTTTGACCTTGGTTATGTCACAGCCATTTGGTGCCTTAATTTACCCATCTGTAAAATGGGGATAATAATGCTTATCTTCTTCACAGGGCTGTTATATTATAGGCATTGTTCATACTTGTAGAGCTCTTTGAGGCCCTTGCATGAACAGTGCTATACTATACTAGTAGACGATAGCTGTTGAATAATGGGTAGTCTGATCAAATAAAAGTAATTGTCTCAAGATGATAGTTCAGAATGGCAGGCATATTTCTAGATAGAGAGTGATCCAACTGAAGTCAATGGCACTAGGATTTGGCTTTTTAGGAGCATCCTTGTCTACTAAAAAATAAATACAGGGAATTTCCAATAACTATGAGACAAGAAAAGTATTCAAGATCCACACTATCAGATGCTGCAAAACTGATAATTTCTCAGACCTGGATGGGAATTGAAAGTAATTTGTCATTTAATTTTTAATAATTTCAAAAGCATCTTTGGTGACACAAATGATCAGTCTGCACTTTTATGACTGAGGAGTCCTAATATGGAAAAGAAAAGACTTAATCAAGTATCATCTGCTTGATAAGATTTATATCAAGTTGTGTGTAGTGGCATGGGGCGGGGTGGGGAGATGAACTCTGGGAACTCAATGAGAATCTAAATGTCAAATGTTACCTTGTTTGGTCTTTTCTGCAAAGCAACCTGATGTGGATACTTCCTCACACTGCATGGAATAGAATTCATGGCTAGGGCGGTGAGGCTGTGGCTGAAACCATACTGTAGGATAGTAGTAGAATTGCAATGTATTGCTTTTGTATGACAAGCTTGATGCAAGCTGAATGGGGAGCTTCCCTCTTTGGAGCTGCAATTGCATTAACACAGGTCCATCAGAAAAGAATCACAGTAGCAGATGCCTTTGGGTTGAACCAGTGTTTTTGTGGACGAGGTTTATATCACAAAGTGGACCTGACATTAACTGATCACGGCATATCTGTGCAGCCCTACCCATTGTATCTTGCCTGTACGGATGGAAAATGTATGTCAGCACCGTGGCAAATGAGCAGGTGGTGCCAAGACGGTCATTTTTATGGCACAGGGATATTCGCCTTTCATACAAGCAAAATAAGAATCAACAGATTTTTTAAGTGCATATTTTCACATCCACTTCGATTTCATTTTAAGTGATGTCAAAGACACAAGTCTGTGTTTCCAGACACATGCCGTTGCTTTTTCTTTCTGATTGTGTAGTGTGTAAGGTTACATGCTGTGGGCCAAGAAGCATATTATGATATTTTTGTATTATTATTTTCAGTAAACGATTCAAACGTTCAGTTTTTGGACCAAGATGACGACGACGACCCAGACACAGAATTGTATCTTACACAGCCATTTGCATGTGGAACCGCATTCGCCGTCAGTGTATTGGACTCCCTCATGAGCGCTGTAAGCAAATCAAAACTTTCTCCCCCTTCCCCATCAGACAGACTATGGGAGACTGATGCTGTGTAGCAGCTCCGTTGCCACCATGCAGCCTGAAGAACAAGATATCTTCCCTTAGACCTTCATACATCATCATTACTTGGGATGTGGACTGAGCCCCAGTTCCCCTCAAAGGTATTTAAGTGCATAACTCCTGTTGTCCGTTGGAGTTATGCGCTGAAATGCCTTTGAGGATCTCGATCTGAGACTCTGTAGCAACTAATCTCTCAGACCAGAGGGTATGTATATTGGCCTAAGTCTTCAAAAGCAACTGGTAATTTTGGATGCACACTATTTTCAGAAAGAGTTGAAAGTCTGGTGGCTTGCAGCGGGGTGTCTCAAACTGGCCTTCCAAAAATGGAAGCACTCAAAATCACTAGTCACCCTTGGAAATTTAGGGCATTATCTCTAAAATATGGAAATTGTCGTCTTGCATAACATAACTACCTTGACAGTTCAGTGTTTTACCCATTTTACAGCTTCTAATTATTTTTTGTACTCCTTCATCCATAAAGTGATAGTTCATAGTGACAGGTAACAAACAAAAGGTTTGGATGTTTAGATCAGATCAGAGGACAAAAGCTTGGATGCTTCTGCAAAGCTTAATTAAACCAGCTGACCCTCTTGGGTCTGCAAAAGTGGGCTGGAAATCAATGGGAATGGGATTTCTTGAAAGAGTGGATACATCACAGTTCTGGGTCTGAATTTGCACAAGAGCATGCTGTCAGGTTATTCCAATATTTCTGCTTGTATTTGGGACCAAGAATGCAAAAATATAAGAAATTGACATGGGTGTTTTGTTTTTAACCAATTTCAAACCTTGAAACAGGTTTGTATAAGGTTTATTTTGAGTTTCAGTGGAGTTCAAAGTAAGTAGCTATTTTGCCTAAACCAGTTTTTGGCCATCCATAGCAAATAAATAGTCTTCCTCTTTTATTTTATTTTAAAAACAGGCAGAGAATACTCTCTCAATACATACAGTCTCTACTTTAACCTAGAGTGGGTCCATTTTTAACTGGTTTAAGCACTCAATTAAAGGACTTCCATTTAAAAATGTTGTACTCTTTATGTGCCAGCAGATTAATGTTGGAGCAGCTTTCTGCAAATGGACCAAATGGAAAGCAAGCAGTCTAGGGTTTTTTATAGAAACACGGGGAAACTAACACTAGCAATTTACAGATTGATACTTTTCAATGGAAATAGACCTCTCGGGGTAGATGACTAAGATGCAAGAGAGATGTAATTAATGGAGGAGAATATGAAATGTTGTTTATGATAAGCTCCATTAAGCAGGCCTGTTATACTATACCTCTGATTTTAAAGTGTTCAAATGAGTATCCCTTTGGAGACCTTGTTTACTCCTGATTATCCTAACTACAGCTGTTTCAGAAGACTCTTTTGTTGCAGTATCAGCTGTTATAATATGATTACTTTGTAAATTATGTTTTTTAATAGTGCCTTTCATGATCCTGATCGGGGTCTGTTGAAAAAAGTTAGTTTCCAGCCTTGATTTAAAAATAGAATTTAAACAGATCAAACTCACTTACGGCCTCCTGATTTACATGTGGGAAAGACAGTTTGTCTATGTGAAAGGCAAGTTGTGCACATAAACTGATATTTACCTGTGTGACCAATATGCTGTTTGTGCACATAACATCTTTTTTGTGGGTAAAAATGACTGTGCAAACTTAGG
Organism: Terrapene triunguis; assembly: GCF_002925995.2. Classification (NCBI taxonomy): domain Eukaryota; kingdom Metazoa; phylum Chordata; order Testudines; family Emydidae; genus Terrapene; species Terrapene triunguis. The sequence goes on from NW_020664498.1 coordinate 3,938,283, forward strand.
GGCTGGTTGAGAGTCTTTTGTAAAGTTGAACCTAAACTTTCAGACCATCCCACTGAATTTAGTTTCATGACACTGGAGATCAGTTGGCTTAAGCCCCAAATAATACTAGAGATAGGCAAACCAATATTTTTTTTTAATAAGAGCCAACGCTAACCTTCACCTAAAAGTGAAACCAAACTTTTGATGGTTCAAAAAAGTTCAGTTAACCTTTTTTTTTTTTTTTTTTTTAAACTTTCTACTACACTTCTGTCCATTCCAGCCGCAGCTTGAGACAGATGTAATGAGGAAATCTATTCTCATGGTATTTTATTCCAATAAGGAGCATGAAGTAACAGTAATCTTATGAGATACCTTGTTCTTGTGAGTCATCAGCCAAATTTTGCAGACTTGACACATTTAGAAAGTCCAGATAAGTATCCAACCAAACTCTAACTCTAAACCATCACTAATAATAATTTTATGGGTAAAAGGTTTAGCGTTTCCATGTAATACATTGGATCTCTTAAATATGAAGGTCCCAAACTGGCATTTTGAAAGTTTTTTCACCTTACCAGACTAAGAAGATTCCTGAATGAAACTGAGTTTTAGTATTAAGAGGACACTGAGGAGTTCTATTGTAATTAAAAGCAGCTAATGAGAGGCTAGAATGAAAATATGATTGAGAGCTTTCTAGACAATGGAAGCCAAAAGATCCAAGTCATTTTCAGACAACATTTAAACATTGGGTCCATTTAGGTTTCACTGATTTCTTTTCTTCTGTAGCTCCCTTCCCAAAATTGCCATTTAATCAGGTGTCTAAGCATCCTCATCCAAAGACTGTCTCATAATTCAACCCCTGCTGTTTGTTGCTTCACTTATTGAAAGGCTAATCCTTCTATTTATTACAGGCATTCCCAGAGTAACAGATAGCAATGTTGCAGACACGACGCCATTGCTTTATTGTGCAAACACTAGAAAGATAAATTATAAGAGAGAATAATTGTGTTTATGCTTAGATAACTCACAATGGACTATTACAATTTAGAAACATTTTCTTTGAGCACAGTCAGTTTATTCTTCACAAAGTAAATGGGACGATTTTCCCCTCTAAATATCTAGCTACCGATGACATATCTGTTCATGATCTCTGTCTTCTTTCTTCTGCAAAGATTCTTTGTCAAACTTCATTCATTCTTAAGTGGTTAAACAATATAATGGGTCACCACCATCTGCAGTCAGGGAAATTACTGTGATGCCAGAAATAGAGAATTCTGATTTAGAGTGAATCCCTGTTTCTTTCCCTAGATTAGTATTTCTTCTATTAGAATTATTTGCCAGTCTTCATTTGCCATACCAATGCTGTCTCCACTTCCTACTGCTTTGCTGATGTGGACAAGGTCACTCTCTCCTCCACTCCTGGAAGGCTTTCCACTGTCCAAGCTATAGGGTGGAAAAGGAACTCTCCCTCCTCCTCCTAGCTGTCAGATGGGTGAGGTGTCCATCCTTCCTTTTCTCCTACGCCTCTATTGGGGTGATGAGAAGAAGAGATGCTCCACATTTTTTTTCTCTACCCAAAAAAATGGCATCCTGTCATTTCCCACACCACCTGATCCACTGGCTCGGTAGTATCCACTTTGTCTGGCAGTTTGCTTTTTGTGACCCGACCTCTACTTGTACTGCAGGAATTCAAGCATTGATTCCAAAATATTCTACAGGATTGTGGGACCAGCATGAGTCATACTTTCACTGAACCAGCAATTCTATCAGAGGGAAGTCCTTTGTCACGTGCCATCTCACTTTGAGACTTGAATAGGGTCTTCAGGATTACATCAACCATATTGATTCAATTACTAAGTTGACTGCAACTAAGTCTATGGGGAAAGCTCATCAAGTTAGTAGGTCTGTAATTGGTGTTTGTTGTGTAGCATGGTTGGGCAAAAGCTATATTAGCAGGGGAGAGGCTGGGATTAGCAGAGGAATAGTCAAGGAGGTTACAGGAGGTACACGTTGTTTTCTCCCACTGTGCCCTTTGCTGTGAAGTTTTTCATTGTGAAAGGGGGAAGCAGTGCGCCTTTTTTTAGTTGCTTTTTAGAATTAAATGTTACTCCTTGATCTCTGCAGAATGTAATTAAATTCTTAGTAATGCAAACCCACTGCACTGGGTGCAACACATGTATGTGAACTGCTCACATTCTCCTCTCACTTACCCAGTGGAAGTCTGGCATATGATGTAAATGGAGTTAATGCCAGTGTAAAAGAGGGATTAAATAAGAGAGTAATAAGCCCCATCCATCTGCATTTCTTTCTTATCTGTAGCAGCAATGGAACTCTGCACAAGACAACTTCATTTATAGCTACACAATATATAGCTCCTCCGCACGCTAATCCTGCCTATGCAGGTTTCTTAGCATCTTCAGCGAACATGGGGTGGGCAGACAAGAATGGTTTGGTTATTGATGATGAGGAAGTACTTTTTACTTTAGGACTTATGCTAAACAGAGAAATGGGTCTGTAGCCAGGTGCGACTCAGCAGTGCGGCACCTCCTACTGGTTGTCCTGGGAATTAGCTCTTTACCAGCCTTTGAGCACCCTCTGCTGGCCACCTGCCTCAGATCCCCTGCCTCACCATGTCCCTCCTGAACCCCAGTGCCCCTTTACCTTGGGGTTCTTCCCCAGCAGTACCCCCACACTCTGGGTCTCCCCTCCCAGGGGAATCCCAACCCTCTATACCCGCCTTGCCTCAGTGGCTTCTGCCAGTCATCACCTAGCCCCCTTTCATGGGGCCAGACTGCAGTCTCTAATGGACACTCATCATTGGCAAGGGGGTTGGACCTGCTGCCTTTCCCTGCAGCCCCAGTACCTCCCTAGGCATTCCTGTCAGGCCTCAGCTCAGCCTGTCTCTTCCCCAGCACTGCTCTATCCAAGGTACCCTTTGCTCCTCTAGGCAGTTAGATCCATCTCTCTCCACAACTAGAGAGAGACTCTGACCCAGCACCTCCCTTAGGCCTTCTTATACTCCCAACCCGGCCCTGATTGGCTGCCTCAAGCTCACTCCTGATTGGCTCCCCGGGGCAGCCTTTTCCCAGGGCTGTTTTTAACCCCTTTCACACTGGAGTGGGGTGACTGTTCCGCTACTGGGTCCCATCCCAAACTCCCAAGCATTTCACCTGACACAGATTTTAAGTATGATAATAGCTATTCTTAAACAAGGCTGCCTAACCTTTACTATGTCTCTGGAATAGACATCAGCCTCTGCTAGAGTTTTTCATTATATTTCCAGGGCCGCCCGGGGGGGGGGAGCAAGTGGGGCAATTTGCCCCATGCCCCGGGCCCCACAGGGGCCCCCACGAGAATATAGTATTCTATAGTATTGCAACTTTTTTTTATGGAAGGGGCCCCCGAAATTGCTTTGCCCCAGGCCCCCTGAATCCTCTGGGCAGCCCTGTATATTTCGTTCTAAGTATTTGATTTGCCTTAAACATCTACAAACAAATACAAATGCATGGAAAGCTATATACATATACTGCTCTTCTTGTAGTGGGGCTGCCCCTGTTAATCAAAGCATGTTCTCACAATATGCTTGTTTATAGCAAAATGTAAGTTGGTTAGAAAGCCAAGGTTACAAATAACCTCTCAGACACGGTGCATTTAACAAAGCTTTACACTTGTGATGAGGTATATATGCTAAGATTTTCAAAAATCATGAAACTTAAGATATCTTAAAGGAATCTGAAAATCAGGCCGCCTCTAAGATGTGCCAAGTTGAGCACCCAAAATCACTAGTGACTTTTGAAAGTCTTGGCCATCGTCTGTAGCTATAGAAGGCAAAAGAAAGTGCAGGATGCAAAAATGCCACTTGCCCCAACAAGCATCTTTTATCGCTGTGAAATGATTCCCAGACATCTTGATTCTGGATGGCATTCATTTTGGTAATGAGGCTACAAAAAATACTCCTATACAGAGCTTCCAGTGCTTTAGCATCATTTCTATACATACCACTGGTAGCGGGATTGGTGTAGCTTCAGGGAATGTCATTAGTACAAAAGCATCTATTCAGAGCCAGATCATGAGACTTAACTTTGAATTTCCTGGCATCTATTGGGCTCTGTTAGAACCTTAATTTTTTTTAAAATGTATTCTATTAACATCAGTCCTTTTTTCCTTATACAAACAGAAAGATCACATGGGGGCAGGGAGGGGTGAAGAGTTAGGGGCAACTTTGCAGTAGAACCCCCAAGGTCCTTTACAATCTCATTTATTTAGAAAAGGAAATGTTTTAACTTATGAGATGGACATTTTGAAACATAAGACTTTTCTATTTTTGTATCCTGCTGTTCAGAAGGATTAGCAGGTAGTAAAACATCCCCTTGCCCAGAGGACTCACAATATCCCTTAATAGTCTGGGAGGTATTTTTAAAATGTAGTACAATATAAAACATTGTTCTTTCACCTTTGCTTTGGACCTCTCCCAAGGGCCTGTTCAGGATTTGGTTAATGAGTTTAGCTCTGTAATTCCCCATATCTGGATATTCATTCACTTGAAACAAATGCTATTCATTTGACAGAATGCATCATGTAAGGAAAAACAAGCAAGTTAAAATATCTGCCTGAAATGGAAGCAAAATAACTATTATATTTTTTTCCTTTAAAAAAAATTACCAAAGTAGCAAACATAAAAAAAATGGCAGCTATGACATGGAAAATGACAATTTTCGAGTAGTTATAAACGAAAGGCAAAGTGTCATTAAAGTTAAAGCAATGTTATTAAAAGATGTGTTAATTTTCAGTTAAATTTTCTGTAAAAGACCAATTAGTTTAAAAGGCTTGACAGCATTAACTGCGAAACATAAGCTTTGGTAATTATGCTTTAAAAATGGTTGAACAAACTGGAAAGCAGTCCCAGAACACTTACACTCAAAAACAGCTGCAACAGAATTCAGTGGCATGGGCTAGGTGGCACTGCTAGCTCAGATATCCATTTGCTTGTCAATTACCCATGATGTAGCGTCTATGATGCATTTCCTTTTTTCATTACTCAGCACTGTATCCAGTGCATGTTCTCAGACTGCTATAATAATGTTATCACGTCATCCAATGCAGGGTACAGTTAGTAATAGCAGCACAGAAGTGTTTTTCAGTGATGATTATACAATTAACAAAAGGAATTTGCGTTTGTTACTGAAAAGTAGCCTGTTACTTTGACTGCTACAGCACTGTTCCAACAACATTCAACACATTGTTCCCGTACAAGTACCGGCGTATCCGCCCTCAGAGTGAGCAGATCACACGCACATTACTTTTTAGTGTATTATTATTTCAAAGGAAATGGAGATCAGTAAGGCCAGATTTTTATTTTAACCCTTTAGATTCTGATTCTATGAGGTGAAGCGTGCTCCACAGTGGAAAGGTTTGAAGGAGGGCCTGCGTCTCATGGGAGTTGAGAGCATGCAAGCTTAGGCAATGTTAACAATCTCTAACCATCCAGAAGGCGTGCTAGACTCCTGTTCACCTAGGATGTTTTCTGCTTGGTGGCAGGACAGGAGGAGTCCATTCTCAAAATTAGAATATTTGTATTCAACGACGGCAGCATGAACAAAAACTGCACTCATCTATCAGATTAAATGATAACATCCACATCAGTCATAGTGTGAAACCCAAAGTAAACTATTGTTCCAAGATAAATGTTGTCTGCTTTCCAAATAAATGTCTTAGCTTTGCCTTGACATTTGTCTAGCAGTGGGAGACCGCTCTCCTGTGACAGCATTCTGTTCCATTGACAGGGGGCCTAATTCCCCTCTGAATTGGATCAATTTTACATCACTGTAAATCCATTGAGTCCCATGGGCTTGCTCCTGGGATCAGAATAAGGCCTATTATCTCTTATTTTGACGCATTTAATGATTTCATGACAGGTGCAATACTTAATATATTCTTTTGCGATTGCTTTACAGTTTAACGTGAGTTCTTTAGTGAAGTGAATGTTGTGTTCTCAGCCTAATGTTATCAGTTCCTCCCTCTCCCCCGCCCCCCAGTCTTCTTTTCTCAAAATTAAAAATGCTCAGGTTTTTTTTAATCCTTTCCTCAAAAGTCCAGCTTTCTAGACCTGGTATCATTCTTGTAGCTGTCCTCTCGCCACGCTCCAATTGGCCTCTCCCCTTTCTTAAAATGTGGTGCCTAAAACTGGACACAGTACTGTAGCTAAGGCTTCACCAGTGCCAAGTAGAGTAGAACTAATACCTCCCGTGTCTTACATGTGACTCTCCTAGAACTATATTACTCTTTTCAGCAGCTGCATCACATTGTTGGATCATAGAAAATCTGTGATCCACGAGAACCCCCAGATCCTTTTCAGCAGTACTACCACTAGCCAGTTATTCCCCATTTTGTAGTTGTGCATTTGATTTTTCCTTCCTAAGTTTAGGACTTGTCTTTTACTGAACATCATCTTGTTGATTTCAGACCAATTCTCCAATTTGTCAATGTCATTTTTTACTTCTAATCCTGTCCTCCAAATTGCTTGCAACTCCTTCCAGCTTGGTGTCATCTGTAAACTTTATAAGTATAATTACCATGTTATTATCCACGTAATTAATGAAAATATTGACTAGTACCACATCCAGGACAGACCCCTGCAGGACCCCACTCAATACAACTTCCCCACCTCCCAATTTGACAGCAAACCCTTGGTAGCTACTCTTTGGTCTTTGAGCCAGTTCTGCACCCACCTTATAGAAATTACATCTAGACCACATTTGCTAGTTTGCTTATGAGAGTGTCATGTTGGACGGTGGCAAAGGCCTTAATAAAATCAAGAGCTATCATGTCTACTGCTTCCCCGCATTCATTAGGCCAGTAATCTTGTCAAAGATGGAAAATTGGTTGGTTTGGCATGTTTTGTTCTTGACAAAGTCATGCTGGCTATGCCTTATAACCTTATTATCCTCTAGGCAGGGCCGGCTCCAGGCACCAGGCAACCAAGCACGTGCTTGGGGCGGCACCTGGTAAGGGGCGGCCAATCTTGGGGCGGCGGGGGGCAGTGCGGCGCGGCGCTCGGCGGGGTTCCGGCGGCGCAGCGCTCGGCGGAGGGTGTTCGGCGGCGCGGCGCTCCGCGGGGAGGGGTTCAGCAGCACGGCGCTCGGCAGGGGGTGTTTGGCGGTGCTCCATGGGCGGGGGGTTTCGGCAGAGCGGCACTTCGCGGGGGGTGTTCGGCGGCACAGCACTCCACGGGGGGTGTTTGGCGGCGCGGCATTCCGCAGGGGGTGTTCGGCGGTGCTCCGCGTGGGGGGGGGCT